>NC_056745.1:1511799514-1511962014 GCF_019279795.1 Protopterus annectens
ATCCTTATATTGACCATACAGGGCAAATCTGGAACATGCAATAACTTGGCATCAAGTCAGCCTTTGTCTGATCAAGCATATAAGGTCATAGGTGGAGTACTGTAAGGCTCACTATGAGTACATATTGGACACGTCCACCAAGGACAATCACAAGCCCATCTTCACATATGTCTGCAGTCTCTGAGTTAACAAGCCAACCCACCCTGTAATGGTTGCTAATCAGACCACATACGCACACAACATAGCTATAGGCAACCTTCTGCAAATAGGTTTAGGATAAAGATCACCCCTTGGCTCAGCAGTAGTATAGCTGGATATGCACAGCACCCACACCCTTTCCCTCATCACCAGTGAGCAGGTACATATTGCCTACTGAAAGGCAACAAACGTTAGTATCCATGGCACCTGATAACATCCCTGTCTGCATCCTACATGAACCTAGGCATATGCTCCCAGCTCCATTACACAATGTAGTCACACCAAGCCTTGGCACCATCCACGCCCCATCCACATGGAAGATGTTCAATGTCATCTCTCTGCACAGACATGAATGAGGAGTACAGGAGTAGAAAATTAATTAGCCCTGATTAGGGGGAATATGACACTTCAGGACCTGCAGTGCAATGCATGCAGATACAGTGCTGATACAGTACAGGCTTATTGTGTGGGTGTGAGTGGTGGCTATTGCTATTCTGTGTAGCTGTGCAGTGTCTGTACATACTTTTGCCAAATGTATGAGATCCTGTGATGTGTCTCCCTTTTTATGTCTTCCAGGTGCAATGTCGCATCAGCAAAGGTCAACTTTCTTAGCTGCTGAGACAAATATAGCCATACTACAGAACCATGCCGTAATGTTTGGCTGGAGCCAGCAACATCTGCAGGAGAGGACTGACCTGTGGATGACCTTGTCCACAGAGTAAACAATGTCGGACTGCATGCATGTACATATGAGCAGGTCCGGCATTGTGAAAGTGACTTCATATGCCATGCCCGGCAACAGGCTGCTGCAGTGACCACAGGTGTGGGCCTGGCTTTGCAGCCCCACTGACACCCATTGGAGAGCCCCTTGGGTACCTTGGGGCATCCATCCTAGTACAACATCAGAGTACAGATCCCCCCAGATACTGGAGGTGGGTGGCAACCAGACAATGGACGAGGAGTGTGCAGGTAAGGTCCCAGTGTAGATTACTAGACTAGTTGTAGCAGACATACTTGTAATTGTAAGGTATCTATGTGCATGTGTCAGGTCAGATTGCAGTTGTGAATGTTTTTTTCTAATGCACAGACGTGCACATCTGTGGTGAAGAACAGCAAATTGTGTAGTATTGGGGGTTGTACTGTAAATGTCCAGACATGCGGCATCCATTCTGTACCAATGCCACATGTGGGTCTGCTGACAATACTTCCCTCCCCCTAACAACCTAGGTCCCTCCAGTCTGCATGCAGGTTGGCAGCCTGCAGCTGGTGAGTATGGAATTATTCTGTTGTGGTTTGCCAATACCCCAGGCAAGTGAAGGCAATGCAATGTACCATGCACACAAATGTCACTCATAGCCATATTGCTTTATGTGCATGTTCACTTTTGTTGGGGTTAACTGCATTGCATCACAGTGGTCACCACAGGGGCTTATCTAATGAGAATGCAACATCCCTGTAGCATACCTCATGCCCTGTCAGTGCAAGACCTCTGGACAGAGACCAACAAAATGGGTGGAAAATGGCCTATGGCATGGACATAAACATGGAAGATGCCAGGTGTTTGTGATATATATACAAATTGAGACCAAAATATGTCAGTCCACACCTTTCCCAAACTGTAGTGTGACCTATGGCATGAACAATTCACCTGTAAAACCTACCAATCTGTTGGCCACCAAATATGGAGTATACAAACCTGACAATAAGCTGGATGCATATGTGTGCACAATCTTCAAATAATATGTTATTGCAGCAGCTTGTGATTTACTGACAGCATGCAGTCTGTTTGGCTACACACTTGTCATTAAGTAAAGGCACTCAGAGTAACACCAAATGACAGTTTGCTGTCCAAGTGGGATAATCATGACATGTGCTCAGTTGTCTTCAACAGAACAGCCATGGCTTGCAGACAGTTTACAAAGCAGCAAAGGGGTCTCATATTTTAAAGGTATCAGTCAAGAGTAGGGTACAACAACATCACCACAGTATTGCATACACCATGGAACACACTGGAGTCAGTTTTCAAAAGGTGGATTGAATATGGGACAACAGTGCTGTTGAAAAGAACCTGATCTCCCTCCAAAAATGATAACAACATATGTCAAGACCTGGTCAGGGAGGTTGCCAGGGGACATACAGCAACACTGAGGGAGTTGCAGGAATCTCTTGCTAGTACTGGTGTTGTGTACTACATGTGAGAACACTCTCCCATATTCTGCATATGTCTGGCCTATAGGGTAGGGTCAAAGTATGGGAGGATTTCCCCACACAAAAAACACCCAGAGGTGGATACAAACTACAATCCAGCATACCACATCTCCCAAAGGCAGTTGTGGAAATGTGTTATGGTGTAATGAGACTATGGAAAGACCTCACTGCCACAATACTAAAAGGTATGTCTGGTGACAAGCAATACCTCTCATAATCTGAAGACCAACATCCCCATGGTGAATCACACTGGTGGCAGTGGCCTGCTGTGGGGATGCCATTCCAAAGTCAGAACAGGGCCTGCAGTCATGGTGGTGGGAATTCTGAACATTTCCAAATAACACCCATGTCTGCCCAAACTCCATCAGGCATCTGCAAGAACACTGAGGATGGGGCGGTATGTCATCCTTCAACATGACAAAGAACTGAAGCATACAGCCAAAGCTACCTAAGAATGGTTCCACCTGAACACATGCATGGTTATGGATTGGCTCAGCCAGAGCCTAGACCTACACCAGACAGAAAAACCCCGGTGTAATCTGATGAGGGCTGTGCACATGAGCTGCCCTTGCAATCTGACAGAGTTGGATGACGTTTGCATGGAAGAGTGGCCAAATAATGTCAAGTCAGAGTATGCCATGCTGATAGACAACTTCACAAGAAGAGTGAATGCTGTAAGGCACTTACAAGATGCTTCAACACTGTATCATTGTAAGGGTGTGCACACTTATGCAATCACCATATTGTACATGTTGCAGTCATTATATTTTACATGTAACAAATGTTTGTTTATCAATTGGATTGCACAGGTCAGATGTCACATGAAAGGTGGATAACATATTTGGATGCATTATTGCAGTCTCATCTTGTATATTACAAGAACATGGCATGTTAACGGGGTTTTGTAGACTTATCATATCCACTGTAAGCTTAGAAGGTTGATGGTGTAACAGGAATTGTGTGACCATACATTCACTGGGTTTGGAGGTCTGACACTCAAACGTATATTATTAATCAGTGATGTCACTCCTCAGATCATCCCAGTTATGTATCATAGAAACACAAAGGTTTTTGGAAACAGAGCAAACATATGAGACAGACATCTACACATCCTGCAAGGATATGTACAGTTGTGAGGTATGTGCTGTAGTACTTGCCACTGTGCTATACAGGTGAGCAGCAATGATATGTATATGGGTGCAGTCTCTGCTGGGAATGGCCATCACATACTAACACTAATCATGTATCCCAGAGCTCTATATTGTCAGTTACATGTAGTAAAACTGGCTGCAATGCATGATGTTGAGGGACAAAAAAAATAAGAAATTAGAGAGTCCCCTTGGGAGTAATTTTTTGACAGCACACAACTCTAACCCTGATTCTCTTAGGGGTTGTGTCTTGGAAAAATTGAAAGTTGGCATAGGTGAATGCGTGTCTTTAAAAAACAAACTCTTAAAAAAAGAAACCCTGCTGATTTTTAAAGTATGGTACTTTGGAGCCTCAGGGATACAACAAAGAATGTGATTGGAAGTATTCGATTTGAATTGTATGCTTAATTGATTAATTGTTTTGTGTAATATGCTGTATATAAGCAAACAGTAGTTTGTAGTGTTTTTACTCTTGGAAGGCTGTGTAAGCCTAGGAGCTAACTGTTTCATTAAATTTGCTTACTTCTTGGATCGGTGGTCTTGGTGGTATTTTATTATGAATATAGTACAGTGTAGCTATGTAATACTGTGTAAGGTGCTGTCTGCTTGCATTTCTTATGGGTACACATACAGGTGTATGTACCTTATTAGCCAGGATGCATTATTGCTGTTAGTACCACTGATTGAATGTAGTCTGACATGCTGTATTTTTTTGTGTCCCAGGTGCCTGTGTGTCTGCATGCTTTGGCCCTGCAGACATTCCCAAAATGGAGTATGTCAGACTGGGGATATACTGACCATTTCATAGGCAAGGTACAGCTTCATATGTACATGTATCAGGTGTGTATGCATGCCACAGTGTGTGACGGACACTGTTGTCGGACAGTGTCAGCTTGCATACATATCCCTTGTTGCAGACAAGTAGCCCTCAGACATGTCAGCTGAGTGTTGTGTACTATCTTAGGCGCATACATACAGAACAGGTTACTGCAGTACTGTCAGCAGGTCCCTCACAAGTGGAGCCATTACATTAACTGAAACAGATTCACCTGTCAACACCTGTTGGCCCAGACATTTCTTTCCCATACACTCAACCCTGATGCAGTTGGTGAGGGCATGCATGATACTGTGTATGACAGGTTTGTGGTATGTATTCCTGAGTTCACCGGGTAGAACAGGGACAGAACATGGTATATCCTTTGCATACACACAGTAAGGACTGACACACAGTATGTGCACACAGTAACATAAACACAGTTGACAAACAAATTAGTAAACCTACATTTCCACCATTATGTACTGTACTACTACATACACATTACATGCTCCACATAGATTATAAGCATGGGACATAACGCACTACCTCTTACAATGTGTAATGTTTTGAATGCCTACATGGATGGTGAGAAGACAAACCACACATAGGATGTGGAGTCATGTATTGCTCCTACAGGTCTGGACAAGTGATAGTGTAGCAGATGTCGTATCAGCATGATGTTTCAGGCAGGTATGATGCATGATGCTAACATGTGTGTCACTACCCTCACTGTGGACAATTAGGCAACAATATCACATACATGGGCATTGTTAAGGGACATAGGCCACATATAGTTTGCCTAAATAGTAGCATAAAACAAAAGGTCTAGCTTGTTTCCTGCCTTTCCTTTAACTAGTCTAGTCCACATACAGGTTTGCTGCAACTGGGCCTGTTTGTAAGCCTCTGAGCAGTTCCAAAAGGTCTGCTCTTCAATTGTTCCCTTACATCTGCTAGTTCTCTCCTCTCCTGCACTTTTACTAGTTTATTACTCTAGACTTTACCAGACTTCTTGTAGCAATTATTGTGGCACACAAAAGTGCTACCAGCACTAAATGTTCTACATGGAAATAGCTCCAGTACTTATTATTAATGCCCACCCCCCAGGCATGTCTAAAGGTCAGTTCCTTGTACTTTCTCCTATTAACCTGGTGAACTTGGGCATCCTGAGGCAATATAGCAACTGCCTCATGTACACTGACAACCCTATCTTCTTACCTCTCAACACTCAGACTTGCGAGAGATGCACTTATATATCCAAATTGGAAGCCACACACTTTCCTGCCAATACCGGAATAGGTAGTCAAGAGGAGTAGGTCAACACTTACACCACACCACATGGAACACATAGTCCTCCAAAACACAGACCAGCACTTCCTGCACATAACACAAATCACACACCCACCTTTGTGGAGGTTCTCATTACAAATCTACCCAAACAGCAGAGGCCTCCAAGGGAGAAACACAGTCGACCACCACAACATAACACCAATCATGATGCACATAACTCTCCTAAACAGTGTGCCACTCAACCAAAGCCCCTAAGGCAAAACAGCATGCACAACACACTAGTCATAGGTGACTTGATAGTGAAACACACCAATGTCCCACTCACTAGGTTGAATAGGGAGAAAGTAACAGTTTGCTGCCTATCAGATGCCAGGATCCACCACATAACGCATGCACTCAGGTCCCTCAACAACAAGTACAAATATGACTCTGTCATTATACATGTGGGTGTGAATGACCTGAGATGTCCCTCCATGGACTACATGAAGAGAGACATGGAGGTGCTCTTGGATTATGTAGCCCAGCCGGGTATGACCCTAGCCCTGAGCAGCATCATACCATCACCCAAAATGATACCACAGTACAAGCAGAAAATGACTGATTTCAACAATTGGCTATTTTTCTGGTTTCATTCCAGGGGTGTCCAGTGTCTGTCTGCCTGGGATGACATGACTGACAGACCTTAATGCTTTTCCAGAGATGGCCTGCATCTGTCACCCCTGGCCTTCTGGATACTGGCCAAGGCTCATGCCACCCCTATAGTGCCTTGTTTAGACTGTGTACCAAAAACCAAATTACCACCATAACAGCTACAAACAACCGCAATCTGAGGGTCATGTTGCACAATGCTAGAAGTGTAACTCTCAAAATGCACTCCCTCGAAGCACTCCATAAAATGTCAAACATCGACATTAGTGCCGTAACAGAGACCTAGTTCAAAGCAGTGGAAAGCACACCCACTACCAGGCTATACCTCATTCCACACCTTTTGGCCCAAGAACTTGGATTGAAGCTCCCAAGGCAGTGGTGTTTCCGTACTCATAAAGAATGCACACACCTCCACACTGGTAGCCCAACATAATGCATCACAGATACTGCAGGTGCAGCTAACATTGGGTAATACAGCGATTCAGGTCATAGCCTGCTATAGGTCCCCGAACATGTCCCAAGACTCACACTCCTAGTTCCTAAGCACCCAGGAGAATATTAGGGTCCAACCTAACACTCTCATACTGGGTGACTGCAACTACCCCTCCATTAACTGGGAAAACTACTCATATACCAATACATTTGGCCAATGTTTCCTGGAATTCATTAATTACAATGCCCTGGACCAGCTCATTTGTACCCCAACTACAGGTGTCAATATCCTTGACCTGGTCATTACTAACATGGGCAACTGTTGCTCTACACCAATAGTCAAATCCTCCCTGGTTAGATCTAACCACAAACTAATCACCTGGGGAATCCACATCCCTCCCACCCCCCCACCCCACCCCTGCAAAGGTAACTACCATGACAAACTTCTCCAAAGCTAACCTTGGGCTCCTTAAAACAGAGGTGGCTAAGTTCACAGCACCCATGCAAACGGAGAATAGTTGCATGACCACCAAATCATACACAAATGCACTGTACGAATACATACACATATGCATGGATCTCGCCATACCCAAAACAACCAAGATGCTGTCTTCCAAAACAGAAAGCCATTCTGGTGGTCCCCTGCCATACACAAACTCAACAACAGAACAAATAAACTGATGTTTCTCCCCTCCTCACAAACTTATCTTCCTCACTTACCTCCAAACTGGAACAATGCTACAACAAAATCTCCAGATTTGCCACCATCCTCCTCATATCACTGCTCCTTCCTCCACTCCCTAAACTGGCTTGAACTCCCCAACCACCTTGAATTTCTTCAAATCTCAATTGAATACAAATTACTGTTCCACCCTACCAACTGCCCTGCTCTCTTCAACATTCTACAACCTTAAACCCCCCTAGACCACTTAGATCTTCTCACCAAAACCTAATCTCAGTTGAAAAACCAAAGAGCCCCGCAGGTAAACTACTCTTATCCTTTACTATAGCCAAAAAATGGAATGCTTTGCCCTCAACTCTAAGATCCTGTGCCAACCTCAACAACTTCAAAAAACACCTACATTCTTATCTCTATCAAAACAGGAAATGCAATTGCTCTCTGCAGCCCATTCCTCCCACTCTATCCTGCCACCTCTCTCCAGGCTAACCCCTTTTACCTTACTTTAGCTCTACTAAATTCTCACCTCCGATAACTAAATATCAATCTCCTTATCTTTTTTGCATTAGCCAGTATTTTCCTCCATAAGCATTTGAAACTGTTGAGATTTATTCTCTGCTGATAACTGTTATTTTCCAATGAAGCTGTCTCTGAATATTTATGTAACTTTTATAGTGTTTTATGTAATTGTGTTAACATTTTAACTGCTGTTCCCTGTTGGAGCTTTTCTCCCCGGGCCTCCACTGAAAATGGGCTCCAAGCCCATTGGACCTCCCCGGTAATCAAACTGCAATAAATAAATAAATGTAGAATAAGGTGAAGTCCCAAGACTGTAACAACTCCCTTATCGGCCTCAACAAAAAGTTGAGATCCTCATCAAACCCTCTAAAGCTAGCTATGAAAACAGAATTGCAGCAGATAGTAAAGACAAACACAAGGCCTTGTATAGTTATGTAAATAATCTCCATGCCAATACTCAGATGTGCTCTGAGCTACTGTACAATGGTACCTCCTATACCGAGCCAACAGATATTGCCAATATACTGTCCAACAAATTCAGTGCCAACCTTACCCCTCTCGCCCTCCCCAAAGTACCAATCACAATACCAGTATTTTGCCAGACAGTCAGTATTACTGCTGAACACATCAAAATAGCACTGTCCAAGGCCAGGAATACATCTTCTGTGAGACCTGACAACATCCCTGGCTGTGTTCTATATGAAGTACAGAGTGACCTGGCATCACACTTGTGTGTGACCTGTTCAGTCACAGCCTCACCTCAAGCTTTGTCCCTACCAAATGGTGCACTGCTACAAGCATCCCTCTCCACAAAGGAGGAGTGACTACAGACCCTGGGAACTATCACCCCATTAGCCTGATGAGTCTGATATGCAAAGCTATGGAACGCATCATCATGGACCTAATACACAAGGATAGAGGGAATCTCCAAATTCTGGATCCCACACAGCTTGGTTTTGTGGAGGGTAGATCATGCCTGCTCAACCTGATCGACTTCTTTGAGTCAGTCACCAGAGCTGTGGATGATGTCAAGGTGGTCATGCAGCCTACCTTGATCTGGCCAAGGCCTTTGATACCATTCCCCACTCTGGAATCATAGAAAACTCACTAAGATAGGAATCAACCCCTATATCACTAGGTGAGTTGCAGACTGGTTCACAGATAGAACCCATGATGTGAAAGTAGCTGACACCAAGTCATTCTGCAGACCAGTCATGAGTGGGGTCCCACAGTGTTGGTTCCTGGGTCCCCTCCTGTTTGGTATCTACTTCTCTGAAGTCCAGGCCATCACAAAGGTATTCTGGTTAACAAAGGTCACAGACAATTGCATGTTGGGAGCTATTATTAACTACCCAAGTGATGTTGACATCCAGCAGATAGGCCTCACTGAGACCAACGTATGCTGTCAGAAGCATGGCTTGAAGCTCAATGGCCAAATATGTGTCAGCATCCCCTTTGGGAAAAACTCAGTTCCCATAAATAACCAAATTGATGGTAGTCCACTGAACACAGAAGGCATTATAAGAGATCTGTGAACACAGGTTGACAGCAACCTCTATTTTGACCACCACATTGTCACTGTGGTCAGACAGTCCTTCTATGTGGCATATCTGATTACTAATGGTTTTGCATCCAGGAAGTAGGGGGTCATTGTTTCCCTCTACTCTTCCCTCATTAGGCCAGTCATCGAGTACAATACCCCATTTGGCATGTACCGCTGAACACCTGCAACAACTGGAGAGGCTGCAAACGTACCTCACAAGGATGATCCTAGACCTTAAACAGTTGTCCTATATGGACAGACTCAAAACACTCCAACAATTCTCTGTCTCATATTGCCTACTTAGAGGTGATCTCTGCCTGACTTACAAAGCCATGTCTGACCCAGCTCTGTTAGAAATGCTACATCCGAAGATATCCCAATCCCTTCGCACCATATGCTCCAGAGACGTCAACCTCATTACTACAAACAACAGAACATGGCAGAGGGACAGGTTCATAACCTAGGTACTGCCCATGTTGTGGACTAGATGTCCCATACATGTCAAACAGAGCACCTCACTGGCCCTCTTCAACAGAAATCTTGATGAATGGATGGGAACTAGGGAATTCACCCTGGGGATCACTGCAATGGCTCTACTCAACAGAGGCACTGGGAAATAATGCCAAGTGGCACAATGCCAGGGTAATCCTCTGGCTAGGCTTGTAAAGGCTCCAGGGCCATTAGCCTAGTACACACATATGAACCTAAACATCTGGATATTCCATAGACATCTATACAGAGGACTTGAATGACCTGCACAATGTTTTAACATGCTGCATGTGAGGCAGATGCCATTACCACACTATATAAAGTAATGCCATCGGGACATAGGCACCAGAACCATAGGGCAAGGGGAAGGGAGCGCCCTCCCACTTTTACAGCTGCAAGACCTGTAATGCAGGCACACTAATGTGAATTTAAATTTAAATACAAAAGTGTGCGGTTCCTGCCTGATCACATCATTGCTGTCAGACTTAACACCGCTTAAGGCTGCGGGTGTTCAGTTTATGAAGGCGGATGGTGCTCCGTTTAGGGGTGTGTGCAAACACAGTATATCCTCACAGGGAGTTGAACCAGGCAGAGAGCTGCCAAACAGTAAATCAGTTACAAAAGTAAGTGCAGGGTAACATGTACCTTACAAGTCAAGATTTAAAAACAAATGCAGATGTACCCAGAAAGTCACAATATGATAACTCTGAAATTCTCACAAAATGTTATTTTTATGCAGAACATTTACATCTCTGAAATGCTTGGAAAATGTTATTGCAAAATATTTTGTATATATTTGTAGCAGTTTTTGCTTAAAATTATTCCGTATTCCTTATTGCTCTGGGCAAGACAGATGCCCATACTGCACAGTCATTACTAAAGTTCTTAACATTGTGTCAGGGTAGAACCCATGCCTGTTCCTGCTGAATACCTTCACATTATTCTGCTACTGCTTTGGGACCCACGTCTAAACTTAAAATATGTTTCCTTTAAGTCAGATGTATAGTGATGTGTTACTTCAACTTAAAAAGCCCCATGGCATACCATGAAATGACTAATAAAGAACATTCTTCCTTATTTTGTTTTTGTACTCTGCTTGTTCAAGAGGGCTTTTTTGTTGAGAAATTTCCTTGCTCATAAGGCTAATACCAAGCTTGCCTTTCCCATGATACAGGAATGTCTTAATCTCCTTAGAAAGCCCACATGAATACATGTGTCTTTTTAGCTAACTGAATGAGATGTGAACAGTACAGCAGCCTTGGTCACTGACAGGAGAGGTTATTAACTGCACAGTATGAGAGCAATACTTTTTTTGGAATTTTACAGACATGGCTGTCCCCTCCACATATGACAGTTACAGATATGGCCATCGATAGGGAGCTACCTTTTGCCATTTAAACTACATAGCACAGAATAACCTTCTCTTGCCACAAAGCACTACATGTTTCTTTTCAGGCTATTATATGTGTCTCTACAAATCAGTAACTCATCAATTTATTAAGTAGGACAGACATTTCAGTTAGTACAAATTCCTGAATGACACATCTTTACTCAAACCATCACTTCTAGAATTTATTTCATATCAGCAAAAACCAATAGTCTGAGAAACAGGTAAGTATGGAAGGTTCTAGCTGGTAATTGCATTGTTCACTGAGTGCATTACAAGTAAAAATAGACTATTTTAACAAAAACCCTGTACTCGCCGAATGAATGTGTAACCAATTAGCTTGTTGTATTAATTAAAGGGGTTCAGGTCAAGGGGGAGAGTTGCCAAGGCCATTTTTGTTTATTACTTTTTTTCTAACTTTTGCAAAAATGGTCTTCTGATAAACCAGGACTCAAAATACCATACCATGTCCCATTGGAAGCACAGGTAAATTCCAAAGAACATTGAGATTGATTTCACAGCACATAATGCAAAGCATTCTCAATAATGCATGTTACTTTCCTTGAAAAGCATTAACATTTATCACTTAAAGCAGAACTGCATAACAGAAAAGAGTCTATTTGTATGGTCTGTGAAGGTCAGGACAGCAGACGGCACACTACTTTCGCTTTCATTACAGATTATCATTCACCATTAACGTATAACTGTCATGCAAGTGAAGGACAACTGTTACCACTACTGCCATATGAATTATTATGTTTAAAACTATCAAAAAAATGTTAACGTGAAGAACAACTGTTACCACTACTGCCATATGAATTATTATGTTTTAAAACTATCAAAAAAAAAATGTTAACGTGAAGAACAACAGTTACCACTACTGCCATATGAATTATTATGTTTTAAAACTATCAAAAAAAATGTTAACGTGAAGAACAACAGTTACCACTACTGCCATATGAATTATTATGTTTTTAAACTATCAAAAAAAATGTTAACGTGAAGAACAACAGTTACCACTACTGTCATATGAATTATTATGTTTAAAACTATCAAAAAAAATGTCAACGTGAAGAACAACAGTTACCACTACTGTCATATGAATTATTATGTTTTAAAACTATCAAAAAAAAGTTAATATGTATGTATGTATTCCCTTTGTCTTATGAGACACACGCACTACTGTACATCTACCACTGAACATATGTAAATGAGCAATGTGACTTATACCATGGAACAAAAGTAACTGACCACTTATGTGCATCTGTCTTATCTGAAATGTATTATATACTATGTATAACTGTCTTATCTGAAATTTATTTCATGTATTTGGCTTCCTTTCATTGTATTTGTATTTGTACTTCCTTTTATTATCTATTTGTATTTTTTTTCCTGGAGCTTCTCTCCCCAGGACTCCATTGAAAATGGGCCCCAGCGGCCCAATGGACTATCCTGGCAAACTAACTGCAAATAAATAAATAATAATAAATATTATTCTGCTTAAAATGACTACATTTCACATGGAATTGTATTACTCAAGTGGATTTTCTGTATGAAATACATTCAACAATGTTTTATTTATATATATATATATATATATATATATATATATATATATATATATACACACATGCACAAACACACACACACACACACACACACACACACACACACACACACACACACACACACAGATGTATGCGTATATTTGACTACATGAGTTGAGCCGTTTGTTATCTTTGGTTATAGCTATTGCTTTAAGACATGTTGTTATTTTTTCTTGATTTGTAAATTGTTTTAATAAGCTATGTTTCCATGAAATTACTAGTATCAACTATTTAACTGTACATAATAGTTCGTTTGAAAGACAGGAGGTAATTTTGAGTTATTTTAGGGGGGCACCATGAGTATAGCAGCCAATTAAGATAATTTTGAGTAGGGTTAAACAAGATAAAGAAACTAAATGTAAATGATGGAGAGTTTAGAAAGGTTAATTTTGTAGTGAGTGCCAACACAGGTGCCACAGCTGACATCAGTCCATGGCTAAACCACAAGTTTTACTTTTTTCTAATTAGGCTCCATACTTAGGTTCATAGATTAGTACTAAGCTAACTCTCCTTGCGAGCCATTTTAAGCTTAGCCAATTATCCCTTTTGAGACTCAAACCCTGCACCTTGTGTTTGTAAGGCAAACACCTTAACCATTAGGCCACCCTCCCAACTGACTGCGTGAAACCATAGCTTTCTCTTGTGTTCAAATTACATTGATATATTGGCTTTCTTTACTCTTATATTACATATGTTGAGGGTAAGAAATAAATGCAGATCCTTCTGTCTTGAAGATTTAGTATGCATTCTTTAGCACACAAGCTCATGGCTTCAGAAGTGGCTTTCTATTCTATCACTAGACCAACACTCCAGCCTGTGTATCAATTAGATATTTAAGTGAGCCCAAACTTGACGCAAATATAATGTGTATACATTGTATATTTCTCAGTTTTCTTTCTCTGATTAAAACTAATTCCTTTTTAACAAGGTATTAAAGCTAGAAACAACATCAAAACATGCATGTGCGTATAATGCCCCAGTTACTTATGCCTGGTGATTAGTATTACCTAGGCTCAACCTGCATTCGTTACCCACACCACCAATTGTAAGTCAGGGAGTTCAGTCCATAGCCCTCAACTGTCTAGATTTTCACAGAGCATTTGTTTCATAGTCTGGTCTGTTCCTCTTAAAATTTGTGGTTTGTGGCAAATTAGTGATAATGGAATTCACTAAATAATTATAGCCCTTTAAGTTTCAGTCTTCCTATCTTTTTTTGGTAACACAAAACACTATTTCAGCAACTTTGTAAGATTATACAAGCAATATTTAAAATGTTTCCCTGGTTTTGGGCCTTTGCCCCCCCCCCCCAAATAAATGTTGGCTTTTTCCAGATTTCTTCTGCTGTGAAATTGAGCGTTTTAGTTATGACAAGTGGATGGTGCAGTGTTGTTGCCTCACAGCAAGAAGTTCTCCGGTTTGATTCTTTGCTGGGTGCCTTTTGTGCAGAGTCAGTATGTCTTCCCTATGTTCATGTGGGTCTATATTATAAGATTGACGATTGAAAACATTGAACAACATATGGTCGACACCATATGGTTGATGTCTTCAAATGTCAACCTTATAAAAAAGACAAAAAAAAAAAAGTAAAAAGTACCCTAACGGGTTTAAGCAGGGTGGCAAGCCCCCCTGCACCCCACACCCCCAGCTACTTAAATATACCAACTCCAAGACCACACTACATTGCAGTAAATGGAAATCTCCCCTTATGGAGATTTCCATTTACATGCTCGAGATTCTGAGCAGTCGCTGTTCTCGTTTCAACAATGTCAGATTCGACATTGCCGGCTTTCGAGAATATAATATAGACCCGTTCATGTGGGTTTCCTCTGGTTGCTCTGGTTTCCTCCCACGTCACAAAGACATGCATCTGGAGCATTTCTCCCTGGGCCTCTGCTGAAAATTATCTTTGTTCCAAGTCAGACTTTCCTGATAAACAAATGTTAAATAAAAAATGTTTCAAGGAGCTGAGAGCTTCAGGTAAAGAGAAGTTTAGTGCTGCTTGTTCCAAGTCTCTTTGCATTGTTAGTAGCACAACAGGTAGTAGCCTTACTTTTGATGCAGAAAGCTGTGTGTTGTACTCCCGCAGTAAGTAGATGGATTACTGATACTGTACTGTGTTTTACTTTAAAGGGAGTGGATGCTGCAGTCCTCTGAATGTCCTACTTTGGAAGAGTTACCCAATAACTATGAACCTGTCATCAGTTTGCCACCCATTCCCTACTGTAATATTACTAGTTTATCATTTTTAATGTAACATAGGCAATTTATTCTTCAAGGGCAACAGCCACTTTATTTGTAGATGAAACAATGAAATATAAAGTTGTTTCCTAGCAGCAACCTCTTCATTAGTTAGAGATACCCTTAAAGTAGAATTATTTAGATGACTTACTTCTGCAGAGATTTTGTATATATACTGATATTGGTGTGGTGGATTCTAATGACAGAAGTTTGCATGGCCTTTTGTGGTTGAAATTTTCTGAAATGGGTAGTTTTGTCATTATTGGTATATACATTTTGTTTCATTGCTTACTAGAAGACTGTTCAAAACTACAAATTTAAAACACATTCTAACAACTGATGCTGTATTATACAAGGAATATAATTTAATACAATCAGGAATGTGAATCAAAGAATGCATACATATATGCATGGCCCTAAAATGTGTTTGAAAACAGCTCAGAGGAAAGTGTAAAAGGCTCAAAATTATGGGCAAAGTTTAAGCTTTATTCTGTTACCAAAGCAATGAATGAAGGTAAAACAGTTCACAACACATTACATTGAGCTGGCCAAGCCTTTTGCCACAATCCCCTACTCAGGTGTAGTACAAAAAATTAATAATGTAGGAACAAACACTTGCATCTCTAGCTGGATTGCCAACTTGCTCACAAGATGCAGGAGATCAAAATTGGGGAAGAGACCAGTCACCAATGGAGTCCCCCAGGGTTTGGTGCTGAGGCTTTTTCTGTTTGGCATATACATCTCAAAAGGAAAAGGAAATACCAATGTTGGCCAGCTACATTTGGTATGGCTGCAAGCTAGGAGCAGTTATTGAATCCTCAAATTACTTAACCATCATGCAGGAAGGTTTGTCCCAAATAATAACTGGTGTCAAAGTCATGATAATGCCCTCTGAAAACTGACCCAATTGTTTGTCATTTGGGAACTTGTGTGTACAGTGAACTAACTTTTGACCAACATGTACCCCGAGTTATAAGAAAGCATTTCTATATTGCACAAAACAAATTAATTGATTGTGACTAGATCTAGAGATGTTGTTGTCCCCCTTTACAAAGCTCTCATTAGGTCAATCATTTTGTATAATGCCCACTTTGGCATGTATCTGTCCAGTGCCATGCACCAATTGGAATACCTTTAGAGATATCTTACTAAAAGGATACAAGTCCTAAACAAAAGGTCTTGCATGGACTACCTCGAAGATTTATTACTATACTCAGTATCCTACAGAGTGCTTAGAGGTTCGACTTAATACAGATGGACCTACTGAACATCAGCAAGTCAAATGGCATCAGAAATACTCAGTCCAGTTATCTAAACTGAATGCTGTGGAGAGATGGATATATATCACAGAGACTACCACTGTTCCAGAACAGACTATCCATAAAAATAAAACAAAGTTCATCCGTCCATATTCAAATGCAACTCGGATCTAAGGATGAGTAATAGAAAATGTACTCCAGGACTGCCTCTTATGCCACTAATGGATAAAGGCAGTTCCTAAAAGCTGCATCCCTTACATGGGTCCCCTCAATTTATCTATGATATGATCACAGTTATTCTCACTATGGATAATATACAATTATCAACTATGGGATAAGGAAGACCAATGAGAAAATGTTAATTCAAGCACCAAAAGGAATTTGCTAAGCTTAAAATGTTTTTATGGAATAAAATACCATTTTCTCAGTACTTGTCCTTTCTGCTTTTCCAGTTGTGTTGGTTTCTTAGTTTTGTATTGTTGGAAGTCCTCTATACATTGTGTAAGCTTAAAATATGCTGCAAGTGAACCTATGTTGTGGTACTAAATAGTTATAAAAAATTGCCCTTTTTAGATCACTAAGTGCCCCTCTCACCCTCTGCCCCCACCCCCCAGTCTTCAACAGCTTCCGGCACCTATGCATCGGGAGATGGCAAACAGGCATGGATGGTACACCAATCAAAATGCTATCAGCAAAACAGGATATGATCTTTTCCCAAAGAGACACATACAGTTGCCAGTAATGAGATTAGAGCCTCTACTGATTTAGTTATGTCTTCTGTAGTGTTACACAGTTATCAGATGCACCACAGAGCTTACATGATCGTCCCTACTCTCAAGGTACTTCTAAGGTGAATGACATCAGCAGGCCTAGTAAAGTAGGGTGATGGGACAATTACAGGGTGGTACACAAATCAAAATGGCATAGCCCATACAGTACATGACCACAAACACACACACACACACACACACACACACACACACACACACACACACACACACACACACACACACACACACACACAAACTTGCCAGTACTGAGATTAGAACTCCTGCCTATCTAGTTATTTCTACTACAGTGTTACACAGTTATCAGACACGCCACAGAGCTTGCATAAGTTCTCCTACTCCCAAGTAAATTCTAAGGTGAATGGCATCAGCACACCTAGTAAAGTAGGATGATGGGACAATTACAGGGTGTTACACAAATGAAAATGGTATAACCCAGACAGTACATGATTCTCCCACTCACAGACACACACATGCCAGTATTGAGATTAGAACCCCTGCCTATATAATTACGTGTACTATAGTGTTACACAGTTACTGCATGCACTACAGAGCTTACTGGGTTGACAACTGGCCAAAGGTGCTGATAACTGCACAGCTGAGGTGAACTGTTACAGGTGCCAGTAAGTCTGCTTTCAGTCTTTCCTTTAGATCTTGCTAGTTGTTTCTTTCCTGCACTTCAAATAGCCTAATAGCTTTGCACTTCAGCAGGTTTATTTATCAAGTATTCTAGCACACCTGAGAGCTGTCAATTTCTCAAAGAATTAGCTTCAGTACTTAGTAGTTATGATCATCCCTCCTGGCATGATTACAGTGCAGTTCTATGTGCTTTTATTTTAGTTTATTTTATTTATTTTACATTTGTTAACCATGATGGTCTGACTGGACACAGGTCCCTTTTCACTGGAGGTCAGGGGAGAAAAGCTCCACAGTAAGTAAAAATTTACACACTATGTTAAAATACAGTATACAGAGAATGTGTGCTGTACCAGAGACCTGTTTTATGGCAGCAGACAGCACCCTACACAACCAGCCTACAACTCATTCCACACGTCAGCCCCAAAACATGGGCCACAGCTGCAAAGGCGGTGGTGTCTTCATACTGATAATAGATATGCACACATCCAGGAGTAGTATCCCAGTATAATGCATCTGACATACATCAGGTACAACTGACATTGAGTAGTAGTGCAATCCAGGTCATAGCCTGCTATAGGTCCACATCCATGTCCCTAGACTCTTAATCCACATTCCTCAACAACCTGGTATCTATCAAGGTCCAACCCAACACTCACATACTAGGAAAGTTCAACTACCCCTCCATCAAGTGGGAAAGATACTCATGCATCAATACACTGACCCAACACTTTCTGGTATACATCAGTTCCAATGCCCTGGACCAGCTCATACTGACTCCCAGTAGAGGAAGCACTATCCTTGACCTGTGTTGATTACTAAAATATAGGACTGTTGCTTGACAACAGTAGTCAATCGCTACCTGGTCAGATCAAACATAGAGTAATCACCATGGAAATCCAGTTCTCGCCCACAACCCCTGCAAAGGTAACCACCTTGGACAGCTTCTCCACAGATGAGTTTGGACTCATAAGCACAGAGGTGGATAACTTCACAGCAAACATCCCAATGGAAAATACCTGCATGACTGCCAAATCATACACAATTGCACTGTACAGACAGGTACATCAATGCATGGAACTAGCCATACCCCACAGAACCCTGACATGCACCTGCAAACACTGGAGGCCAATCAGGTGGTTCCCTGCCATTAATAACCTATAAAAAAGAAGGAAGAAACTGTTGCAGAAGAATGTGGAGTTCCAAGGGTGGTTAAACACCCTTATTAGCCTCACCAACAACTTGAGATCCCTCATGGAATTATTTAAAGCTGCCTATGATGGCAGAATTGCAGCAGACACTGACAATGATCACAAACCCTTTGATAGTCATATCAGGAACCTCCACACCTGTGACAACAGATATCGCCAACAGTGATAGCTTTACCCCTGTCTCCCCTCTAGGGAAACAGTCAGAATGGCAGAGGAATGCCAGGCACCCAGGCGTACTCCTCCCAGGTTACACCTGCATTACTCACAGATGAGAAAACAGCTTCCATGGGACCTCAAATAATCTCAAACTGTGTTCTACATGAACTACAGAGAAAACTGGCAACACATCTGTGTGCTCTGTTCAGTTACAGCCTCACCTTAGGATTTGTCCTTCCCAAATGGCACTCTGTTACAGTCATCCCTCTCCGTAAAGGTGTGGAAACTACAGACCCTGGGAATTATCAGTCCATTAGCCTTACGTATGTGATATGTACAGCTATGGAGTGCATCATCAGGGACCTGATCGACAAACATATAGGTAATCTCCTAACTCTGGCCCCACACAGTTTGGCTTTGTGAAAGGGAGATCATGCTTGCTCAACCTGTTTGGCTTCTTTGAGTCAGTTACCAGGGCTGTGTATCATAGTAAGGCACTGCATACAGCCTATATCAATCTGGCCAAGGCTCTTGATACTATTCCTCAGACAGGGATTATGGTTGAACCTACCAAAGTAGGCATCAATCCATATATCTCTGGAGGGGGTTGCAAATCAACTCACAGATAGAACACACAGTGTGAACATAGCATGTTCCAAGTCAGACTGCCAGCCAGTCACAAGTGGAGCCCCACAGGGATCAGTCCTGGGAACTCTTCTGTTCAGCATCTAGTTCTCAGGACTCCAGGCCAATGCAAAGGAACTCTGGCTGACCAAGTTCACAGATAACTGCAATCTGAGAGTCATCATTAACTCCACAAGTGATGCAGACATCCTACAGAAGAGCCTCGCTGAGACCACTGACAGGGGTGGACACCATGGCCTGTAGCTTAACACCACAGAATGCATCTTCAGCCCCTTTGGTAATATCTCAGTTCCCACTACGTACCACATTGACGGGAGCCCACTGAACACTGTAGGCATTATTAGAGAACTGGGGACACAGGTTGACAGCAACTTGTTCTTTCACCACCACACTGCCAATGTGGTCAGGAAATCCTTCTATGTGGCACATGTCATTACCAAGGGTTTTGCATCCTGGAGGAAAGAGGTCACTGTCTCTGTGTACTCTTCCCTCATTAGACCACTCATCATGTATAATGGCACATTTGGCATGTACCTCAGTAGACACCTGCAACAGCTGGAGAGGGCACAGAAGTACCTCACAATGAGGATCATAGGCATTCAACACCTGTCCTACACAGACAGACTCAAAAGACACCAGCTATTCTCTGTCTCCTGTCATCTACTTAGAGGCGACCTCTGCTTGACTTGAAAAGCCATGTGTGACCCAGCTCTTTTACAACTGCTACATCTAAACACATCCCAATCTCTCTGCACCACATACTGCAGGGATATTGACGTCATTATCACAATCACCACAACATGCTGGGGGGACAGGTTCATCACCCAGAGACTACAAATGTCCTGGAATAGACTTCCCATACATGTTAAGCAAATCACCTAGATGGCCCTGTTGCAGAGAGAGATCTTGATGAGTGGATGGGTAATAGATTTTTTACCCCAGGGTCACTACAGGGGCTCTACTTGCTGGAGGCACTGGTAACTAACATCAGGTGGCACAATGGCAGGGCACATCTATTGCCTAGGCTTGTAATGGCTCCAAGGCCATCAGCCTAGTAGACACCTATGTACATACCTCTCAATCTCTTAGAGCAAGACATCTGGACAAATCCATAAATAAAAGTGGGAAAAAAGACCAGAAATAGGAACAATTTCTAAATATTGCTCCTACAAACTTAGAAAGTGCATAGAATAGCAGGTTTTGCATCAGCAAGAATTGTCTGCAGGTTAAGTCTGACACTCAAATGTCTGTCATTATTTTCTAACTTCAGTCTTTACTGATTTGCCAATAATTTGCCAGAAAACCATAATTTTGTCAAAAATAGTCCAAAAATATGAAGCAAACTTCTGGACATTCTGAAAAAATCTGTACAGTTGACAGGTATGCCTATGTACCTATAAGGAGGGGGGGTGACATCAGCATGACTGATAAAGTAGGCCATTGGGTGGGGGACTTATCAAAACACTTATTCATACAAACTGACACTCCCACACACATTTGTCAGATATGAGAATAGAACCCCTGCCTATCTAATTCTTTGTACTATAGTGTTACACAGTTATCAGACGTGCTACAGACCTTGCCAGTCTGACAACTGGCCAAAGATGCTGATAAGGGGAATGACTTCAGCAGGCTTGATAAAGTAGGCTAGTGGGTGTGAGACTTATCAAAATACATCTTACAAACATACACACACACACACACACACACACACACACACACACACACACACACACACACACACACACACACACACTAATTTGCTAGATCCGGGATTAGAACCCGTCTACCTAGTGATTTGTACTATGGTGTTACAAATTTATCACATATGCTACAGAGCTTACTGGACTGACAGCTGGTCAAAGGTAACAATAAGGGGAATGACATCAGCAGGGCTAATAAACTGGATACCTGGAAAGTGTTGTGGGTGGGAATGGCCTAAAACTGCTTCACCTACAACAAAACAAACACACACCCTCATATACACAACTGTCTCACACACAGACACACACACACAGTTGCCAGTATTGAGATTAGAACCCCCTACCTTTCTAGTTATTTGTACTATAGTGTTACTCAGTTATCATACATGCTACAGAGTTTATAGGTGTGTTCAGTGTCCAATAGTACTTCTAAGGGGAATGACAGCAACAGATCTTGTGAAATAGGACAATGAAGTGTACTGAGTGTGAAGAGTCTCCTAATACTTTGACCTGTGGAGACACACCACACACACACACACACACACACACACAGGCAGGTGATGTGATATTATAACCCCAACCTCAGTACTATTACACAATAAGGCTCACCTTTTATGCTGGCACGTGCAACTGTTTACAATTGGTATGCCACTGTCCACAGCAGAACATCATTGTGTGCCATTCAGAGTATCCGTGTGTATGACTCAATCTGTCTGTATCCCCCTGTGTGTCTCTCTGTCTGTCTCTGGCTGTCTCTCACTTCCCCACATCTATGTGTGAGTATGGTTGCCATATTTTATCTGTTTCCCATATATATGTGTGTTTATCTCACGCAACAGATGCAGATATATCACATATGGGCCACCTACAGCTAGCTGAGGGTAATTCTGTCTGATGTGTGTGTGTAGGGACAGTTGAGGTGTACATAGCTGTCTGTATGCACAGACATATATACACAATACAGTCATATATTCCGATGTGCATTCCAACATGTCCTGTGATTCTCTAAGTGTAGGAGCATGCCTTCTGTGACCTTCTATAGTTAGTGTGGAAATCCATTCCAGAGATAGGTGTACTCCAGTCCAGGCTTTTGTGTTCTACAGCCATACCTCTCAGGAGTATGCAGGAGCTCCATCAGGGTACTTGTTTTTTTTAACAGACATTTTCTGACATATCCATAGTCTGAAACTGCAATGTATTGTGTCATTACCTAGTGCGAGACATCCTCAGATCATCACAGTGCTTTACCAGAAGACTACTAGTTGTATGATGCATA
Source organism: Protopterus annectens (assembly GCF_019279795.1). Classification (NCBI taxonomy): domain Eukaryota; kingdom Metazoa; phylum Chordata; order Ceratodontiformes; family Protopteridae; genus Protopterus; species Protopterus annectens. Next base: position 1,511,822,389 of record NC_056745.1, read on the forward strand.
GACCACTATGTAAATTCTTGCACAAAGCCATTTGTGAGGTGTGGCTACAGGCAGTGTAGTAATGGCACACAGCTGTGTAAACAGTCTAGCAACCTGGTGGATTACTGGCTGGGGATCTCCTGCTTGTGTGGTATCTTTCTAACCTGTGATGTCATATCCTTGTGTGTGCATACCTCTGACCTGGACATTTTTGGGCAGATTGTCTAGGTATTTGGCTAGACGTTTTATCCTTTCTAAATAAATGTGATTTTACATATGATTGAAGTGTAATGTTACACGATAATACAGACATTCCTGTTGCAGAATACATAACCTTCAGACCATTTCTGCTACTGCAAATCTCACACCCTACCAACTTTCTCAGTATATGATGGCAATATTTACAACACATGCCTATCATTGTGCCTTTGTTCCACTTTTATTTCTGCCCTTGTACAGACATCTTGCTGTCAGAGGTTGGGAGTTATGAGTGTGGGTACAGAGTGCATTCAAGTGTGCAGACATGTCCATTATTTGTTAAAGCAAACATAAGAAAAAGGATTATTGAGAATGACCACTGGCAACAGTACCAGAAAGTACTTATATTCCCAAAAGCACTGGCATCTCTGCTACACATCCTTCAAGATGTTACTCATATGTTTAGTATATTCCACATAGAACTGTGACTTCCAGGTAAGTCAGTGACAGTGCAGTAGGTGTCACTGACATGTATAACAGTTGACACTGCAGTTATCTGCACATAGCCCTGTCAAAGTCAGCACTGTACCTAGAGCAGTTCAAGACGACTGCCAGGAGAACATGCTGGCCAGATACAGACAGTATTAAACACACATACACATAGCTCATTGACCCCTGCATACTGTGGACAGGCAACATGTTTTCATGTGTATTCGTACAGCCCTGCCAATGTGTGCTATTTTGCTATTTCCATGCAAACATATATGTTACTGCATTTGTGTGGATATATGATGGGGACACACCTGTCAACTGTACACATTTGCACAGACTGTGCTGATATTTGCTTTACATTTTGGTTCCATTTACCATACTATTGTGCCCTGTCTTGGGGACTGGAGGCATAACAGTGCAGCGCCCAGGTCAGATTGTACCGGCATACATTTGAGTTTCAAACTTCTTACTCTTCATAGCCTTACTGCAACTGCGGGCCCTGCTGTGCTATCACTGTGTGAGTCTTTAGGGGTTAATTCAACATTGCCGCCATAGTGTGCCTTTAACAGACATTTCTCTGTGGATTTCTATAGCTGACTTGCTGTGTGGGTGTGAGGGTTGGTTATAGGACCCCCACCCTGACATCCATGCCTGTGACCTATGACCCCCCCCCAGTTAGTTCTCCCCACACATATACTGCAGTGAGATTTGCCACCTTGGGTACTACTGCATAGTGTGTGAAGGCCAGTTTTGGATTGACATTTTCTGGTGTCCCACATAGATGTCAGTTGTGTGCTGCTATCCTAGTGGGCCACCCCATTCCCTTGCATGCATGCAGCATTACCATAGATATGCTAGCAGAACATACTATTTCATTCCTTTATTGTTAAGAAGACTCCTTGTGCTTGCAGCAGTTGAGAGGATGGTGCTTGACGGCTGTCTATGTTGGATGTGCACAGTACACTGCCTATACATGGTAAGTTACAAGTAATGTGATGTGTGTGTTATCCATTTTACTGTGTGTGTGGGTCAGAGAGAGGTGTCAGTCCCTGGGGTCCCTACAGTGTCAGGGTGCGTGCTATGCATTGCCTCTTTGCCAAGGCATGAGCATACAGGGCACATCTCCATCTGCCTATTGGGGCAGGCTCGGGGGCTTCCTACTGTGAGTCCCTCTCTGCCTGTGGGGAGCTTGGCAATGGTGGGGGGCTGTGTGTCCCTTCCCCATGCTTGTTTCTGCTGCAGCTGTTTCTGCAGGATCATATTGTGTAGCATGGCACATACTATGAAAATCTATGCACATGTGGCTGGAGAGTACTACAGGGCCCCACCAGATATGTCATGGCAGCAGAACCATGACTTGGGCATCCTGAACACACACTCTATAATCATCCTGGTTTGTTTATGTGCCTCATTATGGTGTTCTTCTGTGGGTGTGTGTGCATTTCTGATGGGTGTCATCATCCTTGGCTCCAGTGCATAGCCAAAATCCCCCACCAGATGGCCATACAGGATGTTCTCACTGACAAATGCCTGGTGCAGCTGTGATGAATGCCAGATGTGGGAGTCGTGATAGCTTCCAGGGCTGCCAGCACACACATTCATGATAATGCCCTGGGCATTGCACATGACCTGGTAGTTGTTGGAGGGGAATCCCTTGCAGTTTATTTAAATCCTACCTTGTTCACTGGGTGGTGCTTTGAGGTGGATGTGCATGCACCCTATGGCACCTTGTACCTCTTGGTATTCTGCTACATGGTGGAAGAGCCGCATATTTGTGGTCCTCTACTCACAGGTGATGGGGAAGTAAATGTGCTCACCGGCATATGTTAGCATGGCATCCAGAAACTGGTGGAGTACCCTGGATGCAGATGCCTGTGAGACCCCATGATGTTCCCAGTAGGTATTTGGAAAGTACCTGTACCTAGAATTGTTAAGGCTACACATACCTTGGTATCCACTGGGATGGATTCTCCTCTATTGATTGTAGCTCTGAGTTGCGGCTGGCATAGCTCATTGGTTTGCTGACATATGTATCTGCCCATCCTGTAGTGCTGAACTATCTCCAGATCATGTAGCCCCTGCTAGGTCACCCTAGGTCTGAACACTCTTCTCCTCCTCCTTGGTCTGTGGCAGTTGTCAGCATTATCCTCCTCTCTGTCGTCAGCCTCTAGCACATACTGATGGATCAAAGCAAGGGTAGCCCCTAACATTTTCCAAGTAAAAATTCCCCTGCATGTGTATACCAGTGGTGCAGAGTTTGTGGGATAAAACAGACTGTAAGGTATTTCCATACTTTATACTGTCGTGCTGCTGATGATGCCTGTATGATTGGCTGACTGTGATACATTCCAGCTGTGATCTATATTACTCATGCCTTTGCTTTGGCCACTGTGAGTGTTAAAAGCATTACTGGTAATTTGTGCATGATTGCCTTTATTCTGTTGTTGCCCTTCTTGTAATTAATTGTTACTTACATCTCCTCCCATTTTCAGCTATACAGCACCTGCCAGTATAGATTATATCTGTATGGCCCATTCTGAATTGCAGCACTCCCATATGACATGATTACTAATTCATTTCTCCTTTATTTTGTGCTGTTTCCCCTTATTTTTTATTTAAATCTCCTCCCATTTTCAGCTATGCAGCCACCTGTATTACTGAGTGCTTTCATTGGCTCATTGTGGGGTGCAGACTCCCATATTGCTGATTTGTAGTGCGTTTCCCTTGTTCTGCTACTTCCTTTGCCTTTTCCTTCTGTCTTCCTCTTTCAGCCTGTAGGTTGTGTAAACAGCAAGAAAGGCCTCTCCCCTGCATGCAAGCATGCTCCTCAGTTCATGGAATTAAGAGTAAACAGCCTCAGACATGACCCCTTGCTTAGCTGTGCTTAGCTAAGCAGAAACCAGCCAACAGAGCTCCAATGTGCTTACAGAAAGCATGACACATCCCCTTTTCATGTTCCTTGCTCCTCCTGCCTACATGATCGTGTTAGAGCACCTGCATGGTTAGGCGCAGTCTGACACTTAGAATAATTCCTTAAAAAGCTGTGAATCAGTACAAGTCCCCTCATTAAAATACCCCAGTGCCTTAAGCCCTAGTTACTGCACTATTCATGAGCATTCCCCCTTAGCAGCCACTGTTCCCTACCAATGTTTACTTTCTGCATGCCATTAACTATAATGGAAAATTCAGAAAGTTGTTCTAATGGAGTCCCCCCCCATTTCTACATACCCCCCCCCCTCCCACTAGCATACCACTTCCCCTGCCCTCAATGGCCAAGTTCGGCCAACAAAAATTAATGTTTATTTTTCTTTATTTTTAAATAGTTTTTCATGCCAATTGCCATATATTTGGCCATTGGCATGCATAACCTGTTTAATACATGCTTTCTGGAGTGCTGACATGCCTCCATTGTGTACTTTGCAGAAATGTATTTGGTTGGTAACCAAATATACTTCTGCAACTTACACTGTTCTGGCACAGAGACATGTCGCCTTTCTGGACTGCTAATCCAGCTTATTTGCATGTTTTTTTTTACCAGCAAATGAGCTGATTAGCATCCAGCACGGTTTTTTGTGCTGGAACATTGTAGGGCCCCTCATGCACATCAAAACGGCATGTGCTTGGATCATGAAGCAGCCATTTTACATGCAGGAGTGGCTATACTTTTCCTGCATGGAAATAACTGCTTTGTGAATCTCAGGCTAGAAATATTACAAGATGAAAGTTCTCAAAAGGTTGATATAATATAGAGGAGAAGTGAAGTATATAGTAGAGACAGTTGGAATTTTAGAGTAGAAGAACTAACTTCTCTGATATAGTGGATATCTCAAATATATTTGGAAACTAATTCAGTACAAATTTCATCCCAGAGATATCTATTCAAAACCCACATATACATAAGGATCACAACCACCTTATGATCAAAAAATAACACTGTTTAAAAGTACTCTCCAAAACAAAAACTACATTTACTATGGAACCTCATAACATACCAGACTGCCTGCATTGGACCTCATAACATACTGGACCGCTTGCCTGGGACATCATAACATACCAGACTGCCTGCCTGGGATCTCATAACACACCGGACTGCCTGCCAAGCAGCACTAAACAAGCTCTGATGGACCCATTCCTGCAACTATTAAAAAAGAGCTTATTCATTGGCTTCAACCCCAAGATGTAGTGCACAGCTGTTATAATGCCATTCCACAAGGGTGGCCCTCATCACAGAACCCAGGAATTATAGACCCATCAGCTGATAAGTATAATTTGTAAAACTGTGGAACAGTCCATAACAGATCTAATAAACTGTTATATAAAAACATCTTGTAAGATTTGACCCCCAACATTATGGCTCTGTTAAGAATAGATCCTGTTTAATGAATCTGGTGAATATTTATAAGAGGGTAATGTAAGCCATGAACATTGGTCGTGCTGTTCATGTAGTATACTAGGACCTCACCTTCACTCAGAGCATTTGATACCTTAACACATGCTAACATTACCAATAACCTACATGCACTCCAAACTAATCCTTATGTAGTTAGATGGATAGTACACTGGCTGAGAGACAGCACCTACTCTGTGGGGATTGCAACCATGTCCTCAGATAGCAAGAGTAACTGGTCGGTTACCCATTATCTGTGCTGGGATCTGTGCTATTCTCAATATACTTCTATGATCTCCAAACCAAAAGCAAGGAACTCTGATTGACCTAGCTTGTGGTCAATTTTAGACTGGGACATATTCTTAAATCCTGTTATGCAGATGCATCTAAGTGAACTTACACATGTAAGAGAAATAGAAAGTTCACCCTGGGAATCACTCCAGTGGTTCTACTTGATAGAAGCACTTGGAACTGATGTCGGGTGGCACAATGTCGGGGCACTTCTATGGGCTAGGGTTGTAAAGCCTCCAGGGCCATTAGCCTAATACACACTTATGAACCTATGAACATGTAAATAGCTGGTGCTCTGAAAATGGGCTAAAACTAAATGCTAAAAAAACATAAAATTTCTGCATTTTGCAAGGAAACCCTCCATTCAGCCTACAGTATCAAAAACACTCCATAAAAATGAAGATGTTGTGAGAGACCTTGGAACATGCATAGATTACATCCTCTCCTTTGATCATAATATTACAACAGTGGTCAAGAAATCCTTCTATCTGGCACAGTTGACCAAAAACAATACATCTCTAGGTCCAAAGAAGTCTTGATCCCTCTAAATTCTGCACTGATCTGGTCCATCATACAATACAATACAATACAGTGCCCCCTTTGGGAAGTATCTTACTAAATATATAAGCAAATTGACAGACCAAAAAGGTTACTCAGAAAAAAAGATCAATGGCCTAAAGGACCTGAACTACCAAGAGAGAAATGAGGCTTTACAGTTAGTGTCCTACAGACTTCTAAAGGGCAATTTGTGCCTTGCAGGCAGTCTGAGACCACTGATTTCCCCACCAGTCAATCAGTTCAGTGAACACGAGAAACAGACAGATCTGAACCTGCTTCAGTAAATAAGCAAATGACTGCGAAGAGACAGATTTGACATGTAATTAGTGCCCCTTCTCTGGAACACACTTCCTCCCAGATCAACCAATGTAACACTCTAGCTTCCTTTAAGAAGAAATTACACAAGTAGGTGGGTAGTCATAAATCCACCCCTGGTTTGACTGGCCAATCACTCCTTGAAAAAGAGATAAGGTCAAAGGGTGGGTACTGACAAGGTATAAATGGGCACATGGCCTAGTTGCTTTGTACATTCTATGATACTATGATTCTTCTCCCAGACCTTCAGCCGTGTAACATATACTTCTGGCCATTTCTTTTACATTCATCCCAATTTTAACACCAAAGGGGTGCACAGAAAGTAACTATCTCTTTTTGAAGGGCAGGAAGGAAGGCAGGCACTGTTTCTAGATAAGCTGTATATATCCTTGCATTTGTCACCTCAGTTTATTGAGGAACTACTATTTTGTTAGATTTAAACATTAAACTTTAGACATGATAGATTCTTGCTTGAAAGAAAATATAAGAGTGAATTTCTTTCCTTATTCAAGATTTTTGTGTTCAGGCCATCATCAAATCAAAAAGTTGTAAAAAAGCTCTAAGGTACACCTTAGAGCATCTAGAATCCCATGACAACTAGGGCCTAGCAGACCGGTCAGCCCCTGTTTAATTCAATTACTTCTTCCAATCATAATTACAGTCAAGTCTTGGCCAGAAAGGGTGTGATAAAAATATTGAGGGGGGATCTAAAACATAAAAAGTATGGAAAAGCAGGCAAAAAGTAAACTGCTTGGATGATAAAAAGCAACAAGCAACCCAAACTGATACTGATATAAAATAACCAATACGATAAAAATCACTGTATAGCACTGTAGAAACAAGGCCAATAATAAGCGTAAAATTCCTTTATTCACTGCTTTCATCTATAAGTGACTTCATTAGAAGGAATTCAAACAAAATATAATTTATTATATAAGTTTAAACAACCAATGAGATTTAAAAATCAAACAGTTTAATTATTTCATTAACAACTAATTATCAGGAAAAACTGCCATAAATGCCTTTAAAACATTCAAAAAAAACAGTTAATATATCAATTAAAACCATTCTTATTTACTTAACTATGTTTAATCTCTTCTCTATTAAAAATATTTAAAGTTTATCATATCATTTAAGACAGGGAAATTGTCAGCCCCTAGTTTTAGCTGCCATAAAGTTTCTCTTTGTTCCACTCTATTCTTGTAGTTGCCACCCCTCTGGCCCATAGGGACCTGCTCTAATACTGAAAACAATAACTTTGAATGTTTTTGACAATATAGTGTGTGTTTAAATAGGGTGTTCTTTTCATCTTTAACTCTAATGAAATAGTTATGTTGTTTAACTCTTTTTCTAGACATCTTATGGTCATGCCCATGTAAGAGGCACTACATCCCAAACACATACTTATATAGACTGTTCCCTTGGATTTACAATTAAATCTTCCTGGGACAGTGATAATATAATCAGTATGCTGTAAAGTAATATAGGGTCCCTCCAAAATAAATCTGACACCCTCCACATGTATACATCCCTTTGTTCTTACAATTAATTGTAAAGCCAGGGGACTTATTTCTGTTTCATGTTTTTTTATATGCTCTACGAACCCCATGTGCTCAATAATTATGTCTGAGGGATGGTCCCCTCTTTTACCACCCCCACATGCTCAATAATTATGTCTGAGGGATAGTCCTCTCTTTTGCACACCTTCCCTTAGGGGCATTACCACTGAGCATCCCCCTAGGTTGGGCATGCCTATCCCTCTCTGCAATGCTGTCATTCCCCAAGCTGCTAATTGGCCCCAGGTTGGGTGTGCCGTAGTCAGAGCTTTATCCCTCTGTGCTACCAAAGTGGCTTCTTGTAAACTCATTAGTGATGTGGGATCTGTAATAATTATCCAAAACAACATTCAGTCACTCCATGATAAGGAAGCCTGTTATATTATATCCTATACTGTATCTAAAGGCAAACAACATCAGCGTACATTGTCTAAAGCCAACAGCTACAACTGACATTATGCAATACAAATTTTATTTATTTATTTTTTAAATTTTATATCACAAACTCCTTAACTGAATGCACAATAAAAACTTATTTTTTTAGTCTGGATACCAAAGAAGTAATTTACATATGTAATTTCTTATCCATATGTTATAGACCATTAAATAATTAACAGCAGTGGTATTCAGTCTTTACAAAACAGAACTGAAAAAAAGAAATCCACCCTCTAGAGATGTATCTGATGCAACCATATTTCTTCTTCTTTTCTTTTGGCTGCTCCCATTAGGGGTCAACACAGCAGATCATTTGTTTCCATTTCTTCTTGTCCTCTGCATCTTGTTCTGTCACACCAGCCACCTGCATGTCCTTTCTCACTACATCCATAAACTTTATCTTAGCCTTCCTCTTTCCTTTTTACCTGGCAGCTCCATCCTTAGCATCCTTCTCCCAATATACCCAGCATCCCTCCTCAGCACGTCCAAACCAATGCAATCTCGCCTCTCTGGCTTTGTCTCCAAACTGTCAAACCTGAGCTGACCCTCTAATGTACTGATTCCTAATCCTGTCCATCCTCATCACACCCAGTGGAAATCTTAACATCTTTACCTCTGCCACCTCCAGCTCTGACTCTTGTGTTTTCATCAGTGCCACAGTCTCCAATCCATATAACATTGCTGGTTTCACTACTATCTTGTAGACCTTCCCTTTCACTCTTACCAGTACCCATCTGTCACAAATCTCTCCTGACACTCTTTTCCACCCACTCTACCCTGCCTGCACTCTCTTATTTACCTTTCTTCCACAATCACCTACTCTGAACTGTTGATCTCAAGTATTTAAACTCATCCACCTTCGCCAACTCTACTCCCTACATCCTCACCATTCCTCTGTCCACCCTCTCATTCACACACCTATATTCTGTCTTAGTACTGCTGACCTTCATTTCTCTCCTCTCTAGAGCATATCTCCACTTCTCCAGGGTCTCCTCTACCTGTTCACTAATCTCACTACAAATCACAATGTCATCCGCAAACATCATAGTCCATGGGCACTCTTGCCTGATATCTTCTGTTAACCTGTCCATCACCAATGCAAATAAGAAAGGGGTCAGAGCTGATCCTTTATGTAATTCCACCTCTACCTTAAACACATCTGTCAATCCTACCACAGACCTCACCACTATCACACTATCCTTGTACATATCCTGTACCACTGTTGCATACTTCTCTGTCACTCCTGACTTCCTCATACAATACCACAACTCCTCTCTAGGTATCCTGTTATATGCTGTCTCTATGTCCACAAAGACAGAATGCAACTCCTTCTGACTTTCTCTATACTTCTCAATTAACACCCTCAGAGCAAACATCTCATCTGTAGTGCTCTTTCCTGGCATGAAACCATACTGCTGATCACTAATCATCATCTCCCTTCTTAACCTAGCTTCCACTACTCTTTACCATAACTTTGTGCTGTGGATGATCAGTTTTATTCCTCTGTAGTTACTACAGCTCTGCACATCACCCTTATTCTTAAAAGTCTGTACCAATACATGTCCCCCCATTTCTCAAGCATCCTCTCACTTTCCAAATTTTATTAAACCGTCTGGTTAAAAACCCCACTGCCATCTCTCCTAAGCACCTCCATACTTCCACAGGTATGTCATCTGGACAAGCAGCCTTTCCATTCTTCATCCTCTTCATAGCTGTTCTTACTTCCTCCTTGCTAATCCATTGCACTTTCTGATTCACTATCTGCACATCATCCAACCTAATCTTTCTCTCATTCTCTTCATTCATCAGCCTTCAAAGTACTCTTTCCATTTGCTCAACACATTCTCCTCGCTTGTGAGTATGTTTCCCTCATTATCCTTTATCACCCTTACCTGCTGCACATCTTTCCTAGCTCGGTCCCTCTGTCTAGCCAATCAGTACAGGTCATTTTCTCCCTCCTTAGTGTTAACCTTTCATACAACTTGCCATACGCCTTATCCTTAGCCTTCACCACCTCTCTTTTCACCATATGCCTCATCTCTTTGCACTCCTGTCTACTTTCTTCATCTCTCTGGCAATTCTACTTCTTCTTCATCAAGCTCTTCCTCTGTATACTCTCCTGTACTTCCTCATTCCACCACCAAGTCTCCTTGTCCTCCTTCCTCTGTCCAGATGTCACATTAAACACCTTTCTAGCTGCCCCCCTTACGACCTCTGCTGTGGCTGCCCAGCTATCTGGCAACTCTTCACTGCATCACAGTGCATGTCTTAACATTTCCCTGAACTTACAGTTATCCTTTTTCAACTTCCTCCATTTGATCCTTGGCACTGCCCTCACTCTACTCCTCTTCTTCTTGATCATCAACATCATTCTACAGATCACCATCCTATGCTGCCTAGCTACACTTTCCCCTGTCACCACTTTGCAGTCTCCAATCTCCTTCAGACTGCCCTCCTGCATAGGATATAATCTACCAGTGTGCATTTTCCTCCACTCTTGCACATCACCATATGCTCCTCCCTCTTCTTAAAGTACATACTCACCATAGCCACGTCCATCCTTTTCACAAAATCCACTACCATCTGACCTTCTGCATTCCTCTGATTAACACCATACCTAACCATCACCTCCTCATCCCCTCTGTTCCCTTCGCCAACATGCCCATAGAAATACACTCGAATCACTACTCTCTCACCCTTGCGTCCACTCTCCACCACTTCATCCAACTCACTCCAATTTTTTTCTTTCCCATCCATCACACACCCAACTTGCAGAGCATATGCATTAACAACATTCATCATCACACCATCAATTTCCAGCTTCATAAACATCACTCTATCCGATACTCTTTTCATCTCCAAAACACTCCTTGACATATTGTTCTTTCAGGATCAATCCTACCCCATTTGTCTTCCCGTCCACACCATGGTAGAAAAATTTGAACCTGCCTACAATACACCTGGCCTTACTCCCCTTCCATCTAGTCTCTTGCATACACAATATGTCAACCTTCCTTCTCTCCATCATATCAGCTAGCTCTCTCCCATTACCAGTCTTACTGCCAACATTCAAAGTTCCTACCATCACTTCACACTCCTAACCTTCCTCTTCCTCTCCTCCTGCCTCTGGGCATGCCTTTTCACTCTCCTTCTCCTTCAGCCTTTCAGCCAACAGTATTCCACTTTCTACCAGCACCCTGTTGGCTAAAAGTACTGGAGGCGGTTGTTGTTAACTCGGGCCTCAACCGATCTGGTATGGAAATCTGTATTCTTGTCTGCATATTTGATCTGACAAAAACTGTACACTGGATGCCCTTCTTGATGTAACCCTCCCCATTTATCTGGGCTTGGGACTGGCACTGAGAAATACACTGGCTTGTGCATCCCCCAGTGGCTTTGTTATTATGACACTAGAATAGTTTACATTTAGAGTGTGTGTGTGTGTGTGTGTGTGTGTGTGTGTGTGTGTGTGTGTGTGTGTGTGTGTGTGTGTGTGTGTGTGTGTGTGTGTGTGTGTGTGTGTGTGTCTGTCCATGTGTGTGTGTGTGTGTGTGTGTGTGTGTGTGTGTGTGTGTGTGTGTGTGTGTGTGTGTTTGTATACATATATATAGATATATAAGGTTTGCTAGCAAAACGTAGAATGAAGGTTCGGCGAACACAGGAATGTCAAAAGTCATTAGGCTGTCTCCTGTGTTACCGATCTTCACTACTGCAAGGGTTCAATACAGTGAATGCTACTGTGCATTTACACACACACACACACACACACACACACACACACACACACACACACACACACACACACACACACACCAGACTTTGATAAACTATGTTTCATTCATATCTAGTGAGACCTGCCCTGTTGCCCTGTTCAACAATAAACAGTTGTTCTCTGTCACCAGGTTCCTGATATCATCATGTTCCTTTTTATGATCCATCAGACTTTCTACTGCTTTTGCCAGGAGGTTTTATATTGACATTCAAGATAGTTATCACTTTGTCAGAATAAATAATGTTTCTACTGAGCTATATTCATATAACACAGTAAATACATTTTTTCTAAAATGATATGGATATGGCATGCTTCTTGAGTTCTGTCAGTTTAGAAATGATTACTTTTAAATTCCATCCCTTTGAAAGGTACCTTTTAAAGCATAAATTAACATATAACCCGGACACAGAATTTTATATTCTATATTGTGTCTTCAGTTACCTGCATAAAGAATAAATTGTCGCATTCTGTAAAAAGAATGTCAAAGCTGAATCGCGGCTTTACTCACTTAAAGTTACAAGTGATCATAAATATGATTTAGGTACCCATTTCTGCAGTCAATGCTACACTTAACAAGAATTACATGAATCATTAGGATGCAATGTAAATGCACTATTGCGTATACAAATATACAGGACAAAGGGACAGTATAGTGTAGTTAATGTGTGTGCTATGCAATTCAACCTAGCAATAATCTCAAGTAATAACAAGGTGGCTAAACCCAGGGTTAACAGAAATGAAAATGTAACTTGAAATACATCAAGGGTAAATGCATGAAAGAAATGGAAACTAAGCTGTCAAAACCAGAAATTTGCAACATTCAGTCAATGTTGATAAGCAACAGGCAGATAAGTATATACAAGGTACCATGTAAACTTCAGAGACCAGCTTAAAAGACACAGTATGGTCTGTGGTATGTGACTATCCATTATACCAACAAAAAACAATAGTAAAAGCAGCAATGACTCAGTAGTATGTGCTGTAAATCTGCTACAACTTAGAGAGATACAATAGCCTTAGGGCAGTGATGCGAATGTCTGTGTAAGAAACACATCCTGATGCACATAAGCAAACTTCTCAGGTCCACTAAGACATGAGACACAGCACAGATATCTTATGGACAAACTTATCACAGTGCCACAGCAAAACGATACCGTGTTGTCTGCAGCACTCAAGTTATATACACAGTTGACCCCATGGTGTGTGGTATGTGACAGCAACATAAGTTAGAGAAAACACTATGAAACAAACTGAACAAATCCCAGATGTGAGGACAGTTTTTTTCAGATGTAAACATCTGCAAATAACATTGTAGAATATAAATGTAATTCATTAACAGATCAGCGACAATGGCCAAATCTAAAAAAAGCAGTGTGCCAAGATGCACCATGCAGGTAAGACACAGAGAGGGATGAAGGTGTTTCCACGTGGTGGTTCTCCAAATCATACAAATGTGAATGGCTGTAGATATAACAGTGAATGCGGTAGTCGGTTACTGACACTTGGATACACCCCAGTGCTAGAACAGGCCATAAATCTAACTCACCCAGAGTCACTCAACAGGTATATTGATAATGAAAATGAAGATAATAGAGAGCATGTCAAATAAACATGTTTTACAGAGAAATGGGAACGGTAGGGATATGGAGGGATGAGAGGAGCCGAATGGAGGTGAAAGGCAAATTCAGGTAGAATTTCAATTATAACCAAGAACTTTTGGTGTTTATTTTTCTGTAACAGGGAACATAGATGTGTTATAGAATGAACAAACAAATATTGACTGAACAACAGTCAGTAAAGAATGCATGGGGTCACAGCAATTGTACTGAAAAGATGTACCGGACAAAATAAATGATGGCATGATACAATAGGGTTGTGGTAGAGGACAGATGACAGACATTTACAGGGGATTATTGCAATAGTGGTTCACATTGAGTAAAGCTAGAAGGCCATAGATGCAACTGGTTGGTCTAATAACTGTGTGGTGAAGGACAGGATACCAACTAGGCATTCTTACCACTTAGAGACAGTGTAGGTTGCTCATCTCCTGAAAATTGTAATTATATGTGATACACTAGATGTTTTCTGGAACTGGTACTCAGTAACAACTCTAGGCTAGTTTGTGCTGTATTCATATGCTACATCAGTCCAGTCTGTATTATGTTTTCTGGAACTGATACTTAGTAACAACTCTAGACTAGTCTGTGCTGTATTCATATGCTGCATCAGTCCAGTCTGTATGATGTTTTCTGGAACTGGTACTCAGTAACAAGTCTAGACCAGTTTGTGCTGTATTCATATGCTGCATTAGTCCAGTTTGTATGATGTTTTCTGGAACTGATACTCAGTAATAACTCTAGACTAGTTTGTGCTGTATTCATATGCTGCATCAGTCCAGTCTGTATGATGTTTTCTGGAACTGGTACTCAGTAACAACTCTAGACTAGTTTGTGCTGTATTTATATGCTGCATCAATCCAGTCTTTATGATGTTTTCTGGAACTGGTACTCAGTAACAACTCTAGACTAGTTTGTGCTGTATTCATATGCTGCATCAGTCCAGTCTGTATAATGTTTTCTGGAACTGGTACTCAGTAACAACTCTAGACTAGTTTGTGCTGTATTCATATGCTGCATCAGTCCAGTCTGTATGATGTTTTCTGGAACTGGTACTCAGTAACAACTCTAGACTAGTTTGTGATGTATTCATATGCTGCATCAGTCCAGTCTGTATGATGTTTTCTGTAACTGGTACTCAGTAACAATGCCCTGATTGGTGACATCAGCATCCTGCTTTCTTTCTAACAATAAAGGTACATCTCACACACATGCATCACCCTCTCTGGGGGTTCATGCTGGCAGCACACGTTTCTCAGTTTGTCCATTGCTGGTGCAGGCTGTTAGAAATATATGCAGTGATGCTTGTCATACTTTACTAAAGAGGAATTCATACATTTCTTACATTAAACACAGGAGAGAAGAATAATATTAGCTGCAGACTTAAATTTACCAGAAACAGACTGGAATAATATTGATTCAACAACATTAGTAAGGAAATTATAGACAAAGTATATTTAGGAACAACAATTGCTGGAGATTGTAAAAAACCTACCAGGGGATGGAACATACTAGACATTGTTTGTGTTCCTAAAGAAATTACTGTAACTTCAAGTCAAGTTTTATCACCATTGATGTGTGGTGATCATGGAGTTATAAAGGTTAATTTGTTGCTAGATAATTCTGCCAAAGTGAAATCTAAGACAATGCACAGAAGGTTAATTACAGATTATATGGAAGCAAAACAGTCACTATGTAAAACTAACTGGAGTGATGCATTCAGTGGAAAAACTGCAGATGGAATGTGAAAAGTTTTGAAAGAGAAATTGTTTGAGTGCAAAAATTCAAACACATCACAATCTAGGCATACAATGTCAGAGGGATATATTTCCATAAGGGCAAGATATGTGATTAAAGTGAGACACAAAAAATATAAGAAATAGAAGAGAGAATGAACTACAACTTTGAAAACTGAAATAAAGCTGAACAAACAGATTAAGCATAGTGTGAGACAAGATCAAGAAAAATTTGAAGAAAATTTATATAAGATATTGACCATAATAAGAAACCTTTATATAGATAAATAAGATGTGGAAGGAATAAAGACACACAAACTGATAAACTGTGTGAAGATTGTATATATATATATATATATATATATATATATATATATATATATATATATATATATATATATATATATATATATATATATATATATATATATATATATATATATATATATATATATATATATATATATATATATATATATATATTTACAAAATCTTATGCAAAACAGTTTGGCTCCACAAAACGGGTGATAAGTTGTTCCAAGTAATCCCAGATACTGGAACCAAATTGGATTATATTGAAAAAGAACTGCACAAACTGGATCCAAACAAAGCAGAGGGAGGAGACAGAACACTTCAGCAAGAGCACATGGTACCATTATATCTATTATTCACTTGGTCAGATGAATATGGGGCGATTCCTCAAGATTGGAGACATGTGCTTATTAAACCTGTTTTTAAGGAAAAGAGGAGTAGGACAAACCCAAAGTCATACAGACCCTTAAGTCTACTTTCTTGTTCTAGAAAAATAATGGAGAAGATAATACTTGATAAGTTATTGTCAGAATTGGATAAGCTGGGACTTGAAACCATATATCAGCATGCATATGTTGAAAACAGATCTCTTGCCACCTGTAACATGATGTTCTATAACAATGTAATAACAGCTATGAATGAAAAATTGTGCTGTGATGTAATTTATGTAGATTTAACTTCAGCATTTGATAGGATCATATACAAAACACTGATTAATAAATTAGTACAACTAGATATTGATGTACTCTTGATAAGATGGATACCTACATGGCTTACAAATAGGACATGGCAAATATCATACAGCAACTGGACAGGTTAAATTCTTGGTTATAGTCAGGGTGTCCCACAGGGCTCTGTCCTAGGCCCTATCTTGTTTAGATTGTATCTTTCAGACTTAACTTTTTCATCTGAAGTGTTCTACAGTTTACATGCAGATGACCTGAAATTATGTAAACTGATTACATGTGTTACAGATAAGGCATGTCTGCAAAATAACTTGACTAAATTGACCATTTGGGTACAGGAGAATAATATGCTGATAAATACATCAAAAACTACACAAATGAGATTTGGGAGACATAAATTGAAAGGTAAATATTTAATACAGCACACTGAACAATGATTGAAACTGTAGATTCATTTAAGGACCTGGGCATATGGGTAGATCCAGCTATGAGTTTTTCTAATCATATCAACCAATTGGTTAATGATAGTTATAGAACTATAGGTTGTATAAAAAGATTTATAAAGTCAAGGAAATCAAAAATGAAGTAGTCGTTGTTTGTTAGTTACATTAGACCCAAAGTTGAGTATGGAATATACAGGCATATGGAAACCCTATAAGAAAGCAAGCATGAGTAAACTGGAAAGAGTACAATGTAAATACACCAAGGGCATCCATGGATGTTAAAATTTAAGTTATTATGAAAGACTAAAATATCTGAACTTGTACAGTGTCTCTTATAGATATCTAAGAAGAGGTCTTATTCTGGTATATATGGCATTTAGTGACAACTACCTCTGGGAATGTTTGGGGTATCAAAACGTACTAGAGAATCATCAGATAACTGACGTAGAAGGTTCTATAGGAATGAGAAGTGCACTGATTGGTTCTCTGAGAGAGTAGCTGATGCATGGAACAGACTACCAAATTACATTAAAGCAAGTACTAGTTTAGATATTTTAGGAACAGCTGGGCACTTATTATGGGAACAAGTGTTTTGGTATATTGGCAAGCTAGAAGGGCTTTAATGCCCGTGCTTGAAATATTTGTATGTATGTATGTATGTATGTATGTAAAGGCAAGAGGGGTTTCTGCAAATGAAACAAAAGAGACACAAAGTAAATTGTGACAAAATGAGGACATGATAGCCATACTCTTCCACATAAAGATCATCGGATGAATGTCAACAAACATGCAGTTTTATACTTCCTGTGACCTATCACTTAATATGCATAAATTCTATTAGTAACAGCTATCCATACCTGGGATGGAAATGAGGCATGCAGCATGCAGCCACTTTGAAAAACATACCCTTGTGTACAGCTAAACAGCTGTCAGACAGCACATGAGGCAATATAATGCACTGCCATATGCTCCTTATAGGGTGTATACGGTAAACATATTAAACAAATACCATTAAAGAGGGGGTAAGTTTGGCATAATGGTTAAGGTATTCACCTCACAGAAACAACAAACAGGGTTTGACTCTATAGGCTAGGCTTAAAATGGCCCTCCAGAACAGCTAATCTATTATTCACCTATGTAACTATGAAAACTAATCATTGAAATGCTAACAGTACAGTGGTGTATCGTTCATATAGGTACTTTGCAAATAGTGGCAATGTATCACTGTGTTGGAGTATGTGCTGTACCTAACCTGTTGTGAGACAAGTAGAAAAAAAGACATGTTACAAGACTACAAAAATGGAAAACTGTTGGGACACATTCACCCAGTGCAGTATCCTTCAGCACAGTATTGAGTGCAAATGCTAAAGGGGATCAGTCAGTCCAACATGGTACTAAGGTTTGAAAAGGATCAAACAGCATGATAGAATGTGTAAGATCATGTGCTGGTAAAGTTCATTGTTTTTTCTGGATGCACCTTAAGTAAAAGAAAAGGAATATCCAAACTACAGCATTGTGACTAACATGTAACAGCAAGATAAATCATCACATAAACAGGCCTTGCAATGTCGGCACACAGTGTGAGTGATACATGATTTAGAGTACAATGTCTGTAATCTGCATAACATTCTGCTCTCTGCCACCACACATGTGAGGGCTGAACAGGTCTGCACCACTACAACCTATCAACATAACAGGTATACACATATTTGTTTAGGCAGATCAGGGTTAGGATACCATGCAGGGGGTACAGGAAGCTTAATGATTCTCTATATGGTCACAATTATGATTATGGAGGGGTGTTGGGGGTTGTGGGATGACATAATGGTTAAAGTGTGTACTTCACAGACACAATGTACAGGGTTTGATTCTCACCTATGAAAGGGAAAATGGCTAGGCTTAAAATGGTCCACAAGAGCAGCTACATTAGTACTTAGCTATGTACCTATTATGGTAATGACGAAGTGCCACTTACCAACAAGGTGGGCATCTAGAGAGATGCAGGACCCCCTGCAGCCCAGTCTGCACAAATGCTGAGTGGTGTAATATGCACTATGAATGTGCTGTTGTTCACACAAACAGCATGCCTCATTATGCCTGTTGCAGAATCCATACCTCACAATCATGTCAGAATATATTCAAAAATATTTACAAAATACCCACCCCAATTTAGTGAATCTGTGAAGCACTGCATATATTTGTAGAGAACTGAATGATAAATACATTCATCCAAGCAGCATGTGCTGAAAAATAAATAAACCATTGAAAGCAAAACATATAGCCTACTCATGCTTGCATTCAGATTTTGGGGACAGAGCTTCAGAAGGTCCATTGCTATCCACAAGCCAAGGTTTCCTTGTAAACAGCAACAACTAGAACTGCAAAGCATATAATAGATATACTGTCCAAAAAAGATATATATTACCACACATGGTCTGGTGATAAAAGCACAAGGTAAGCAGTGGTATCTTGATATTCATTGTCCCCGATTATTAGCATTAAATAATACAACTAACAGACTGCAACTTTTATTTTCTGGGGAACCAAAACTCTGCTGTACACTGATGTGTGCACGCCATGTAAAGGAAACTATGTATTTTAATACCACCTACACTTGAGCTCAGAGTCTTGAGTGTCTCCTGGTGCATTTTCCTTTCAAGCAGCCTGTTTAGCAACAAAATTGGACACTGTATTCTTCGTCAATATACGGTCATTGAAATGCAATACCTAATACCAGGTGAGCAGAGTTTGTGATGACTGTTCTCAAATTGTGTTCGAATCACTGTGGCACTTTAATATCTGCATCTTTCTCATATTGTAATCCAAAAAAGGTATAATCAAGATAAAAGATACATCAGACTGTGTTACCCTCCTTTTTACACTCCCTTGATGGTTATTTGCATTTGTCACCAACTGCTTGACCATATACTTATGACTGGCCCAGTGGACAAGAGTCTGTACCATTAGGCATGTTGATTCAGCACATGTGTGGAAGAGAAAAGACAACTGGAGTAAAGCATTAAGGATGCCTGAAGGATGTTCTACCACACCTGATGCTGGCACTGCCTACATAAGAATGCAAATCATTAGATAAGGCATAATTAACAGTTAGAAATATGCATGCTGATTGAATTAAGAATAAATGTTTTCAATATAAATCCAACACTACTCACAGGAAGAAGACTACATATCAGATTCTTAGGAAAGAAGTAAGTAACACCTAAGCATAGCTCCATTTAAATGTAACGGAATGTCTCCCTGACACACAGGATTGCAGAGGCATCTCAAAATAGTGATAAAAGGTTAGGTATAAATTACACAGCCAATCCTAATGTATAAGTTACTGTTCATACAGCCAGTGCATATAAGCAACAGCAATCTATGACACAGAGGTTTTGTTTATTTTTTTTATTTATCTTATGTTGACCGTGTTAGTCCCACAAGGTTAGTTGTCTCTTTTCAGGGGAGACCAGCGTGGTATTTATACTACTACAAGGAATTTGGTCAGAGTATAGGGGTTCCCCTACTCATGGCTCATACATTTCAATTGTAGCACAGTGGCAGCAGAGGCAAACACTAGCTCACAAGGAGATATGTGTAGAGAAATAGAGGATTTAGAAATAGTGGCAAACACTAGCTCACAGGGAGATATGTGTGGAGAAAGAGAGGATTTAGAAACAGTGGCAAACACTAGCTCACAGGGAGATATGTGTGGAGAAATAGAGGATTTAGAAACTGTTTTTTTTTAAATTGTTTGCTGAGTCAGCAGAGATGGTGACATAATGGTGAAAATGCAGGAGGAAGATTCTGAGGCAGTACTAAAAAGGGATATTGTTAAAAAAACATATGCAGAGACAGTTGGGAGGAATTATGGACAGCAGAAAGAGAAGAAACGCGATGGCCGCATGACAATAACATTTGTGGTGTGAATTCTGACTAAAAATAATAAAAAAATTAATGGATATGAGGTATGGGACACTGTAATACCGCACCGCTCTTAGACATGGAAGTGCAATAGTTAAGGGCTTTCATTTAAAAAAAAAAAGAGACATGCTGTGATATTAATATTGAAACTGTGAGGGAACGTTTTCCTATTTGAGAATGAAAAGACAGAGAATGATAATCCATGGAAACATTATGTAGTAAAAACTTTTTTTTTCTGAGAAACAAAGAAGAAAATACATTTACAGTTTTAGACAGAAGTGAAAAGAGAGACTTTAAAACAATCTTTTTTGAAAAAAAAAATATTTGTAAAGAAATAATGGACATTTCAAATGTTTATGATAATAGGGTTTTATGGACTGGAAATGGGACTGCAATGTTGTTTTGAAAATGGAAATGAAAAAAACAATTGTACATATTCTAAGCATTGTAAATGTTGAAGGCAACAGGTGTGTGGTAGAATACTGGGGAAATCAAGAATATGATGTTGTGAAAAAGAAGGACATTTTGTAAATAAGTGTGAGAAAATTAAATGTTATAAATGTGGGGAAATAGGCCATGATACAAACGAATGTGAACTGGAATGTTGTAAATGTAAGCAAACTAGGCATTTATGAATAGATTGTAAAGAATAGTTTAATGAAAAATAGTGAAAAGTGGGAGGATATACAACAATATCAAAAAGAGCTGGAAATTGAAATAGAAGATAATTTATAAAAAGAATAGAGGAATACCAAGGGAGAAGAAGATGGGGAAGAGATAGCAACAGATTCAGAAATTAGTGATGAAGAAGATGTAATTTGGAAAGTTGTGAAAGGAAAAATAATTCTATTGGGAGATGAGTATAATATAGGAAAAGGAAATTTAAAGGAATAATTAAACAAATGAAGAAAGGAAATGGGTTATAGGTAATGAAAATCATGGGGGAGTGAAAAGTTAGTATAAGAAAAATGATTTCCTTTAAATTAAGGGAAAGAGAAATAGTAATTCAAGAATCCTTTCAGTACATGTAAACAGTATTAAAATATGGTAAGAAGGAGAGGGGTATTAGAATGGTATAATAAATATGATGAAGATACAATTGTTTGGAAGACCTAAGATTCTTAACAAATAAAGAAAGTTTACAAACAGAAACATTATCGGGTGGAAATATAACATGAAATTTGTGAAATGGTCTTTGCTTGGGATTAGCAGTATTATATAGTAGAGCAGTGAATATATTAGCTGTAACTCCAGTAAGAATGGAAAGATTAACGATTGTTGATTTATGATAGCAAGAACAAATGTATAGAATTACAGCTTTATATGCTTATGCTATCTGTAATGAAAGGGAGTCTCTTTTTCAACACATGTTAGATAATGTAGTAGTGAATATGCCATGGACGTGGTTTGTGTTGTGTCACTCGGGTGAGGCCGAGTGGTAAAACAAGCAAACAACCCGGTAATTAACAAATAATACTAGGTAAGGTTATTTTACTATATATTTATACAAATGATAATATTTAAAATTATATAAAAAATAATTAAATAATGGCATTGTATAATGCCTCCCTGCCTGCCCGGTGCTCTTATTCTATGTTCTGCACGTGCATATGTGCCTATGCTACACATGATGCATATGCATGTGATCAAAAAGATGGAGCAATGGAGAAAAGCATTTTTTTCCTTTGCTTACTGTTTTTGCTATGTTAATAATTGTTAAATGGGTTTTTAAAAAAAGCATTGGAGATTTAATCTCCGTTGCTTAGTTAGCTTTGTTTTGCTATTATAAATTAATTTTATAAGTAATAACAATTTGAAAAGCAAAAAGCAAAACAAACGTTGCTTTTTTTTTTACTTTTAAACTTATGTTAATTGGGGTTTAACATTAATAAGACAGTTTTAAAATAATAAACGGAGATCTCCTTGCTTTTTTTGTTTTTGTTGTGTATATTTATGTTAAACAACAACATATTTAAAAAAAACAAAAACAAAAGCAAGAGAAAAAGCATCTCCTCGCTTTTTTTTTAATATCTCGTGTTAGGATGAGAGTAAAGAGAGCGACATAAAAAAAAAACAACAGGAGATCTCCGCTTTTTTAAACTTGTCTCGCTATGTTACACTCCTTTAACATACCAAGACGGACCTTTTTCCATTAGTATAAGTCGAATTACAATGTGCACGCTGACCAATCAGCGTGCATGTTTTGGAATATTAATGGGGGGTCATGGTATAATAAGAATATTATAATAGGCACATTTAACTGTGATATAAGGGTAAAAGAAAAAAGAAAGGATATAAGAAAAATGGTAGAAGTTATAAAATGTTGTAAATTGGCTATATGGAAAAGAGCATTCTGGATATATAGAAGAGGTATCCTTTAATCTGAAACTGGTTACTTTATAATATCTGAAGGAATACATACAGGAAGAGGATAAGCAGTTGTATTTCCAATACCTGAAGGAAGAAGTATAGGTAAGTAGTTGTAACAGGACTTACAGATCTTTTGGCAATATGGATATAAATAAATGAAAATAAAGAACATATAAAACTAGGAAAGAGAATAAAATGAGTAAGTGAAAAAGAATGGAATGTAAAAGGAAAAGGAAAATCATACAACTGTAGAGAGATCATGCTTCTATGAAGGCATTTTATGTTAATTGATCAGAATGATGGATATTTAAAAGACAATATAAATCAGTTTTTTTACAATGGCAGAGTAAAACAAGAAAGATGGAAAAAGAAAGATATACAGAGATATGAAAATGCTTTTGAAAATTTAGAGTAGAATAAGAGAGAGAACTATGATAAAGGAAAAAAAGATATTTACTACAAGCAAAAATGAAAAAGTATCAACATACTTAAGTAAAACACGGAACAGGATAGTAGTGTAATGAGAGATGAAAAATATGAAAGGAGAGGTAGAACGACAACAAACACAGATTATTGAAATCATAGGTCATTGTGTAGAAGAAATGCTTAAAAAAAGAAAGCATTTAATAAAATAAGGGAAGCAAAAAAATCTCAGATAAACTAAATAAGCAAACACTACCTCAACTGGCCATGGCACTGGATCCCAGCACATCTGGCACCCAGGCCCATGGTGCCCCCTCCGCTGGTCCTGCACCATCTTCAGGTGGAACCATCTCAGGGGACAGGGCCCATCTCCCCAGAGTGGAGGCTGTGGGGCAGCAATCACCCAAGAGCCACTACTGGCCATGGTGCACAGGATTGTTCATAGGAGCTATGAACATTGTTTGCACCAGATTGAGGTCAGACTGGACAACCTGTTGGAGACGGGTGGCCCGGGCGCTCAGCCTCCAGCACAGCCACCTTTGGGCCAGTGAAAGAGCAGGGTTGACTCCCCATGGGTGGGGACCTGAGTCATGCTGCTGCCATCTGGAGACACATGCATCTTGGATTCCACAATACCCTCCTCATCCAAGGTGTTTACCCCCTCATGTGTCATGCACCACCCCTGTCTGCTGTCATGTCTGTCTGCAATTGCATCCTCTCCTATAAAACTTACCTCCCCAAATGTACCTATATCCCTTCTCCAACATTCCACTCTCTCCTCTAAAAATAAAATGGGCACCTGTCCCAAATATCACCTGATACATAACTCTCCATTTTGCACACATGTCCACTGGACAGAACTAATTTGGTCCAATTGGCTTGACAACACATTTATGTTGTCCCCACCCCTCTTTCTGGGGTTTGAGAGTCCAGATTCATCCAGAAAATATGTCAAAATGCATAGCTTTTGCTGTACAACAAATGGAAAGCTATGGTTCTTTTCTACACCTGTCCTGCACATCCCTACTTGCCTTTCACTATGTTTTTCCCCCAGCTTGCCCCCATTTCACCACTGTCCTAGCACCCCCTTTTTCCTTATAAGCACAGTTTTTTATAGAGCTAAGCGAAGTGCCAAAGTGCAGCATGTAGCACCATACCAAGCAAATCTGCTTAAATGAGCTTTAATGTACCTATGTGTTTCTCACAGTGTTAGGCACATGTAGGAACCTAGGCCCCTGTTAAGTACAGCCTACTGCACCAACCCACTATGGCACAAAGATCATATGTAAAGCAGGTGTTTCCAGCAAAACATACTGATTGTCACTAACAGACTGTAATTAAACCTACTGGGAAAAAGTGGGAGTGTGCCTGGGACTCTGATGCAAAAAATACACCAGTAGCCAGCCAAATAAATAATAATGGCAGTATGTGAGGCCTGGGATAGCAGGTAAATGTTCCCTTTTAACTGCGACATTTGTAAACACACCTGCCAAGGCATCAATGGCACAGTACATATGTTCAACTGGCACTCTGCTGCAGAACAACTCCCTTTGAAAGCCATGCACATACTGATGGATGCAGACAATGTGTGTCACAGCCTGTATGTCTGCCCATACATCTGGCAAATACACCTACTCCAATCCTGAGTCAGTAGCTCAGTCAGTTAAATACCGTGCATGTAGTGCATTATGACACACACAGTCCTGGGTTCAAATCCAGTGTGTTCTACTTTAATTACATTGTTTTAAAGACAGCAAGTAATGACTGAGTCATGCAATTTTAATCCCCATAGGTCATTGCTACTGAATTATCTGCTATCCAGTTTTGTAACCAAAGGCCTGTAGGTAAGGACACACTGCACATATTTATATAGCGTAATTATATGTTGCATACTACTCACCTATTGGCACTGTTGCATAACAGATGTACCTTAAGCACATACCTCAGTTGGACTGTAAAGGGTACCCTCAGCCTGCTCTGCTATAATGACAAAGCTGACACTGCTGCAACAGTTACACATACAGCTTGCTGCCCTCCAAAGTATTCACACCCCCCATGTGTCCTAGGCTGCAGCAGCAGCTGCAGCCTGAAGCATACACAGCTGTATGTTAAGGTAGCTGCTACAGACCAACCATACTTCCCAACTCTCTATTACAAGGAATCTGGACACAACCATACATAAAGGGGTGGGGGCAAAGGCCCAGAGATAGAGACTTGTTTCACAGTTTGCCCCTACGAAGATAGTGAGTTGCTAGAATAGCAGCTACTGCATTAGCATGCATATTCTGATAGTTATGCAGTGTGACACTCATATGTCTATCTCCCCCCTTACTGATCTCAACCCACAATGTTGTCCAGTGAACTGTCAGATGACCACACTGTCATGGGACACTGACAAAACATATGAGGCTAAACTGTGGACATACTTCATACATATCTACAGTGGACAGTATTTGTGCTTACCCTCTGCAATGCTGTAATCTCCACACTTCAGTATTGTCCATTTCAAAAACTAAGAAAGGGGTCAAGGCCTACACAAAGGCCTTATATATTGCACTGTGTTGCCATGTCATTGGCTAATTATAGTACAATTCAGCTGTTTTGGATGCAATTAACAAATATGAGCCACAGACTGGTGCAGAGGCAATTACCTGTTAATGAGCATTACCTACAAAAGGCAAGGAACTGCTTATGGGGAACAGATCTGTATGTAGTTGTACTCACACAGACAGCATATGTGCAAAGGATTTGCAGAACACCACTTCAAAAAAAGGAATACATTACTCTTCTAGGTATGTACTAGATTTCCCCATAAAACAGGATGCAGATGGGAGGACGGAGGTATGGGAAATAGGGATTACAACAGTAGGTGTGTATTAGAAGTATGATAGTGACATGCCAGTGACACTCTGCTGTCCAGCATGTACAGGCATGCCTCTCAGCTGTCCCTGTTTTAAATCACATCTCTGCTCTGTCCCTGTCAATCCATTCTACAACAGTCGGCTGTTCTGGTAAAGATAGTGGATTACACCTAAGACATAATGACACTAAGTAAGGGTGTCCACTTCTGTAATACCAAATGATGTACTGTAATTCATCTCCTCTCAGTCAGTCAATGTCACACATAAATAGTTCTAACATTGTAAAAGTGTCCCTGAATGTCCCTGATATACTCTGGCTAAGTCCCTATTTCATGGACATTAGTCCCTGTTTGGTCGAGAGCTATGCCTAACTTACCTCTCAACCTCCTACAGTAAGAAATCAGGACAAAACCATAATTAATGGGGAGACAAAGGCCTAAACTCAGTGACAGAGTATACATATTGGCCATACAAAGTAAGAATGTAAATAGACTAACAGATATTACTGTGGCATAAGTGTTTTCTGAGGGGCTCTGACATCTGACAGTTAGATTCTGTATAAGTTTTATGACAGCAGCCATGAATGACTGGACAACCATTTTTCAGACATCCACAAGTTTGTGCAAAAAGTCTGCAAACATCTGTATAGTTGAGAGGTGTGATGCCTATGGGGAACATATACTACAGCAGGTTTGCATTGCTTTCTGTCATTGTGGCACACTGGTGTTGCTGGACTGTCCCCATATAGTTGTTGTAATAGCACACTATTTGTCTGACAGTGGCCATATGACATATTAGTGGGGATTTGCCTGTAGGGGACACACCATAGTAGACCGCAGTGATGGGTGCAGAGACATACAGCAGAATCTGTCACGGCACAAAGCGACATTACCCAGTATTAGTACTAGCTTGGTGAGAGCCGCACATGCAGTATGTTGCCAGCCTGTGGGGAATGACGTGTGAGGGAGCAGTGAATAGTGCAGGCCATTATGGGAGTGTAGGGTCTGTACATAATGGACATCCATGTATCTGGTCCTGCAATGTGTTCCCCTCTTCTTGTCTTGCAGGAATGATGTACCGATGGAGATATCCTCCATTTTCATCTGCAGAGAATGATGCTATACTGGATGCCCTCAGACTCTACCATCACATCCTGCTTTCCAGTGGTCACCACAATCATGAGCAGCAGGCAGCATTGTGGGGGTGTCTTGTCAGGGCTGTTAATCAGATTGGACAAAAGGACAAGACATACAAGCAGGTCTGACACCAAGGCACACATGTGGTCAATACTGCTTATCAAAGGGTAGCTGCTGTTTCCAGGGATTGTGCTGCCACTGGTGGATGGCCTGTGACACAACAACCACTCTCAGCCACAGAGGTATTCCTGGTGAACCTAGGATTAGCCAACAGCTCTCAGGCATCCATCACACCATATATCCTGGAGGTGGGTGCCACAGCATCCACATCAGAGAAGCATCCATGTACGCTTACTGTGTTCACCAGTATAATTCTGTATCGGTCATTGTGGCAGGCTCTACAGACCAGTACATGGGTGCCAGATCTATCTGCATTGGGGGTTGACTTTTACCCATAGTTGTGCACACATTCAGAATGTCCGCAATATAGCTAGTATCACATTATTTACTGTACATGTGGATATACACACATATTACCTTGTAACACTGTGACATTTGGTGTTGCTGACAATACCTCCCCCTCACATTTTCATAGGTCCATCAGATGTAGCTAGAGTCCGTGGTCCTTTACCTGGTAAGTGTGAAACTATTGTTTTACAGATCATATATACCCTATGAAAGTTAAGGGCTGCCATTTTGCCTTATGCACAACTGTTGTGCTTAGCCAGAATAGAATAGGTGTATGCTCCATTTTGGAGCAGTTAATTACATTGCAAAGCCTAGGGAATGACAGGCATGTATTTGTACAAACATCAACATGATTGCACTTACAGTTATGAGCAACTATGCAGCCTGCAATACATGAGGCAATTACTTCAACATGGCTATTCAAACACAATAGGGAGATAATACATACCTGAAGCAGTGATACTACAACTGGCATATCATTACCAAGATAGGTGTACTGGGTTTTATGTGTAGTTCTGTCATGTGCACTGTCATATTGCATACCTTACAGGTGTATTGTACTGGCAATGTTAACCAGATGTAGGTGACGTGTATGTTATGCAGGGCATGAGTTGTCTGTGTATGTTGCGAGTTTGTGTGTTGTGCATGGGATCAGAGATGAGAAGATGTCAGACATTTGTGGATCCTCATCTTTATGAGTCTGTGTGGATTACTGTACATAATAGTGCAGGTGGTAATGTACTGCTTTTGTCTTGCTTCCAACAAGTGAACAGAGGGGTTGGAGTCTGTCCCCCTCACAACCTGATGTCAGTGTCTCATCTGACTGTGATGATGGTGGCTATAGTGAGGCACAGATGGGGTTGTCAGGGGCTGAATCTGTCCCAGAGGTTGACATTCCTCTTCTGCCCCAATTGTCCCCACACACAGTATGGCCACACATACCCAGTCACCAGAGGCCACAGATATTGGACAGTCAGAGGCTGGTGACATAGTATATGACAGCGTGAGAACTATGGTATCATTGAGTGTAGACACTGGCCATAGCAAGAGAACTGGTGAGGTCCCACACAGACAGAATGACAGGGGTGCTTGAAGAAGGACTGCTGTCCACCCACCTCCTGTTGAAGGTGTCACCTCACGGGTCACTTGAATTTTTCGGGCTGTCATGCAGACACAAGCATGTTAAGAATGCAACACCAGACAGATGCGTAGGGTTATGGATGCAGTACAGTCTGACATCTGTGACTGCCTCCACCGCATGGGTGACACCCTGGAACATTTCACTGATGTAGTGGACAGACGGTGGGCTGAGAAAGTGTCTGTCTTTGACCACACATTGTCTGTGCTAGAACATCTGGTTGGAGTTGGGCATTGGACATATGGATGTAGGCCAGCAACACAATCTGCTGAGAGTTCACATAGCCATGCACACTCACAGTCTCATAGTGGCAGTACCTCCAGAGCTACAGAGGGAAGTGTGCTGTCCACACCACAACATGGCAGACCATGGGCACGTGGTCCTGGGCAGTCCTGTGGGGACACAGGCCCAGCAGACAGCAGTCACCATGAGGTACTAGCAGCAGATCTGACCTTGGGCATGGTGGTGCCCATGCTACTCCTGGTTAAGCCAGTTCCTGTATTAATGATGGGAGATGGTGAACTCTCCACTCTACCATGTATGATCCAGAGCCGTCCAACATATACATGTGTACTGCTAGCACTGGGCTTCACTGTGTAAACGCTCACACTCCAACACCACTGTCATATGCAGGTCACCAACAGACACACACATCACCGCTTCATGACGCATCTAACCAGCACACCTTCCAGACTCGCTCACATGCTGTCAACTATTTGGCATAGCCTCAACCTCTGGCACCACCACACCACAACCTGTGCATGTGATGATACCTCTGCCACATCCCTGCCATCCATGCCATTGATGCAGGGACATGCAAATGTGTCTGATGTGCAAGGTGACTATATTACTTTACATGTCTTTGTGTAGTGCAGTACTGTTATGCCATAGCAGCTGTTGTGGACCATAACAGGTACTTTATGCTAGCATGTGTCTTGAGTACACATCAAACTTTGTGTATCTTTGTTGCCTGATGGTACACTGGCATTAGTGTTACAGACTATACAGGTGTGTCACGGACTTGTGTATGTGTCCCAGGAGTCTGAACAGTTCATCTATGGACATATGTGGGCATTACAGCGACACAGGATGGCAAGGCAGCACAGCAGAAATATTATGTCAGCAAGGTATGCTAGTATATGTGCATGGCTCCCTAGGAGCATTTGTGTAGAACAGTGTGTCAGAAACAATGGGGACAGTTAGTGTTATCATGGTTTCATACCCTGTGACAAGGACTGCTACCCTTGATACATGTCACCTGGGTATTCTGCATGTACAAATCTTGATGGTGGCAGACATCAATTATGCTTATGTAGATGAGGGCAATTTAGGGCCAGCAGCTAGTCACAGGGCTATATAATGCATAACCAATGCGCAAAGATAGGTAGGATAGCCATGTCTGTAGTGCTGCAAGGGCATATATTTACACACAAGTTGGATATTGTGAGATTAGAATCCCTACCTATATAATTATACACACTACAACTTGCAGGGCTTCTTACATGTGCTATGGAGTTTATCTGATATCGGAGTCTCAGCTAGCACTCTTATGGTGGATGACATCAGCAGGCCTTGAAATGGAGGCCAATGTTGAGGCCAACAGCTAGTCACAGGGGCTTAAAATGCATAATCATTGCACAGAGATAAGCCAGATGGGCATGTCCATACTGCTGTGATGGGATATATTAATACAAACACACATAGAGAGTTGGATGATGTGAGGTTAGAGCTCCTACCCATCTAGTATTAAACACTACAGCTCACAGTACTTATCACAGGTGCCACAGGTTTTGTCTGTTGTATATGTTGATGCAGACACAGTACTTGTGAAGTATGCAAAGTGGCCTTGTGTTAGCATGTGTGGCCTGCAGAGAGATACTGCTTGGTACTGTTATCGTATCTAGTGTCCTAGGGGGTTGGATACCTGATACTATCCCTGCTGTGTGTGTGTACACATACCAGACTGGCCATATGTGGTGGTTTGTAGTTTGATAGGCAGAAATGTGGCCAGGGAAAATATGGCCTGTCCAAGGCATGCATTGCGCCCATTGTACATTGCATCACCTTTGTACCTGTGTCTGTCTATTGGGTGACAGTACGCAGGCAAAGGGATCTGTGGGTGAGTGGACTATGTACTATTGCAACCTTGGTCTGGTTCCATTGGACAACTGTTATGATATGTAAGTGCAGATAACCCCAGCATTCTAGGGTATGTGGGGACATTCGTACATCCCCACTCATATCTCTATAAATGTATATAACATGGATGTCTCCTTAAATGTTGTTGTGTGTGTAAGATATGTAAATGTGTTACATAGATATATGTGGGGAGTCTATGTATCATTGTACTTTATATAGCTATTTATGCCTGTTGTCATCATATATATTTGTGCCACATACTGATAGAGACACTAATCAAGCGTGAGGGGGATAGGGAGAGACAGATTATACGTAGCTGTATGTATCTACAGACATATTTCTACATAGCAGGTCTTTGGGTGATAGAAGCAATAGACTTGGGCTCAAGTTAGCTAAGTGTAGGAGCATGCCCAGTGTGATTCTCACTACTTACAGGCCTGAGCTACCTGTACTCCAGTCCAGAATTATGTGTGCTGCAGGCCATTGGCTACTGCTCCTGTTACCGCATTACTGCAGTTCCCTGATATTGTCCAAGGCATTCCCCGGCTGCTTGCTGACCTTAATATGTGACTCATACCTCACAACTGTACAGGGCTTCATAGACTGTCCAGAAGTTTGCCTCATATATTTGGCCAGTTTCACATAACATTGTTGTTTTCTGGCATATTAGTGGCAAATCAGTGAAGACTGAAGTCAATAAATAATGACAGACATTTTAGTTTCAGACTCTACACACATCAGGAGATTCATGCTAATGAAATACCTGTTATTCTATAGACATTCTATGTTTGTAGGAGCAAATATTTAAAACCTGTCCTTATTTGTGGGCCTTGGTCTCACTTTTATTCATGGTTTTCCCAGATTTTCTCCTCTAAGAGGCTGAGAGTTATGATGTGACTGGGGTATATGATGTAACACCACACACAGAGTAACAGTCTGCATACCTCTCCCTGTATGTTTTTGCAGACTGTCCAGCATTTTGCCCAATATGTATGCTGTGTTCCTCATACATTCGTGGTTTTTCAGTATGATACTGTCAACAGCGGTCACTGACTTTTGTAACTACTGACACATTTAAGTGGTGGCCTTTACATCCTGCAGCTAATCTGACCAGTTGCAGCTTGCTCTTGTACTAGTCAATTGCTAGGTTACTCAGAGCACGTATAATGTCCCTCTGTAGGTTTGGCCCTCTGTGCCTCCATTCACTGTGGCTTTTCCCCACTTTCTTGCAGTAATGGATTGAGGGGATCTGACAGTCTGTGGGAATACCACCATATGAGTATATGACATGCAAAAGATGTTGGATACTGCCAGGTTCAAACCATCAGCACTATCGCCCATGCTGCTGTCCCTGGCCCAGTGAGCCACACCAGCCACCAGACAGAGATGTTTCATTTCTCACACTGCAAACAACATACAGAAATTGTCTGTTCTGCTGGTATATTATTGCAGACTTACTCTTACAGCAGTTGCATGGAAACACTGCTGTGTTTGGGTTGGAGGATAACCAGCCTATGCTCTGCTGGCATAGACAGTCATGCAACTGTCCTGTGACCCCACTGTTTGGAATCCCTTGGAATAACGTTGTGGAGTTTCCAGCCATGTGGCCTTGTAGATATTATGGGAAACATACTAGTGAACAGACTACCTGTTGTCCCAAGTGGCTGTTAGATCTGTACAAGTAGACCAGTAGCCCACTATAGATCTCTGCAAGTAGCCCAGTAGCACATTATATATAGCCCACTATATTTCCTTGCATACATGCAGCAGGTCCATACATCATCATCCTCTTTTGGCTGATCCCATTAGGGGTCGCCACAGCGGATCACCTATTTCCATTTCTTCCTGTCCCCTGCATCTTGCTCTGTCACACCAACCACCTGCATGTCCTCTCTCATCACATCCATAAACCTTATCTTAGGCCTTCCTCTTTTCCTGTTAAATGGTAGCTTCATCCTTAGCATCTTTTTCCCAATATACTCAGAATCCCTCCTCAGCACATGTCCAAACCAACGTCATCTTGCCTCTCTGGCTTTGTCTCCAAACCTTCCAACCTGGGCTGACCCACTAATATACTTATTCCTAATCCTGTCCACCCTTGTCACACCCAGTGCAAATCTTAACATCTTTAACTCTGACACATCCAGCTCAAACTCCTGCCTTTTTGTCAATGCCACTATCTCCAACCCATATAACATAGCTGGTCTCACTACCCTCTTGTAGACCTTCCCTTTCACTCTTACAGGTACTCGTCTGTCACAAATCACTCCTGACACTCTTCTCCACCCACTCCATCCTGCCTGTACTCTCTTCTTCACCTCTCTTCCACACTCACCGTTACTCTGAGCTATTGACCCCAAGTATTTAAACTCATCCACCTTCACCACCTCTACTCCTTGCATCCTCACCATTCCTCTGTCCTCCCTCTAATTCACACACATATATTCTGTCTTAGTCCTGCTGACCTTCATTCCTCTTCTCTCAAGAGCATATCTCCATCTCTCCAGGGTCTTCTCCACCTGTTCCCTACTCGCACTAGAGATCACAATGTCATCTGCAAACATCATAGTCCACGGGGACTCCTGTCTGATCTCGTCTGTCAACCTGTCCATCACCACTGCAAATAAGAAAGGGCTCAGAGCTGATCCTTGATGTAACCCCACCACCACCTTAAACGCATCCGTCACTCCCTCCGCAGACCTCACCGCTGTCACACTACCCTCGTACATATCCTGTACCACTCTTACATACTTCTCTGACACTCCTGACTTCCTCATACAATACCACAACTCCTCTCTAGGCACCCTGTCATATGCTTTCCTAAGTCTACAAAAACACAATGCAACTCCTTCTGACATTCTCTGTACTTCTCCATCAACACTGTCAGAGCAAACATTGCATCTGTAGTGCTCTTTCCTGGCATGAAACCATACTGCTGATCACTAATCATCACGTCCCTTCTTAACCTAGCTTCCACTACTCTTTCTCATAACTTCATGCTGTGACTGATTAATTTAATCCCTCTGTAGTTACTACAGCTCTGCACATCACCCTTAGTCTTAAAAATCGGTACCAAAACACATTTTCTCCATTCCTCAGGCATCCTCTCACTTTCCAAGATTTCATTAAACAATCTGGTTAAAAACTCCACTGCCATTTCACCTAAACACCTCCATGCTTCCACAGGTATGTCATCTGGGCCAACAGCCTTTCCATTCTTCATTCTCTTCATAGCTATCCTTACTTCCTCCTTGCTAATCCATTGTACTTCATGATTCACTATCCCTACATCATCCCAACCTTCTCTCCCTCTCATTCTCTTCATTCATCAACCCCTCAAAGTACTCCTTCCATCTCCTCAACACACTCTCCTCACTTGTGAGTATGTTTCCCTCATTATCCTTTATCACCTTTACCTGCTGAACATCTTTCCTAGCTCGGTCCTTCTGTCTAGCCAATCAGTACAGGTCCTTTTCTCCCTCCTTAGTGTCCAACCTTTCATACAACTCTTCATATGCCTTATCCGTAGCCTTCGCCACCTCTCTCTTTGCCATGCACCTCATCTCCTTATACTCCTGTCTACTTTCTTCATCTCTCTGACAATCCCACTTCTTCTTTGCCAACCTCTTTGTCTGTAAACTCTCCTGTACTTCCTGATTCCACCACCATGTCTCCTTGTCATCCTTCCTCTGTCCAGAACATACGCTACCATATTGTAGTACCTCTGACAAGTGTTATATAGGAGATTGACTTAGCGTGCGAATGCAGCAGTTAACATACCTGTAGTTTGGGGCTAACTCTGTATGATGCATACAGTCCACAGCCAATACATGGTGAGGTACAGGTTGCGTGGTCTGGCTGGCATAATTTTTACTAATATGTATGCAAGTCAGAGTAAGGTGCCAGTCCCTACGGCCCTAGGTTGTCAATGCATGTGGTATGCTTTTTCTCTTGGCAAAGGCCAGGGAATATTGGGCATGCCTATGTCTGCCTACAAGGAAAGCCTCAGGGGGTTCATCCTCTGACATAGGCACTAGAGGGGGGCTGTGTATCCCTTCCTTTTGCTGATCCTGCTGCAGCCATTTCCACAGGATCAGATTGTGTATCATGGCACATACTGTGAATATATGTTGACATGTGGGTGAAGAGTACTGCAGGTCTTCACCAGATATATCAAGGCACCAGAACTGTAACTTCAGGAGCCCAAACACAAGCTCTATGATGTCCTAGTTTGTGCATCTACCTCATTATGGCATTCTTCGGTCGGTGTGTGTGTGCATTTCTGATTGGTGTCATCATCCATGGTTCCAGGGGGTAGCCAGCATCCCCAAGTAAATGGCTGTGTGGGATATCTCCCCTAGCAAACATCTGGAACAGCTGTGATGCATGTGAGATATGGGAGTCATGATAACTGCCATGGCTGCCAGCACACACATTCATGATAATGCCTTGGGCATTGCACATGACCTGGCAGTTGATGGAGTGGTACCCCTTGTGGTTAATGTAGATTCTACCCTCTTCACTGGGTGGTGCCTTGATGTGTACATGAGTGCAGTCTATGGCACCCAGTACCTCAGAGTAGCGTGCTACATGGTAGAGTCGCATACTGCTGGCCCACTCCTCAGGGATGTTGGGAAAATAAATGTGCTCACTGGCATGTGGTAGCATGGCATCCAGGAACTGATGGTGTACCCTGGAATCAGATAATTGTGAGACCCCCATCATGTCCCCAGTTGGTCTTTGGAAAGTGCCTGTAGCTGGTATCCTAAGGGCTACACATACCTTTGTTTCCACTGGGATGGGTTTCCCTCTTTTGGCTCTGGGTCTGAGTTGAGGTCGGCAGAACTCAGTCAGTTCTTGTACTATGTCCCTGTCCACCCTGTAGAGCTCTACAATCTCCAGCTCGTGTAGCTCTTGGTAGGTTACCCTGGGCCTGAACACTCTTTTTCAGTCTCAGCCTATGGTCAGCATCAGCAGCAGCTGCATTGAACTCAGCATGTAGCACATACATATGTATCAGACGTGCAGCAGACCCTAGCATTCTGTAGGTTAAACTTCCCAAGTCTGTCCTCCAATGGTGTAGAGTTTGGGGGACAAATCAGATTATAGGGTGTATGCAACCTTTATAGTGCTCTGCTGTAGGTTGTAGCCTGTGTGGTTGGCTACCTATGATGCATTCCACCTGCCATCATTAAGGGTTTTAGTGGCCCTAGTTTAAGTGAAACAATGCTCATCAGTAATTAGTATATCATTAGCTTTCTCAGCCAATATTTTTTTTTTTTGTGACAGCCTTCCTTGCTGGGAACTATAGCACACCACACAAACCCACACTGCAATGATAAACAAAACTTAGCAGTCAGTAGACACATCCCTATGGAAGGTCACACTCAGCACAGTGGTGCACCATGCGAACATGATAAAACATGCTCCTCAGACATAAACACAGCTTTGCAGTCAGTGTACAACCCCCCCCTGCTCAGCTCAGCTCAGTGGCACACAAACAGGTACCGCTGAGCTCCAATGAGCTTAAACGTTTGTGGACACACGCTTTTGACATCAACTACCTCTTCTGTGGACACCAACATGGTTCTGTGCCTAAATGTATGGGATCTGTAGACACAGATACTGATTTGTGCTATTCAGTAACACCAGCTCATTTGCATACAGATCTGTGCACAGTAACTGGAAACTACACAGTTTCAGTCCCTGCCATGTCAACAACCACAGAGGTCTAACATTGTACATACTCCACACAGGGTCCTTTAATGCATTACTGTTACAAACTCACAAATTCTGTTTTTTATAATATTTTTAATTTATTTTCCATAAGAGCATGTTTGCACACTGCAGCGCACCACGCAAACATAGACAGAGTATTAAAAAATATATATTTTACATTATTTTCCATACAGTTTTGGACACACAGTGATTAGTTTTCCACATATCTGTGTCCCCTATACTACTTCTGCCATTGTCAGTACACTTTTACAGCACCTGGTGTCATTTTTGCATCCTGTACACATAATTTTTCTGTGTACAGTATGGACACCAACATGGGGTCTGCATGACTGCTTACTGGATCACTCTCCCACCCTCATTTGCATGCATTTCACCTGGTTATGAGATGATTTGCATGCCACAGACACTTCTGTGTTTGCACACTCACGTTTAGCTAATATCTTGTTACTTAAGTAAATAAAGTATCAATATAGTAAAGGAATTAAAATGTGTATTACAACAACACAGTAACAATAAACCATTTTTATTTATTTACCGTGAAAGTCTGACTTGGAAGAAAGCCAATTTTCAGCAGAGGCCCAGGGAGAAATGCTCCAGACGCATGTCTTTGTAATGTGGGAGGAAACTAGAGCACCTGGAGAGAATCCACACAAATGGAGGGAGGACATGCAGACTTTGCACAGAAGGTACCTCAGCTGAGAACTGAACCAGAAAACCTTTTATTGGGAATCAACAACACTACCATTGCACTACTGTGGCATCACACTATTAATGTTACATAGTAACAAGGTTAACAGGCTTCATTTCAAATCTGAGACAGATGATTTTTTTCAAAGTCTGTAAATTTTGTTGCTGTTTTGGTTGCTTTTGTTGTTTAGTCATTTAGTCAGTTCCAGCTCTTTGTGTACCTTAAAAACTTTGGTACACCAGGGCTGTAATGAAGAAAACCTACAACATGTATAAATGATTTTCTGCATCTTGCTTTGTAAATGTTATGATACATTTAACTGCTTTCTTTTGCAATAAAAATATGTCTGTGGGTAATGACTATTTATGGAACACAATCTTAGCTCTGATTTACAGTGCTGACTGAGCTAGACAATATTTTAAAGTGACTAGATCCTTGCCAGTTGGATTTGTTTTTGCACTGCAATTACATGTTTAGTCACTGCAGGCATCTGCACATGCTTTGCTTTCTAATTGGTA
Source organism: Protopterus annectens (assembly GCF_019279795.1). NCBI lineage: Eukaryota > Metazoa > Chordata > Ceratodontiformes > Protopteridae > Protopterus > Protopterus annectens. The sequence continues at coordinate 1,511,860,569 of NC_056745.1, forward strand.
TTCATGTCCTAGACACATGTACAGAAAACAATGAATAATTAGCCTTATATACTCTGACTATCTGATTCTAGACACCCAAAAACAAATTTCTAAACACTTAAGATGTTCGGAACTTTTTTGCATTGAGTTTCACAAAGTTAAAAGCTGGGACTCCCAGAAATGCAATGAAACATCAGTGAGAGTTTGATGCATCACATAAGAGGGAGTATAGTTATTACTGCCCAAGAGGACAGTAAAGTCTATTTATCTATCAAGGTCATTTTGTTTTTCTGACAATTTTTGGCTTTCTGTACATCTGCCATGTACTACTTGGCTTGAATTTTTTTTTCTTTGGCTCAGGGCATATTTATTTCCCCAAAAGTCCTTTTGTTGTTAATTTTCTTACTCGGCTGGTGTTGCTGTGATCACTGACATCTTGACAGGACTTCAGTAAAGGGCCTAATGACAGATTTAAAAAGTCCCTGCTCCCAGGCCATGGTATTTTGTGATTCAGAAATATGTTAGCCATAATAAGGAAAGATCTCATTATCAGTGTATTTGCATGTCCCTATGTTGCAGTTATTACCATGATGTACAAATCCATGAAATAAACTGTTGCTCATGTAAGCACTACTATCTCCCCCAATTACTCTCCTGCAAACACAAGTACCCAAAACACAAGCAAACTCACATCATAGTTACCCTCTCAACCTCTTAGTACAAGAAATCTGGACAAAGCTTAAAATTATTTATTTATTTATTTGGCATTTGTTTACCAGGAAAGACCGACTGTGCCAAAAAGTGCCCATTTTCAGCAAAGGCCTGGAGCAAAAAGCTCCATAATCACAACCTTTCAGAAATTAATTAGAGATATTTTAAATCACAAAGTATCATGTAACACTACAAAACATAGGAGTGAAAAAAGGTTATAATGAGAAAGACATAGAGCATGTTTCATTGTACAGTATAGTGAAACAGAGTAATGAGTTGGAGAAAATATGTCAGAAAAAAACTCATTAGTCATATTATTTGTTACACAGATTTGTATGTGATAAATGAAACCTGAGGCAATTATAATAAGATATCTAAAAATATATTAGAGATTACATAATTAGAAAAAGTGAAGGGAAGCTGGGTGGTGTCTTAATATGAGAGAAGGTCTTCATATTAGGGTTATTGAAGGAAATAAGGACGTAGAGAAAAGGAGATTATAAGAAAAGTGCAGAGTAGGGTGTTGTCAGGTAGCTTAGGTGAACAGGAAGGAAAAAGAAATAGGTAGAGGAAAGATCTGTATAAAGTGGATACAGTAAGGTAGTGGGAAAACAAAAGAAAGGAGTGGAGTAGCAGTTTGGAGATGACTGTGAGGTGTGACTTACGTTCAAGGGGGCTGAGTGAAGTATAGTAAGTAAGTTCAGCCAGAACTGGCACAGGAGCAGGTCCATCATTTTGTAAAGTATTCTTTTAGGGAGCATGTAAAAGTAGGCTGGGTAGAAATAGTTCTGGTGGTTAGAGGTAGGTAGTTCCATTTTCTGCTATTGAATATGAGCATAGACTTTCTCCAGGGGATTTATTTGGCTTATTTATGATGAGAAGTTGTCTGCCTTCTGATCTGTGAGTTCATTTAGGGAAATATATATTGATCAAAGGGGTAAGAGATGAACAGCTTAATGGTTCATGTATGATTTTATGTATTGTTATAAGCTGAATGTTGAAGAGGTGGAGTTCCAGCCAGCTAAGGGTATGCAGACCTTTACAGTGATGGGTAAAGGAGGATGAATTAGTAGCAAACTTGGCAATTTTGTTGTAGCAGCTTTCAAGTTTATTTTTTATGGAGGATTGTAAATTAGTTAGAATTGGTGCTTCATAGAGTAGGTATGGCAGAAGGTAAGTTAAGGCTAGAGTAATTTTTGTATGTGTGTTTAGAAAATGCTTGTTTCTATATAGCATGCCTAGTTTTTGATGGGTTTTCTTAATATTGCTTTTGATATGGAGATCAAATGTAAGATTATCTTCTATAATGATACCTACTAGATTGGTATGGTTAACTAATTCAAGTGTTTGAAGGATGCTTTCTTAGGGGTGTAATGATGTAGGGTATTGCCATCTGTGCCAGAGTGACTAGGGTAAATCATGTGTAATATATGACAGCATAGTTAGCTGAAGTTTATAAATAATTTTGTGTCATGTGACTGTCACATGGACTTGTACAGATGTTTGTGTTAAAAATGTATCTACAGTGCTATTATAACTAATTGAATGTATATGTTTAAACAAACAATTCTAGAAGGGAAGAGTAGAAGTTTTTGAAATTGTTTTATAATTTTCAAATACTGCAACAGATCTTAGCAAAGCTTTGAGTGTGTACTCTACTAGATGATCAAATGTGATGTAATTCTATAACCAGCACTGAGAGGATGGAACTTTCAAAGCAGTTTGTTTTGTTTTGTTTGTAACCTGATTTAAAGATCTATAACAGTTATCAGTTAGCTGAGATCAGTTCAGTAAGTTAGAAGCTCATTACTTTCCCTTGTGGAAGCATCTAATCTTGCTTTGCAGTATTAATTAAGTTAGCTAGGGAACAGTTATTCTTTAGACAATCAGGAAATACAGTGAGATTAGATGAGTATTATTTTTCCTGCATCTGTTTGAATCTGTCCATCTGTGTTATCTTTATTTCTCCTCTGATTGAAACTTGTGTTTATTGTAATTAGATCTTTAGTATTCTCATATTTTCTGTTTTATTTATTATTAAATATTTTTATTTCTTTCTTTGTGGCTGGTCTTTTAGAGAATACTTTTACTGTCTTAAGAAAAGTTGTGCCTGTTCTAGTGATGGCTTGGCCACTTCAAAAAGCCTGGCCCTTTGGTTGCACACTACCATTTATGTTAGTATTGATTTTACTCAGTATAATTGGATACCCTTGTAAGAGCCTGAGAGTGGTTGACTGGTGGCAGTGTACTTACGTTATAGTCTGGGCAGAAGGGGTACAGTTAGTAAATCTGTACCAACCTTTCTCAGGAGTGTGTGTGAAAATCAGATACATAGGTGTGAGTGTGTCAGCAGTAATGAAAGACTCTTTGGAGGAACTGGAGAAATTATAGGTAGTTTTGAGATCATGTTCCTTTGTTAGTTGTGTAATATTCCTGTGGGTATAATGAACCAGTAATGACAAAACTACCCATTTCAAAAAATTTCAACCATAAAAGGCCATTCAAACTACTGCCGTTACAATCCACCAATATCACTAAATATACAAAATCTCTGCAGAAGTAAGTCATCTAAATAATTCCACATTAAAGGGATTTGTAACTAATGAAGAGGCTGCTGCTAGCAAACAATTTTATATTTCATTGTTTCATCTACAAATAAAGGGCCTGTTGCTCCTGAAGAATAAATTGCACATGCGACATTAAAAAAAAATAATAACCTAGTTATTTTGCAATGGGGAATTGATGGCAAACTGATAACAGAAACATAGTTACTAGGTAACTCCTGCAAAGGAGGACATTCATAGGACTGCAGCATCCACTCCCTTTAAAGTGCAACACAGTACAGTATCAGCAATACATCTGCATACTGTGAGAGTAGAACCCACAGCGTTCTGTATCAAAAGCAAGTATACTACCTGTTGTGCTACTAACAATGCAAATGACTTAGCATAAGTAGCACTAAACTTTTTTTCCCCTGAAGCTCTCAGCTACTTGTAAAATCCACTTGACAGTCAACTAAATCTCTCAACTTCACAGCACAAGAAATCTGGAAAAAGCCAAAATTTATTTGTTGGGGGGGGGGGCAAAGGCCCAAAACCAGGGACACATTTTAAATATTGCTTGTATAATCTTAGAAAGTTGCTAAAATAAAGTGTTATAGGTTACCATGTGTTTCCTGAAAGATAGGAAGACTGAAACGTAAAGGGCTATCATTTTTTAGTGAATTCAGTTCTCACTGATTTGCCAGAAAATCACAAATTATTAGAGCACACCAAAAGTATGAGCCAAATATCCTGTGAAAATCTGGACAATTGAGAGCTATGGACTCAACTCACTGAATCACAAATGGTGGTATGGGTAGAGAATTCAGGCTCTTGTTTGAGCCTGAGTAATAGTAACCACCAGGTACACCTAACTGGAGCATTTTACACACACACACACACACACACACACACACACACACACACACACACACACACACACATACAGGGGAGCACCATAACTCCTGCAAATAAAAGAACAAAACTCTCCTTACTGGCATGACTCTTGCTCTGGTAGCACCAACAGAACAGCAGCATAACTCCTGTAACACAGGGCAATAACAGCTAGTTTAGTTATTTTAACTTCTGCGCACAAATCCATGTTAGCATGAAAACTCCTCTTCATTAATTTTTCCTTTCAGGTCTTGCACCTGTAAAAGTGTGTGGGGGCTGCTCCTCCCCCTGGCTCTATGGTTCTTGCACCCATGGACTAAGATGAATATGGTGATACAGGAGAGAAACAGCATAGTTAGTATTGTAAAAATCTTGCAGTGGGGTGTATTGAGTTAATAAGCAGCAATAATAGTGTGGAGAACAGGTAGGTTATGATGGGTAGGGTGCAGATTGAGATTTGAGAAGGAATTTAGAACAGAATTGGATGGGATGGTATAATGAGGACAGTTTGTGATTGGATAGTGCAGTTAGGCACAGGATAGCAGAATGAGAAGTGGAGGAGCAGTGGTACATGTTTAGATGTATTGGGGTGGTTGGGAATTGGGGTAGGGTACAGGAGAGGCTTAAAGCCTGAGTATAGCAGGGGCTGAATGGAGTGAGTTGGCTCACAGTGGAGTAAGAACCAGGAAAACAATCTGTAAAATTGCAACGAGACAGGAGGTAAAACAAGTCCTGATAACTTTAAAGGCAATAACACAAGTTGACAGATTGTTGTAAACATAGACCTAAGTTAACTGCAACAGGCAATATTGCAGTGAATTTAGCTTGAAATGAGGCTACAGTATCTGGAGAACAACTGAGATGAGGGGAGTGCAAATCAGGTATTTCAATGGATGCTGTTACCCCCCCCCCACACACACACACGAACATATGGTTTCCCACCAAAAACAATCTTTGAGGTAGAATGTTTACGTATACAAAGACAAGGTATTTGAACTCTAGCTACTTGAGATAGTCACATTTAATTTTACTGCTATATGATTATTTGCTTTTTCTAGGGAGATTATACAGTGCTAGAGTAAGTGTTAATTTAGCTTAATGTTAAGCAGTATAAGGCATGTGGGTGGATGTGGGGGTGTCCCTCCAGCAGAGTCAACAATACAGTATAGAACACACTGATGCAGAAGTGAAGGAAAACAAGTTATTTCTGTAAGTTTGATTCCTGGAAACTGCTGTACATAGGTTTTAACTGAAGGTATGTCTCCTTTTGTGTTTTTGCAGCTGGAGTGAAATTCAGCTATAGAAGGTAATTCGGTAGTGAGATTGTCTAACCTTTTGCAGCAGGAAGAGACTGTGTGCTCAGTATACTGTAAGAGACACAGATTAAAATAATTAGGATTGTTTGATGGTTGAACTGGGTAGATAAAGTGCTATTTGTCTATACTCGGCTGCATTAAGTAATGTTTGGCCAACATAAGTAGGACATTATATTTCACAGTTGTAGATTTCTGCTTTACAGCCTTTAAACAAGAAAATAAGGAAGCTAACAGAAGATATGTACAGGAATGCAAGTTTGGGATTTCTAAAATAGAGACTTCCAGAGTTTAGAAGGACAGATGAAAAATAAATATCTAACAAGAGATGTGTGCTGATATGCAAGCTTGGGATAACTGAGATGGAGGTTTATAGCTTTTAGAAGGTGGGATGTAATTCCTATTTCAGTTACTTCCCACTCTTTGCTGCACATCTGGAAATGTAACATTCAAGCACTTTAGAACAAGCAGCTTGAATTTTAGCAGATATGAGCAAACTATGCCCAACTTTTTTCACTAAGAGAACTGTCTCCTATTATTAACACTTGACTAGACTAGCCAGTAACTGTGCTGTTCATTAAACATGTGCTACAACTGAACCCTTCAGCAGAAGCCAATAAACACCTGCCAATATATATGCCAGCGATTACCAGCTGAGAAGAAAATAGCACTTAACCAGATGGCAGCATCCCAGAACCTCACTTGCTGAACTGTGCAGATGATAACGCAAATACTTAGGTGCTGTCACTGAGTCACTGAAGTGGGGGGCCAAAGTCCTCAAAATAGGGACACATTTTAAATATTGCTCTTACAAACTGAGAAAGTTGCTATAATAAAAGGGGCTATTTTAACATGCATTTTCCAAATGAGATGAAGTCTGAATTTTACGTCTATCATTATGACTTGAATCCTCAATGATTTTCCAGAAAGCCATAGATTTTATGAGGAACAGACCAAAAATATGAGGCAAAAAATCTGGACATTATGCAGAAATCTGGAAAGTTGAGAGGTATGCCCACAGTCCCTATAAATCACCTTGAAGTGTCTACCCTCCCATGGTTTCCCCACCCCCAATCCCTATAATAGCTGAAGTATCATTATGGCATGTGCCTAGTATGCCCTGGTGGCTAGTGAGTAATCCAACCCACCCATCACCCCATCAGCATTATAGTTTATGTGCTATTTATTTTTTTTATTTATTTTTATTTTACATTTGCTTACCTGGAAAGTCCGACTTGGAATTACCCAATTTTCAGCAGAAGCCCAGGGAGAAATGCTCCAGATGCATGACTGTCATGGCTCATTTGCAGACTTACTGGTGTCTAGTGTTTCTCCAGCTATACAAGATCTCTGTACTGCTGTACTTGCCATTAGCAGTTAAAGGTTGAAACTCCTGTTGTCTAGGGTTTCTGCCCTCATGCCCCAACCCATGTACATACGTTGGTGCAGTTATAGCACTTACAGATAGTGAATCTCTGGTGTTCAGTCACTCTTCCCATCAAATGATCCCAGTACTGATGCTGGTACCATTATGGCACTTCTCTGTTGAGTTATCCCTGTGTCCAGTGGCAACCCCCACCACTTAACCCCCATACTGCTGCCACAATGAGACCAGCCATGCTAACCTACATGGCCAAACAATTTTTTGAAATGTTCTGAGTATAGCTGTCTTCCTGCAGGTGGATTCACCACAGTCGCAGGGCCAACCCTATGCAGTGCTGCACATCTTTGTGCTAGAGCACCGTGCAATACCATGTGAGATCTATCGCTGAATACAGAGCACCGTGCAATACCATGTGAGGTCTATTGCTGAATACAGAGCACCGTGCAATACCACGTGAGGTCTATCGCTGAATACAGAGCACCGTGCAATACCATGTGAGGTCTATTGCTGAATACAGAGCACCGTGCAATACCACGTGAGGTCTATCGCTGAATACAGAGCACCGTGCAATACCATGTGAGGTCTATCGCTGAATACAGAGCACCATGCAATACCATGTGAGGTCTATCGCTGAATACAGAGCACCATGCAATACCATGTGAGGTCTATCGCTGAATACAGAGCACCATGCAATACTATGTGAGGTCTATCGCTGAATACAGAGCACCGTGCAATACCATGTGAGGTCTATCGCTGAATACAGAGCACCATGCAATACCATGTGAGGTCTATCGCTGAATCAGAGCACCATGCAATACCATGTGAGGTCTATCGCTGAATACAGAGCACCATGCAATACCATGTGAGGTCTATCGCTGAATACAGAGCACCGTGCAATACCATGTGAGGTCTATCGCTGAATACAGAAGGGTTACCATGACATGTAATTACAAAAACACCAAAAGAAGATAGCAAAAAACACCACAAAGGAAAGCTTTGCCACACAGACCATAGGACTTCAAAACTTTATTGTGGTACCTCGGTCTTTCGCGTTCTTGGAATAAATTACACATCAAACGTGGTCCAATTGATATACCCAGTGCTCCCATTAAACAATTAAGTGTAAAATCAGCCTAATAATTTATTAATCAACATTTTACACAAAACATTAAAAAACATTATTTGAAAAAAGTTATTTTATATATTTTTCACCATAAGAAAAACACTACAATGTACCATAAATGCACCCTTACAAAGTTAAATTGTCATCCAAATTCATTCCCTTTGGATGTAATATCCTGTAATTTAAAATCATTGTACATCCCAATCTATTTAATTCTATTTAATTGGCATCCAAATTCATTCCCTTAGGATGTAATGTATTATCATTTAAAATCATTCTACATTCCAATCTATTTCTACTCAAATGTGGTCAGGTTAATACACTAAAAAAGCAAGCTGTTCCCCAAGCCCCATGTGCAGATAAAAAATGACTGTAACATAATGTTCTATAACAATATAATAACAGCTATGAATAAAACTTGTGCTGTGATTTATATATATTTAATTTCAGCATTTGACAGGTTCATGCACAAAACACTGATCAATAAATTAGTACAACTAGGTATTGATATACTGTTGATAAGATGGATAGCTGCATTGCTTACAAATAGGACATGGCAAGTATCACACACCAACTGGACAGGTCCTTACTTGTTTAGATTGTATCTTTTAGACCTTACTTTTTCATCTGAGGTGTTCTACAGTCTATAGGCTATATGTTGACTACCTGAAATTGGGTAAACTGATTACAAGTGTTACAGCTAAGGCATGTCTGCAATATAATTTGACTAAATTGACCATTTGGGCACAGGCGAATAATATGTTGATAAATCCATCAAAAACTAAGCATATGAGATTTGGGAGACAAACTGAAAGGTGAATATTTAATACATCACACAGTGATTGAAACTGTAGACTCATTTAAGGACATGGGTATATGGGTAGATTCAGCTATGAGTTTTTCTAATCATATTAACCAATTGGCTAATGATAGTTATAGAACTATAGGTTGTATAAAAGATTTATAAAGTCTAGGAAATTAAACATAATGAAGTCATTGTTTGCTATTTACATTAGACCCAAACTTGAGTATGGAATAACAATATGGAAACCCTACAGGAAAACAAGCATGAATAAACTGGAAAGAGTACAATGTAAATATACCAAGGGTATCCATGGATGTGAAAATCTAAGTTATTATGAAAGACTAAAATATCTGAACTTGTACAGTGTCTCTTACAGATATTTAAGAGGAGATCTTATTCAGGTATATAGGGCATTTAGGGACAACTACCTCTGGGAATGTTTGGGGTTATCAAAAAGTACTAAAGAATCATCAGATAACCTATGAAGAAGGTTCTATAGGAATGAGAAGTGTACTAATTAGTTCTCTGACAGAGTAGCTGATGCATGGAACAGACTACCTAATTACATTAAAGCAAGTACTAGTTTAGATATTTTAAGAACAGTCTGGACGTTTATTATGGGAACAAGTGTTTTGGCATATTGGCAAGCTAGAAGGGCTTTAATGTCCATGCTTGAAACATTTGTATGTATGTAGTCGCTACAGGGCTGTTATTATTTTGAAGTTCTATGGTATGTGTGGCAAATCTTTCCTTTGTGGTGTTTTGTTGTTACCATGATGTGTACACAGAGGTGTAAATATCACAATAACTTTACAACTTCCTCCCAGATATATGCTGAAACTAAAATGTTTATGACTATTGAAAAATGTTTGAGGTGCAAAGGTAGTGCATATTATTTATGAAGTTGTTTTAAACCAAAATGGCAGCACCTTCCTACTCTACTAAGCCAATGCATAATACAAAGCTTGCTACAGCTAAGACAAGACAGCTAAAAACACATTAATGATGTTAGCATGGTGGGGTATTTTACAAGGCTACAAAGAATTAAATGCATTAATGATGTTAGCATGGTGGGGTATTTTACAAGGCTACAAAGAGTGATACACATTCATGATGTTAGCATGGTAGGGTATTTCACAAGGCTACAAAGAATGGATCTTGTCACATGCATAAACTATACATTTGTGTGACTGTCTTCCATTACATATCCATAGTATTCCACTACAAGTCATTGGATCTATTGTGTGTTTACTCAGAGCTTTGTTGTACAGCACAGTCATAACCAAAAGCCAGTCTTGAAAATGTGTTATCAGGAGTTGATACACTGTATCTGAGTAAGTTACCATTATCTCAGTGAATGTGCTATCAGGAGTTGATACACTGTATCTGAGTAAGTTACCATTATCTCAGTGAATGTGCTATCAGGAGTTGATACACTGTATCTGAGTAAGTTACCATTATCTCAGTGAATGTGCTATCAGGAGTTGATACACTGTATCTGAGTAAGTTACCATTATCTCAGTGAATGTGCTATCAGGAGTTGATACACTGTATCTGAGTAAGTTACCATTATCTCAGTGAATATGCTATCAGGAGTTGATACACTGTATCTGAGTAAGTTGGTAATCCATGTTTCAGTAGTATAACATAGGGTGGGTTGGGGGAGAATTATAAATCCTGGCTGTAGCACTAATTAAATTAGATTTTGAGTTTTGTTCTGTTGAATATCCATTTCCAATAATCTATTTATTGATGGCTTAATAGAGCTACATAAGGGCATGTTAGGCCATCCAATGAGGACCTCTGGTTCAGCCAAGGCCTGGAACACTAATCTCCTGTAAATGCTTTCAGATAATATTTTGCAGTAAGTTATAAAGAATAGTACCTCATATATGTCAAGCCAAATAAATCAAAGTTTTTGCAAACCTTGAATTATATGATGGTAGAGTGTGACTGCTGATGTTAAACATATATACTATATATGTGTGTGTGTGTGTGTGTGTGTGTGTGTGTCTGTGTGTATCAGTATTAAGTGCTTTGTGACTTGTTTATTTTAATTACATTATAGTTTTGTAAAATATCATTTAGTAGCAACTTTATAAACACATGCATACTATATACAAAATCTGCACTAATAGAGAATATTTGTTAATATAACACTTTTTTTTTAAATAAGGTAAAAGTTACCCCCCACCACCACCAATAAAGACACATGTTACAAGAGGTTGCGTGGGATTTGGTTGTGTGGTTAGGCTTATAAACACCAATTTGTTCATTAGCCTAGTATATACTGACAAACCTATGAACCTATAGCAGAAAACATGTTTTCTGAAACTGCAATAATAAAAGAAAATGCTGACTGGCTAGTAAGTGCTTTTCTTTCCGCATCTGTAATGATGATCAGTTGTATACTGTAATCCGGAAGAGAAACAATATACTGGCTCTTAATAATCAAGTTCACTGTCATTTTATTTATTGTATCTGTGCACATTACTGTGTATGTCCTTTTATGAATTATATCTAATGTACAGATATCGCTGTACTCAGCATGAGTTTGAAAACTAAAGCATAGCACAAGACAAGACAAAGATATAACAGTTCAGAATTAAATACAGAAAAAGAAGACATTATTTTGTCAATTAACTGCTTTTTATTTCTATTTATTTCACTAATATAGCACTAATGTTTGAATATTTCAGCATGTACTGCACAATTAGAGCATGCATTTGTGTGAAGCTAAAACAGTTGACCTCAATGATAAATTTGCTTCATGCCTGCAGTAAAGCAGTGTCAACTCCCACTAGGATGTTCTTTGTGTTTCACTGTTGCAGTCATCACATTTGGGTTATCTGCTTGCAGTAGTCCTCAGTCGGCCTGATTATCAAAGTCCTGGGTCCTGCATCGGTTGCTGTTTCATCTTCTGTGTCAGGTAGCCAGGGGTATAAAGCATACAGCCGACACCATTACATCAGTCTTTCTTGCTGTGCGGTGCCGGAAGCAGAAGCAGTTCGCAAGTGCCGGTCAGCCGACTCCTGAAATTTTCATTTTCGAGTTTCAGAACCAAAGTCTTCAACTAAAGGGAAATTTTTCTTGCTCTAAACCGATGGCAGTAAAAGTCAGTAATTGTATTTCTTGTGGAAAGCAAATACCTCATAAAGATTTTCATTCGTACTACATTCCTTGCCTAGGCCCTGACCACGACGTACCTCGCTGTCAGTTTTGTGCCTTATTTAAACCATGAGCTATTCATCATCGGAATATTTTTGCTTCTAAATATTTTGGTACTCGATTCAATTATCCAGATATGTCTTCGGTAAGCCACCCGACTACTGACATTCTGAAAAAAATGCAAAGATAAAGACAGAGACAGGCCGCCTAGGTCCAAAGCTGCCGACAACTTCTCCTAAGCTAGTTGCCAGTTCGCCGGTACTCAGTGAGGCACTTTCGCAGCTCCTGATACCCGTTACTTCAAATTCGCAGGCCTCTACTGAGACCCATTCAGAGTCCGGTATTCCACGAGATGCTTCAACTGTGGAACCTGCGGATGTCTCTACCTTGGATGGGTCCAGTGCCACTGTGCAAGCACCAGCTTCTGAGGGTGTATTCAAGCCTACTGACCTGCATATTAAACAGACGCCATATTCTTCTTCAAGGCCAAAAACTCGAACCATGCCTAGGAAACTGACACCCAGACCACATGGTCAGGCCTCTATGCCTAAAAAACAAATGATAAGAATGGCTGAAGACCTTATTACTTTAATCAGGGGAAGCCAACCCTCCCCCTCTAAGAGACCTAGGACTGAATTTGCTTATGATACTTCTGACCAGGATTCTGAAATTTCTGTCTCCTCTGTTCATCAGAATCTACCATTATCTACCTATGAGGATTCTGATGCAGAGGACTCTATTCCCTCTGCTTCTCCCCCAGAAGATTTTTCTTTTGGTGAAACCTTGCATACTCTTAGGGAGCATTTTCATTGGGAAAGCCAGGATTACTCTGATTCTATAAAGAGGCTTAGAGATTTCTTACTCCTGCCCTAACACAGGCCTTTAGCTATTCCACCTGTGCTGGACATTGTTGACGATGCCTTTTCGGAATCTAGCTTGGCCCCTGACTTTTTACCTCCTGCTCCCAGAAAACCTGATAGACATTACAGGGTTCCTGATTCTCACAAGTTCCTTTTTAAAAATCCTACTTCGGATTCTGAGACCATTTCACAGGGACCCAAGGGCATTAAGGCTACTACTGCCAAAAATCCTAGCCCCTCTGATAGAGATTCCAGGGTCCTGGATAGAAGGGGTAAGAAGGTATACACCTCTGCAACCTTGGCCTTCAGGGCCTTAAATTGCCAGTTTCATATGTTAAAGTATCAGCAGCATATTATTGGATTGGTTAAACAGAAAATGATGTTGATTCCTGATTGTGCTGAAAATAAAGATTTACAGGATTTTATGCATTCTGCTGAACAGGTTGGAAAACATACTTTATAATGTGGTTTTGATTCACTAGAGGCATCTTGCAGGGCTGCTGTCACCAGGTCTGTACTTAAAAGGCATGCTTGGCTTAAGGAGCAATCTTTGCCAGATCATGTTAAAACTAAATTGCTGGATGCTCCCTTAAATCAGGACCACCTGTTTGGCAACAAAGCAGAAGTAGTTCTTAAAAAGATGGAGGAAAAAACTAAATCTATGCAAACTGTTAAAGATTTCTTACAAGTGCAGCCTCCAAGATTTAGTAGGCATTGGCCCTCAAAAAAATTGGTCCTTTCCTGCCTCTTCCAGGCCTTCTCAGTTCAAACCCAGAACCAGCAGAACAACCAGGCTTCAGTCCCAGGGTACATACAGGACTAAGCAGTGGGGGTTCCCACTTCCAAGTCCGGGAGTAGTAAGACTCCCCCCTATGGTAAGCTGTCTCAATGACTTAACTTTAAAACTTCCAAGCACTTCTCAACTGACTGCTCCTTTAGGGGGAAAGATTGCTCTCCAAGCAAAAAACTAGGAACCCATTACTCAGGACAAATGGGTTTTAAACACAGATTCCCAAGGATACAGATTTCACTTCCACACATTACCAACTCCAAACGGTTGGCCAGATCTACCCCAAAATCAGTGGGCATAGGCTCAAAAACAAGTACTCTCTCTTAAGATTAAAGCTATTCAGACTGTACCAGAAGAGGAAAAGGGACAAGGTTTCTACTCAGGACTTTTCCTGGTACCCAGAAAAGACAACTCATGGCATCCTATCCTGGACCTTTCTATCCTAAACACCTTTTTGGTGATTCCAAAATTCAAGATGCTAACTCTTCACTCGTTGCTTCCCATGATAGGCAAAGATCCCTGGTTGGCAACACTGGATTTAAAGGAAGCCTACCTGCACATCACAGCCATGGTATCTTGCAGAAGATACCTACACTTCAAAGCAGGCTACATGCACTATCAGTTCTCTGCACTGCCCTCTGGCTTATCTACTGCACCCAGGGTATTCACAAAGTGCCTAGCTCCAGTCATTGCATTTTGCAGGCAAAGAAATATTCAAATATATCCATACCTGGATGATTGTCTAATTCAGGCAGAAAGCCAGGACATACTTCTGAATCATCTGGCATTTTTACAAAAGGTGCTAACTTGTCTGGGGTACACCATAAACGAAAATAAATCACACCTGGTACCCTGGTAACAAATTATATTTCTGGGAGCAAGCTTGAACACAACTTCCCAGATGGCTTTCCTCATGCCAGAGAAACAAATTCATTTGACAACTTACTTCAAACTAGTGGACACAAAAACCCTACTATCTGCAAGGCAAATACTGCAAGCCTTGGGGTTCAAGGCCTCGTGCATTCTAGTAATTCCATATGCAAGACTGCATATGAGGAAACTACAATGGTGTCTAAAAAGCATTTGGTGTCAACACTCTCAGGATCTAGAAGCAATGATTCCTATCATACCTTGCCTATGGTTAGAATTCCTTTGGTGGGCAGGGGCCTGCCACCAAAACAAGGGACTACCATTCACTCTACCATCTGCCACCCAAACCCTAACCAGATGCTGACAATGCATGTGGGGCTCACCTGGACGGGAAGTGCATTCAGGGTAAATGGAACTCAAGTCAAATGCACTGCATATCAATCATAAAGAAATGTTAGCTGTACAGAATGCTCTGACAGCCTTCAAGGACTACATTCTTCCAGGACAATTAATGATAAAGACAGACACCAACACTGTTATGTGGTACATAAACAAGCAGGGGGGTACCCATTCCTACCCCCTCTGCAGACTAGCCATGGCTCTGTGGAACACAGCCTTGAGCTACCAAGTGCATCAACAGACTCAATTCCTGCCAGGAAAACTAAATACACTGGCAGATGAATTAAGCAGAAATCTCATGGACTCACATGAGTGGAAACTGGAACTAAAGATTTTCAACATGTTGACAAACAATTGGAGGAGCCCAGATATAAACATATTTGCCCCCCCCCACCAGAACTACCAATTGGACAAAATCTGCACAAGGACTCCCCACAAATAAGCTTTGAAAGTGGATACTCTGTCTTTCAGCTGGAAAAATCTATCAGTTTAAGCCTTTCCTCCTCTGCCTCTTCTCTCCAAAGTACTACTAAAGATGAAACAGGACAAACCAAGGATGATACTGATTGCACCAGACTGGCCACGCCAACACTGGTACCCCCTCTTGTGCAATGTGTCACAGCTAGCCCATGGCACATGCCTCAGACACCTACCCTGCTGTCACAGCAGGAGAGCCAGATTCGGCACCCCCAGCTTCAAACCCTGAAACTGGCAGCCTGGCTAATTACCTAATGTCTCCATTTTTATCTGTCAATAAACAAGTGTTGGATGTCATTTTGGAAGCAAGGAGGCCTAGTAATAGAAAATATTATGCTGAAAAATGGAAAAGATTCTGTGCCTGGAACCAAACTCAAGGGATGGCCACAGCAGCACCTAATTATAGGTTCATAGATTAGTACTAAGCTAACTGCCATTGTGAGCCATTTTAAGCTTAGCCAATTATCCCGTGTGAGACTCAAACCCTGCACCTTGTGTTTGTAAGGCAAACACCTTAACCATTAGGCCACCCTCCCACTCTCAGCTTCTTCAATACTTAACTGAGATGCTTCACAAGGGCCTTTCCTTTTCCTCCATCAAAATTCACGCCTCAGCCATTTCAGCTCATTACAACACAGAGCCACCCCATCTTTTCTCACCCACTGCTCAAGCAGTTTCTCAGAGGGGCCAAAAACTTAAGACCACCCAGAAGAGCCCCAACTCCAGCATGGAACCTTAACTTTGTATTGGAAAAACTCACTCTGCTTCCTTTTGAGCCAGCTGCAAGTGCAGAGTTAAAATTCCTTTCTTGGAAAACAGCTTTTCTTCTAGCAATCACTTCAGCAAGAAGGGTATTTGAATTACAGACCCTTATGGAAGTGGAGCCTTTCATCATCTTTCATGCGGACAGGGTGTCCCTCAGGACCAATCCCTCCTTCATGCCCAAGGTGGTATCCAGTGTGGCTCTTAATCAATCCACTCATTTGCCAACCTTCTTTTCTAATCCAAGGAACAGATACTGCACTCCTTAGATGTGCACAGACAACTTAGATTTTACTTGGAGAGGACTAAACCTCAAAGGAAATCTGAACAGCTGCTGGCGGCATTTGCTGCAGGGGCAGAGGGGAAGACTATTTCAAAGCAAACCATTTCTAAATGGATAAGCCATTGCATTCATTTCTGCTATAAGCACCATAGAAAACCTGTCCCACAGGGGACTAGACCCCATTCAACCAGGGCTGCATCTACCTCTACAGCCTTTCTCAGGGGTGTCCCTACCAGAGACATCCTAGCTGGTGCTACCTGGAGTTCTGTACATACCTTCACCAAGCATTACCATTTGCTAGTAACTTTGCCACTGCAGTCTTGCAGAGCCTTATAGCTGGTCCTACAGCTATCTAAATTCTTCCTCCCATCCTTAGCTTTGGGAATCTACCCAAATGTGATGTCTGCAACAGTGAAACACGAAGAACATAGTACAGTTGTGTACACTTACCATAAATGTAGATGTTAGAGTGTATTTACTGTTGAAGGCCTAGTTACCATCCCTCCAGCCCCCTGACTTCTGGTTACCCTCCCTCCAGCCACCTGACTTTTTTTGGCTATACCTCTACTCTCCTTTACTATGCTTAAAAGCTTTTTGGTGCATTTGCTTTTTTGTTGGAGGTATAACCTTGTATGTATATATATATATATATATATATATATATATATATATATATATATATATATATATATATATATATATATATATATATATATATATATATATATATATATATATAAAATTGCTTCCCATTAGTGGGGCACCTGACATCTGGGCCAAGAAAAACTGATGTAATGGCGTCGGCTGCATGGTTTATACCCCTGACTACCTGACGTCATGGAAGATGAGACAGCAACCAATGCAGGACCCAAGACTGATAATCAGGCCGACTGAGGGCTACTGCAAGCAGATAACCCAAATGTGATGACTGCAACAGTGAACACACTCGAACATCTACATTTAAGGTAAGTGTACACAACTGTACTTTCTCCCTGGTGGTACCTGTAATTTTATAATAGATTTATAGAACTTGTGACAGACTGAACAATATTAAATGTTACTTTTATGCAAATAAATCAGTTTTCCAAATGCAAGGGAAGTACATTAAAGGTTTTACAATTTAATATTGACCCAAAAAGGCCTGTGAACCTGAGTCTTACTTCCCTCGATGTTCTAATAGAATTTGGTATTTCATTATTTAGCAAAACTGCAGTTTGCTTGTGCATAGTTTTTCAAATACGTGCATGTGTTGTGTCTTTGTGTCTGTGCGTGTGTGTTAGTTACCTAAATCAACAGGAAAGAAAAAGCTACAATTTCAGTTAATAAGTCTCCTGGGTGACCAGAGTCTCCTGTCAGAGTAATAGCATCTAAAGTGTATAACACAGCTGCAGTTTATCTACATGTTCTGAAAATGGAGGTTATGTACATTTTTGTTCCAGGTGCAGTGACAGCTTAATCGAAGAAAGTATCTACAGAACCAAATGTTGCCTGTACCGTAATAATTTGCATGAGTTTCTACAATCCTTTTACCATTAAATAACCAACTTATTTATTTAGCATTTATTATCTGTGTAAGTGGAGAGGTCTATTTACAGCCATGACATGGCACAGAAAGTAGTATACATTCACAGTATCAATAGAAATGATGTTACAATTCAGTAAACAAAATATAATGAGTGTGATACATAGTCTTTAGTGAATATATATGTCCATATAGGCTCTACAGCACATAGTTGAAGTGTTATAACTTTAAACACGTAATGTTTGAACCATTATGTTCGATGTTGCAAAACTTCGACTATGGATAAAAACGGAAAACAAAATAAACTGTTTTAAGCAGGGGGGCAAGCCCCCCTGCACTCCTGTGCCCCCCAAACACCCCACTACTTAAATATACCAATTCCGAGATTGCACCCCATTGACCAAAATGGAAACCTCCGCTTAGAGATTTCCACTGAAACGCTCAAACTTTTACAAATTCGAACTTATGGTCTCGACCATATGAGGTTCAAACTTATAAAAGTTTGACTACATGATAGAAACCCGTCCATATATACAGTATATATATATGTGCGCGTGTGTGTGTGTGTGTGTGTGTGTGTGTGTGTGTGTGTGTGTGTGTGTGTGTGTGTGTGTGTGTGTGTGTGTGTGCATTTATATATTTATATAGATAGATATAGCTATATCTATCTACATGCATACACACACACACACATATATATATATATATATATATATATATATATATATATATATATATATATATATATACATACATACACACACACACACACACACATATATATATATATATATATATATATATATATATATATATATATATGCAGTAGAAATTGACACATTTTATATACTACGCAGTAGATGAGACATTAAAGATGTTATGCTGTTTTTCTGTGTTGTATTCAGGGTTGTCAGATTTGCAAAAAAAAAAAGGTCTCTCATGGCAAGTGAAGACCAAAAAAAAAAAAAAAGGTCTTTAATGCGGAACACAGTTCCACATTAAAGAACAGTAGCTCTGCACTAAACACAGAGCTTCTCGTGTTTAATGCATTGCAGTTCCGTATTCAACACAAGTAGCTCCGTGTTTAGTGATTTGTGATTGGCCCGTATACCGGCATATGGGCCAATCAAAAATCGCTAAACATGGAGCTTCTCGTGT
This sequence comes from Protopterus annectens, assembly GCF_019279795.1. Classification (NCBI taxonomy): domain Eukaryota; kingdom Metazoa; phylum Chordata; order Ceratodontiformes; family Protopteridae; genus Protopterus; species Protopterus annectens. The sequence continues at coordinate 1,511,879,607 of NC_056745.1, forward strand.
TTAATGCGGAACACAAGAAGCTCCGTGTTTAGCAATTTTTGATTGGCCCGTAAGCCAGGTATACGGGCCAATCAAAAAAAAAAAAACAAACAAAGCAGAGGCTGGCCGGGATTTAAACTGGCAGGGCAGGACTCGGGATCAGGCTGCTGATCTCGGGACAGTCCCGCCCAAATAGGGACATCTGGCAACCCTGGTTGTATTGTTCAGCCACTGTCCCTTAAACAGCTGTACATGGATTTTTACTGGAAGAGAGCAGTTTTAATGCATGTTAAATTTGTTATTGTCTCTTCTGTTTTTATTTCAGGTGGGAGATGATTTCATGTCACAGGTCTCAGGTAGGAGAAAGCTTTCTCACCTGCTCCAGTTTTAGCCAGATGCTGTATGAGAGTTAAATAATTGACCTGACTGACCCTAAGAGGGTACATCTCTTCTTTTATTTGGAGATGTCTCCTTAGAAGGGGGCAATATCCTTCCTGTAGGATCTTAAATAGCAAGCAGATGAAGGGATATGTGGGCCTGTGCTGGACTGGCCACCACTGGATATCCTTTGTTAGGTGCCAGATATCTATGGGAACTGGGTTAGGATGAATCTAAACATTTTGTTGTCTGTGATTTAAAAATATGTATGTTATAATGAGTGGAGGGTAATAAATGGTAAACAGTACTCAGGTTTTGGGTAATAGTATATTCTTAGCTCTGGCTATAGGTGACAAGAGGTGTAAAATCTTCTAGCAAAGTTTTCATTGGGTAGTACTTTGCCTGTGATGATATAAGTATGTTAAGAGAATGTAAGCAAGGAGTCTATGGTGAGACCACAGTGTTTATATTCAGTAATGTGGTGAGACTACAGTATTTATATTTAGTAATGTGGTGAGATCATGGCATTTATATTTAGTAATGTGATGAGACTGCGATATTTATATTCGGTAATGTGGTGAGACCACAGTATTTATATTCGTTAATCTGGTGAGACCATGGTATTTATATTCATTAATGCAGTGATATCATGGTATTTATATTCAGTAATATGTGACTGCAGTATGTATATTCAGTAATGTGGTGAGACCACAGTATTTTTTCAGTCTGTGTTTATATGCTCTTCATGTTATCATGTGATGTGATTTGATGCAAATGATATCAATTTTTTTAGTTTTTCTTCTTGCATAAATCCATTTTCAAATTTTAGAGAAGTTCTTTTGCAGATGAAACTGTGGGTCTGCAAGATTATAGTTTGTTGAAATCAGTAGGATGCCATCTGCTATAATGTAACCTTTACTGTTGGATGGTCTTCAGTGAGATCATTTCAGAATAATAAAAGCAGAAGTGGCCCAAGAAGTGAACCTTTGGGGTACACCAAGTATCGACAGCTTCTTTGTTGGAGTACCAATTGTTATTTATTTACATTTGTTGACCAGGTGAGTCCAACCGGACACAGGTCCATTTTCAGCAGAGGCCCAGGGAGAAAAGCTCCACATTAAGTATTACTTGCATTATACAGTTAAAAAAACATAGCATTTAAATATAGACATTAGTCCAGCTGATGACGTAAGACAAGAATAATAACAACAGGAGGCCAGCAAAAAAATGTGTCAGATGGAAAGAAAAACACTAAGAATGATACATGAGTATCAGACTGAATAATGCTTTATTGTACAGACCGGTTTCGGCAAACCAATGCCTTCTTCAGTGTTGAAATAAATTAAAAACGCAACAGTGAAACCTCATGAATATTTATAGACCCCCCCCACCAATGAGATCATTGGTATATTCCCACTAGTGTTAACATTTCTTTGCTGGCCTCCTGTTGTTACTATTGAATACTTTGGCCGTGCACATACCTACGTGCATAGCATCATGTTTGGTTGTAAGACAACAAGAATAAAACATAGATGTAAAACAGCTGTAGAACATAGTACAATTTTAAAATATGGTGGCATATGCTAAACATGGTTACAAATGTAGTTGAGATTCATCAGTGAACAATTGATGCAATCTGTTTTTGAGGTACATAACAGCCATTAGCAGTTGTTGCTACAGGAAGTTAGTATTATGTGGTAGGTAGCTGGGAACATGAGTAACCAAGCTTGCTGAGAGAGGTAGTGGGTGGAGTGGATGGTATTAGGGGGGGGTTGCAAGGGCATATCAAGTTTTTAAGTGTAAGGATTTAAAGTGGGTGCAAGAAGTTACAGAGGTAACTGAGGATGGGAGGGCGTTCCATAGTTTGGCTATAGTGCAGGAGAATAATGCTTCTCCAGCAGAGTTATTGGCTCTTGTGACCTGTAGGAGGTTTTTGTGGCTGGATCTTAGTGGTCTCGTGGTTATGTAGGGTTGGAGTAGATTCTGGAGGGATGGGACTTTTAGTGGTCGGTTTATTAGTTTGTGGGTGAGTGCAAGTTGGTACCATTGAAGGAGGTGGGGGAGCTCTAGCCAGCCCAGTTCTGCTAGTGAGAAACTGGTGAGTATGATAGGAAGACTCTGTGGGGAATTTGGCAATTTTGTTGTAGCAGGTTTGGAGCTTATTTAGGTCACATTGTCTAAGGAATATTGGAGAGGCGTAGAGTAGGGTAGAGATACGATGAGAATTTGCTAGCGAAATTTTAGCTGCTTTGGTAACTAGTTGCTGGTTTCTGTATAATGTTCCTAGTTTTTTGTGCACTTTTGTAATGGTCATGGAAATGTGAATGTCAAAGCTCAGTTTATTGTCTATTTCTACTCCTAGTAATTTGGTGTGTTCTGTAGGATGGATGGTGGTGTTGTCTTTTTCTGTGATGTTAAAGTGAGAGCTGTCTAGGGTAAGTTTGGTGGGTTGGAACATTAGTAATTTTGTTTTGTTTGGGTTGAGTATTAGTTGGGCATCGGATAACCAATTTTCAATAGAAGAAAATGTTTCCTGTGTGACTTTTTGCAGTTCAGGTAGGAAGTGGGCTGTGCAGATGGTTGAGTCATCTGCGTATTGTATGAGTGTGCCATGTGTTGTAGCTGAGGCTAGATTATAGGTGAAAATAGATAGGAGTAGGAGTCCCAGGATGGACCCTTGGGGAACCCCTATGGAGACTGGAAGTTGCGGGGATAGGTTGTCCTGCCAAACAACTGCTTGTTGGCAGTCAGATAGGTAACTCTGAAACCAGTTGATGACTGGTTGAGAGAAGGATAGGCTATTGAGAAGAGAGATGAGTTGTTTGTGAGGGTCCATGTCAAAAGCTTTAGAGAGGTCTAGGAAGGTAGCTGAGGAGAGATAACCTGCATTTTTTTTTGTAGGATAGTGTTAGAGAAAGAGTAAGGCGGTGGTGGTGCAATGGTTAGGTCAGAAACCGTGTTGTGTGTTGGAGAGGAGGTTGTTAGCAAGGAGGTGATCTGACACTTGAGAATGAATGCATCTCTCTAGTATTTTGGAGAGTGACGAGAGAATAGCTATGGAGCGGTAATTGGTTAGATCTGTAGAGGGGCCTCCTTTGTGTAAGGAAATTATATGTGAGACTTTCCATAGTGTGGGAACATAACTTTCTGACAGAGATCTGTTAATCAAGAGTGATAATCGGTAGGCTAGAGCATCAGCTGCAAGTTGAAGGTATTCACTTGGGAGGTTGTCTGCTGCTAATCTGGTGGTTTTAAGATTAGTTAATAGTTGTTTTATTTTGGAAGCAGGAACAGGAGAGAAAGAGAAGCTAGTGGGGAGATTGTTAGTTGTAGTTGATGGTGTGGGTTTATGGGGGGGTGTTGTCTAGCTAGTGATAGTATAGTTTGTGTGAAGTGATTGTTGAAAGAGGTAGCAATATTTTTGGAGGAGTGAGTTAAGCTAGGAGTGGGTGTACTTACTTTACTTGGGTGGAGGATGGAGTTTGAGGACCAGAATTATCTGGGGTTATGTTGGGAGGAGGTAAGGGAAGACTGGTAGTATTGGATTTTGTTCTGTTTTATAAGCTTTTTGTTTCTATTGCGTAGTTCTAGGAATTTGTGCCTAGTAGAGGGGGTTTTGGTTTTGTGCCAGTCGTCCCATGCTTTATCCCTGTTTTTCATTTCAGACTTGGTGTTTTCTTTGTAGCCATGGGGATGGTTGGACTCTAGTTTGAGAACGTCTTATGGGGGCATGGTAATTAAGGATGCTTAGGAATGTTTTATTAAAGTAGTCAACTGCGTCATCTAGTTTGAGGTATTTTAGAGGTTGCCAGTTACAGTCTTTTAGGGATGAGCTGAATAAGAGAGGGTTGAAGTTAATTTGTTTTGCGTTTTTGATGGTAGATGATGGGTTTCACTTTATAAAGGTGTTTTATTAGTAGGAAGGTTAGAGAGTGATCACTGAGGCTGTCATATAAGCAGTCTGCTCTATATGACTGGGAGCTCTTATTGACTAGTATCCAATCAAGGGGAGTGTGCTTGTTGGAGTTATTTATCCTAGTAGGTGACTGGACTAGTTGGTGAAGCCATGAAATTTTACATGATGGGTTGGGTGGTTGCTAGAGGAGGACTGTCAGTCAGTGTTGAAGTCTCCTAGAATTAAAGTTTCTTGGGGTAGGTGGTGGGTAGTCCACCTGAGGAGGTTTTCAAGTAGAGGGATGTTGTGGCCAGGTGGGAAGTAGCAACCTATTATGTTTAGAGTTTTATTTTGGTTTATTTTAAGTTTGGTATATATTATTTCTTCCTTACCTATTTGGGGAGCTACTAACTTTAAGATGTGCATGTCTAAATGCTGCTTAAATATTATAGCTATACCACCTCGTTTTTGTTTAGTCGGTCTACTCTTAGTATATTGTAACTGGTAGGGAGGATTTGCTCATTAGTAATGTGTGGTTTTAACCATGTTTCTGTAAGGATCACTACATCAGGGGAGCAGAAGTTTATGGTGGCATAGAATTCATGCACCTTGTTGCATATACTTCTAATAATTAGGCTTATCAGAAGGTCGGTTGACTTTCTATTGGCTGTGATTTGGGAGAAGATGTGGTTTGTAGTCTGATTATGAGGGGAGGGGGTGGAGATTGAAGGACCAGGATTGGGATGGATGTCTCCACTGAGTGCTAGGTTGGATATGAATGAGATTAGTTTTATCAATTTCTGTTTATGCTTGCTTACAAGAGAAGTTTTTTGATTGTGTTCTGTGTGTAATATGTATGGTGGTAGGGTTATGTTAGATTGTGGGGTTGTTTTTAGTTTAGGTATTGTGGTCTGTAGTCTATATAGAGGGTATATTGGGAAGGTTGTTGACCTGATGAGGGAATTGTAGAGTAGAGGTGGGATATGAGTGGTTGCATGTGGTGATAGAGTGGTAGTGGTTGAGTGCGGGAATGGTGGAGGTTTGGTAAGATGTGATGTATGCAAGGAGTGTGCATGCAGTGAGTATAGGTATGGTGTGCTTGTACATATTAGCTAAGTAGGAGGGATAGAAGTGAGAAGCTGTAGGAGGAAGTATAGGTGTAGAGATGTTATAGGTTGTTTGAAGAGTGTGGGAGTGGTTACTGTTTGTAATAAAGGTAGGACCACCTGGGGTGGGTGGGAATTGGGAGCAGGGGAGATGAAAGAAGACTATCAGGTTTATAGGTTATAATGAAAAGGGCTGGCCTGGATTAGGTTGCAATTGTTCTTGTAGGGAGGATCAGAATAGACCAGAAAAGTGGTGGATAGCCAATAGTATGATGAAAAGGGCTGCCCTAATTTAACAGATATGCAAGTCTACAGAAACAATAAGAAAAGGCAGTAGGTATTCTGATTTGCTTGTTTTGCATACCTGTCTTACTGAAATAAAATAAGCCAGTTTTATCAAGCAGTTATGTGGAAATAGGAAGACAAGAATTTATAAGAGAAAATGTTTAGTAGAAGTAGAAAAACAGCAGAGCATACAAATAGTACAGCATCTAAAGACAGATTGCAGTTAGAAGTATAGAATGGGGGAGGTCAGCTGATGTTCTGAAACAATAAAGACAATCAGTAGGTGCTTTGGACTTACTTGTTTTGCATACCTTTCTTTTGAAATAAAACAACACTTGTAACCACGAGTATGTGGGATTTAGAAAGACCACAACTTATAAGAGAAATGGTTTAGTAATACTAGAAAAACAGCAGGGCTTTCAAATAGTTGAAACAGCTTGCAAAGGGAGACTGCTGTTAGGAACTACAGTATGGAGAGGGGACAAGCTAACGTCCATGATGGAGTGCTTTACTTAAAAATAGAAATTAAACAAGGGCTAGCAAATAATTTTGTCTGGAGAATAAAACATTCTTTTTGTATATTTTGAAAATAACAGTCATCCCAAGGTTGCCTGGTTCTGTTAAAGAGCACTGCAGACCAATAGATCGAACTTGGCTTGGTGGGGATCCAGGGAAAGTAGATTAAAAGGAGAAGCTGGGAAGAAAAATAATCAATATTAATACAAAATACAGCAACTGTTAAGAAAAAAATGCAAAAGATACAAAGCTGATAACAGAGGAGTGGAAAGAATAGAAAAACTAGGTAATATATACACAGATAACCGCCTCAGTTTGTGATAATGTGAAAATTAAGACACGTTTTGTCAGTTATCACATTCAACAGATTAATGCAGTTGCAAATATATAGGAATACTGATACCAATTAAGTGGTATAACACATTCTAAACCAATAGGTGAGGAATGTACACACTAATAACTAGGCATTTCTAAAAAATGCAATAAAGTGAGCAGCAAAGAAATAATATTCTAGCAATAAATGCTCAAACAAGTCTATGCTCTAGTAAGTACAGTATATGAGCCACACTAATACAATGGCTAGATAAACTTTTTCAAGCGCACAGAGGTACTGAAAATATTGCCTCCCATAAAAATATATGTCTGGCTTCATTACACTTTACAATGGTGTAAATCAACATCAATACATTTTACAAATGGAGAAACAAATATGAAAAATAAAAAACTTTTGATACCACAAAGTCCAGAAGCCAAACCACGAAGGTGACACACACCAGGATTTTAATGGAACAGGCTGAAGTTTACAAATGAAATACAGACTGACTAAGCAATAAAGAATGCTTTCGCCAAACACATAGGCATCTTCAGAGTCGTAACACAAACAGAAGTCTCACAACATTTTAAATACCCTACTTCACGTTACAATTGGTTGAAGCAGAACCCCTCCCTCTCAAAAATACACTTTTGTATATATATAAGACAATCAAAATTTAAATAAAAACCTTATTTTATACATCTATATCTTTGATTAAAAACTCCTCAATATTTAAATTTTATTACAATATGTATATAAAACGTTAACACATTGATTACGTTCACTTTGTTGTAATAATAAATTCATAAATTCATAATTACCAAAATTAAAAACATCAATCATTTGAAAACTTTAAAAAAACCCTAAAACAAGTTTTTATATATATAAAATGAAAAGTGAAAAATATATGTGTATATTAAATATGTTATGTAAACCCTATAAAATGGATTGAATTATATCTGCTGGGATCTTAATTTTAAAATAGGCTTGATGGAGATGTGATCATTTAACCCTGGGGGCCTACAGGCATCTAATCTAATTTGCCACTCCGTTTCTAGGGCACCAACCTTGTTGACCACATCCCCACCTTCACCCAAATCAATTACACGACCTATAACAAAAAACAAGAACTTTTTAAAAACCTTACATTTTGTAGTGTGCAAGTAAAGTGCGTTGTGCAAGTCTTTCTTTTTAATAGACCTTAGATGTTCAGAAATCCGGTCTCGAAGCCTCCTGATAGTTTTGCCTACATAGTAGGCATTACATGAAGAACAGGAGGCGAGATAAACAAGATTTTTAGTACAACAATTGCACTGTCCCGGACATTTGATGGTATATTTATACCCTTCAACACACACATATGTTCCTTCGTTCACAAACCTACACCATCTGCAAAAGCCACATTTCCTCATGTTTGACTTGTAATTTTTTGATTTATTCTTTTCTAAAATATCTTTCATATTCTCCCCTCTACTAAACACTATATTGGGATTATATGAAATATGAAAAATAACCGTAGGTATTAGCACTCCATCCAAAGAGACAAACAGCTACTCCAAGGGGATTTTAAAAATGGCTCCTGTAGCTTAAGAAAGCTAGGTCAGACTGTAATAGGTCTTGTGGGGGAGGGGAGGACAGAATAGACCAGAAAAAGTGGTGGATAACCAATAGTGTAATGAAAAGGGCTGGCTCTGATTAGGCTGCACTTGGTCTTGTGGGGAGGGGAGGATCAGAATAGACCAGAAAAGTGGTGGATAGCCAATAGTATGATGAAAAGGGCTGGCCCTGATTTCACAGATATGCAAGTCTACAGAAACAATAAGAAAAGGCAGTAGGTATTCTGACTTGCTTGTTTTGCATACCTGTCTTACTGAAATAAAATAAGCCAATTTTACCAAGCAGGTATGTGGAAATAGGAAGACAAGAATTTATAAGAGAAAATGTTTAGTAGAAGTAGAAAAACAGCAGAGCATACAAATAGTACAGCATCTAAAGACAGATTGCAATTAGAAGTACAGAATGGGGTGGGGGGGCAGCTAATGTTCTGAAACAATAAGGAAAATCAGTAGGTACTTTGGACTTACTCGTTTTGCAGACCTTTCCTTTGAAATAAAACAAACACTTGTAACCAGGCGTATGTGGGATTTAGAAAGACCACAAGTTATAGGAGAAAGGGTTTAGTAATACTAGAAAAACAGCAGAGCTCTCAAATAGTTGAAACAGCTTGCAAAGGGAGACTGCTGTTAGGAAGTACAGTATGGGGAGGGGACAAGCTAACGTCCATGATGGAGTGCTTTACTTAAAAATAGAAATTAAACAAGTGCTAGCAATTAATTTTGTCTGGAGGATAAAACATACTTTTTGTATATTTTGAAAATAACAGTCATCCCAAGGTTGCCAGGTTCTGTTAAAGAGCAATGCAGGCCAATAGTTTGAACTAGGCTTGGTGGGGATCCAGAGAAAGTAGAATTAAAAGGAGAAGCTGGGAAGAAAAATAATCAATATTAACACAAAATACAGCAACTGTTAAAAAAATGCCAAAGATACAAAGCTAATAACAGATGAGTGGAAAGAAAAAAGTTAGGTAATCTATACACTGATAAATGCCCCAGTTTGTGATAATGTGAAAATTAAGACAAGTTTTGTCAGTTATCACATTCAACAGATTAATGCAGTTGCAAATATATAGGAATGCTGATACCAATTAAGTGGTATAACACATTCTAAACCAATAGGTGAGGAAATGTACGCACTAATAACTAGGCATTTCTAAAAAATGCAATAAAGTGAGCAGCAAAGAAATAATATCCTAACAATAAATGCTCTACACAAGTAAAGCTCAAACAAGTCTATGCTCTAGTAAGTACAGTATATGAGCCACACTAATACAATGGCTAGATAAACTTTTTCAAGTGCACAGAGGTACTGAAAATAGTGTCTCCCATAAAAATACATGTCTAGCTTCATTACACTTTACAATGGTGTAAATCAACATCAATACATTTTACAAATGGAGAAACAAATATGAAAAATAAGCTTAGGTATTAGCACTCCATTCAAAGAGACAAGCAGCTACACCAAAGGGATTTAAAAAAAATGGCTCCTGTAGCTTAGGAAAGCTAGGTTAGGCTGTAATAGGTCTTGTGGAGGAGGGGAGGACAGAATAGACCAGAAAAAGTTGTGGATAACCAAGAGTGTAATGAAAAGGGCTAGCCCTGATTAGGCTGCAATTGGTCATGTGGGGCGGGGAGGATCAGAATAAACCAGAAAAGTGGTGGATAGCCAATAGTATGATGAAAAGGGCTGGCCCTGATTTCACAGATATGCAAGTCTACAGAAACAATAAGAAAAGGCTGTAGGTAATCTGACTTGCTTGTTTTGCATACCTGTCTTACTGAAATAAAATAAGCCAATTTTACCAAGCAGTTATGTGGGAATAGGAAGACAAGAATTTATAAGAGAAAAGGTTTAGTAGAAGTATAAAAACAGCAGAGCATACAAATAGTACAGCATATAAAGACAGATTGCAGTTAGAAGTACAGAATGGGGGGGGGGGCAGCTAATGTTCTGAAACAATAAGGAAAATCAGTAGGTACTTTGGACTTACTTGTTTTGCAGACCTTTCCTTTGAAATAAAACAAACACTTGTAACCAGGAGTATGTGGGATTTAGAAAGACCACAATGTGTAGGAGAAAGGGTTTAGTAATACTAGAAAAACAGCAGAGCTTTCAAATAGTTAAAACAGCTTGCAAAGGGAGACTGCTGTTAGGAAGTACAGTATGGGGAGGGGCAAGCTAACGTCTGTGATGGAGTGCTTTACTTAAAAATAGAAATTAAACAAGGGCTAGCAATTAATTTTGTCTGGAGGATAAAACATACTTTTTGTATATTTTGAAAATAACAGTCATCCCAAGGTTGCCTGGTTCTGTTAAAGAGCACTGCAGGCCAATAGATCGAACTTGGCTTGGTGGGGATCCAGGGAAAGAAGAATTAAAAGGAGAAGCTTAGGTATGAGCACTCCATCCAAAGAGGCAAGCAGCTACACCAAGGGGATTTTAAAAATGGCTCAGGTTCTATCAGTTAGGTAACTTTTAAACCATTGCACAGTATTGTCTCCAAAACTTAATCTATTTAGTTTATAGAACAGTAAACTGTGATTGATTATTTCCGATGCACTGGACATATCAATGAATACTACCACAATTAGGAGTCCATTGCTAATGTTGGAGTGGATGTTATTAGCAACAATGAGTAGGGCTGTGGTGGTGCTAAATGCATTCTGAAAGCCATGCTGATGGTCAAATAGCAGGCCATAGTTTCTATGTTTTTGAATATTTGTTTATAAATGAGTTTCTTACAGATTTTTTGCAATTGGTCAGAAGTTAGAGATATGTTTATAGTCTTTTAATTCCTTTGGTAGGGATATAACAAAAGAGTACTTAGAGGAATGAGGAAATATTCCTGTTATGAGAGATAGATTGAAGATGGGGTGTGGGATATGGAGAGTTTACTAGTGGCAATTTAAAGAAAGGTTGCGGTGTAGACAGAATTAAGTAGGTTGTGATCTTATGTGCAGTAATAGCTTTCTGGTTACTCGATTTTGTACTTACGAGAAGAAGAAAGTGGCAGCACATGTACGGCCACGGTGTAGAACTGAAAGTGGTAGGACATATACGGCCACGGTGTAGAACTGAAAGTGGCAGGACATATACGGCCACAGTGTAGAACTGAAAGTGGCAGCACATGTACGGCCACGGTGTAGAACTGAAAGTGGCAGGACATATACGGCCACGGTGTAGAACTGAAAGTGGCAGGACATATACGGCCACGGTGTAGAACTGAAAGTGGCAGCACATGTACGGCCACAGTGTAGAACTGAAAGTGGCAGCACATGTACGGCCACGGTGTAGAACTGAAAGTGGCAGGACATATACGGCCACGGTGTAGAACTGAAAGTGGCAGGACATATACGGCCACGGTGTAGAACTGAAAGTGGCAGCACATGTACGGCCACGGTGTAGAACTGAAAGTGGCAGCACATGTACGGCCACGGTGTAGAACTGAAAGTGGCAGCACATGTACGGCCACGGTGTAGAACTGAACGGAACTGTCAATGTTAGTTTTTTTTTTTTTTTTATAATTGTGGTTGCTCCTTTTGAAATTATCAGTACAGTTTATGTATATGAGACGAAAACATTTTTACAGTCATTAGTCAGGTCTATTGAGAGTTTATTTAGGAAATGGGTCAAATTTGTAATATTTCCAGTTAGCTTTTTATCTCACTCCAAAATTGTTTAGACTGATTAACACATTTAATTTGCTTTTCTCTTAGATACTATGCTTTAGCTGAACTTGTTGCTAAACATGTGATTTTCTACTAGTTATGTAAGTATGCCTAATACGCTTCTTCATTTGTTGGATTTTTCTTCCCCGACTTCCAAGCCTTGTCTCTTTCTGTCATCATTTTAGTAATGTATGAGTTTAACCATGGACACATTTGACCTTTTGGTTGTGTCTTTTGTCTTAGAAGAGAAGAAGTTTTGTAACTCAGAGCAGCAATGAAGTATTTCAGTACTACCGTATTTCCCCAAAAATAAGAGCCGATCTTATACTTTTCCCCCCACCGAAATATGCATTAGGGCTTATTATCAGGGAATGCCTTATTACCCCCCCCCCCCCATACAACAATCTACGTTTATTCATTTATTCATGTACAAAAATTGACATTTATTCATGTGTACAAATTGACATTTATTTGGTACTTTTCTGTTATTGGGCAACAGTTCTAGGTAATGCGTTAACAGTTGTGTGAGAATTCTACATAAACAGTGCAACAAACATTTCAACTTCAGAGTATCTGCATCTTGGCTTTCACAGTGCAATATTTCATGCTTAACAGAAAGTGCAGAAAAATCTCAATACATGTGTATTGGAGGAGGGGAATAAAACAGGTGAATAACTGTCACGTTTTGAGTGGTGATGCTTTCTTTATTCCTTACCCAAACCGTAAGAGAAGAATGATAGAACGTTGTAAAAATGAAGTCTGGGAACTAGTGACTTTACTTTGTAATTATCCCTTGATAATGAAATGTTACCTTAATACAATAAAGTCAAAAAACTGGCAAGCGCTTGCTGGCAGCTGAAAGCAGAAGCAATCCATTCTGTTGCCCCGATAACAGAAAAGTTATACAAATACAGTCATGTCATCTTCTTCTGGAACATTGTCATAAGTCTCTAACCCCCGAATTCCAGCCTGAATTTCGTGTGACTCCATTTCCTGTAGAACCATTGGCCCCAATCTGTCATGCCTAGCAATAGAGGTCTCCTTGAATAAGCACTGTTTGTCCATGTAGCCTGCTCATAGTGCATTGGCAACACAGCTGTCAGTGATTTTATCCCATGAATTCTTCACCCAAGTCATGACCTCATGCAGGCTGGGCTTCACAAAGTTTCCATGCTGATTTCTCTCCATTCCATTTTCAATGTAGTCATTGAGTTCCATGCACAAACGGTCCTTGAATGGCTTGTTTTTTTGCAACATCAAGAGTCTGAAGATAGGCAGTCATTCCTGTGGGAATCATTATTTGATCTATTCTTCTCTGTGCAATGAAGTTCTTCATGTCTTTAGCATGGTGAGTGCTGGGTGAGTCCCAGACTAGCAGACCTCTTTTGCCATCTTGCAAAACAAGTGGCAGCATTACATCCGCCTACTTCCTTGTGTGCACCAGGCTTTTTTGGTTTCAAGAATGTAAATGCCTGAAACACATTCAATCTTATCTTTCTTGCCCTTACTAATGATTAGAGGTGGGGTTTTCTTTCCATCTTGATGAATTGCCAAAATACAGGTAACACGTGCACTTTTGTAACCAGTGGAGGGAATGTAGACTGACGAGGCACCCCTCTGATCAATTGTTGTTTGAGAACTTTGGCCCATAAACACTGCAGTTTCATCCATAGCAATCATATTGGAGAGTTGGTATTTAGAAAAGTCGATGCCATCAACAAAGGACTTGAACGCAAGTGCAAGTTTAATACCTTCAATATCTTCCAGCTTGAACAGTGTTATCAGTCTTCTTAAAGACAGTTCATATCACTGAAGGAAGCCATCTAGCCAATGTTGTGATGCTTTGAATTCTTCTGGGGATATTTCTAACTGTGGTGCCATTGCAAGGGCAAATACGTGAATATCAGCCTTGCGCACAACCAAAGCCTTTGCTCTCCTGTTAGCAGTCCATTCACAGATGATGTCTTCAAGCTCAAGAAATAATGGTTGCCAAACTGATCCACACTTGCTCTTCTTAGCATTTCCCTCATCCGCCTGTTGAGTGAGGTTATCATACACTGCTTGCCATTTTCGGACCATTCAGAGATCCAACTTCTTCTCTTTGCAGAAAGCCATCAGATTCTTTCCCCAGGAGTCCTCCATGATTCCTTTCTTGTACTCGATGGAATAACTCTTTCTTTTTGCACTCATCTTGTCTGGGGGGGTTAATTGAAGACTTATGAGACAGGAGTGGCAACACAAAATGGCGACAGTTAAGAAGACACAACTACACCCATTCATTATCAAGTGTGCATGTTTTACATGCGTTGTCTGTACTTTGACCAATCAAAGTACACTTGTCAGTGTTTATGGACCAAGGATCTTAACCATCAAGTATGAGTGAGGATTAGGGTTACAGTAAGAATCATGGAGGACTCCCGGGGAAAGAATCTTATGACTTTCTGCAAAGAGAAGAAGTTGGGTGTCCAAATGGTCTGACAGTGGTGAGCAGAGTATGATAACCTCAGTCAACAGGTGTCACTAATATTATTATTTTATAATTCAACATGGCCGTCATGTGTTGTTGACAATCTTAACTGGAGCTTGTTTTTGGGGTATGGCTTATATCATGACCACCCTGGGAAACCATGCTAGGCCTTATTCTCTGGTTAGGTCTTATTTATGGAGAAATATGGTAGGGAGGGGTCTGTTCAAGTATATTATTTGGGACCAGTCAATGAAGTCTAGGTGAGTATCAAGCATTCTGAGTTTTTCTTGTGGGAATGGTTTACCTTCAGGTATTTGATAGGGCACCTTGGGGGTTTTGAAGGACCATGGTGATATAACAAGGAAATGCTCACCAATGGTATTGGGTTGGATTTCTATTTTAGAGTATCTGTGTCCAATGTTTGTAACTCTACAGTGTAGTAGTTATTGTTTTTTGCTTTGGATGTAGTGGGGGTTTAACCAGTTGCACTAAATTATTGTGTTGTAACAGTTTGTTTCATTAGATTTGTGTTAGGCTCGGATGCATTAAAATTAAAGTCTGTCAGCAGGATCATGTTTTGGATACCCTTTTGGGAATATATCAGGAACAGTTTGCTGTACATATGTAATGGAAAAAGTTGTAAGTAAGAATACTACACTTATGTAAAGTAAGATGTGATCACCTAGAGAAGGGTAGCATAAATGTCAGTTAGGAGCCTTCTCAGATTTTGCATTGGGGGAGGAAATCACACTATCCCCGAGATTTACTAATCTTCCATACAGAACTAGCTTGGTCCTGCACAGAAGCAACCATTTAGGAGCAGGACAGCAGAGCACCGTGCATAGTAATGATGCGTGCTGCCCAAGCTCACCATGCATATTAATGATGCACGCTGCCCAAGCTCGCCATGCATATTAATGATGCGCGCTGCCAGAGCTCACCATGCATATTAATGATGCGCGCTGCCCGAGCTCCTAGGCTTACATGGAGCATGTAAGAGTGCAGGGGGTGTGTCTGAGAGCAGAGCTCTCAGAATAAACATGCCCCTGCAATGTAGAACAGCAGAAAGGGGTAAGAAATGAGTGAGAATGCTCATAGGTGTCCACATATCCCCACCAACAGTCCCCCATGTGTACAACAGCAACAGTGCATATAAATAAAATGAAGAAACCATTTTATTTATTTTTTTTAAATCCAATTAAAGCTAACCGTAGGTGTGCGGATGTGCCCATCGCTTAGCTACGGTTAATGTAGCTGTGACCCCGTGCCCTGGCCCAGCAATCAAGGAGCCTCAATACTCACCACTAACACCAGAGAGGCCGTCTCATATAAGAGGAAAGGATAGCAAATACACACAGTAAAGTGCAATTTCCCTAAAGTGCACACTGAGATCACAGTCAGTCTGGGGCTGGTTGCTCCCTTGCTCTTCAGGTCCCCAATAAGACTCCCCACTGGCACAGCTATAGGGTCCAGATCTCAGTTTAGCTAGCAAGCTAACCTCCAGTACCCTCCCTGTCCAACCAGTGCTTCGTGTCCCTGCCCAAGTAGCTGATACACTTTGAGATAAGTATTTATACAACTTCACAGACACTCCTGGGAAAGGTTGCCACAGATTCTCCAGCTGTGCCCCTTTACCCAGACTATACGGTAGTAATCACTGCCACCGCCAGCTAATGATTATCAGCTATCCAAAGGCCCTTAAAAGGGTGTCCAATTATTACTGTGCTATATTATTATCCAATAGTAGTGCAACATAAGCAATATTAAGGCTTTGGAAGGGCTTATTACAGGATCACTTATAAGCATGCAATGTACTCTAGAGCTTAATTATCTCTACATAAATCAGCCACAGTTGAACAGGGTTTAAAAATATTTAATAATAAATAATTTAAACACAAGACAATACTATTACAATACAATGCTACTAAAGAGTTAAGAGATCACACAGAAACATAAAATAATTCCGTAGTACAGTTCTGACATAATCGAAAAACACTTAGTCTAACTTTCTTCTAATTTCCTAGCTATTACTACAAGAAAACATAACTCTGAAATAACTTACTTACAAAGAGCAAGGCAGTGCTAAGTTGAATAGTCAGACAAAAATGCTTACAGTCTCTCTGTGAGCAATATTTTTTAAAATCACTAACACATTTCTGCTGGGCCCTCCCAGATTACATCATACTGACACTTAGGATTTCCCAGTATACACATTACATCATTTGGACACTTAATCTGGAGTTCCCAGGCCACACCGCAACTGCATTTACATTCTTTTACACTTAGAGCAATAAAGGACATTCCACATGTAAATTCTGGTCATTGATTTTAGCCTTAAAACAATAGGCAGGGTGCTTACTCCAGGCTCATCAACTCCAAATTCTAACTTCAAAGGACATGCAAAACATAATTTTAATTTGAAAGAACATTTAAAATGCTTGGCTTAGTTTTCCTTACAGCAGATGGCAATGTTGCTACAATCTTGAAGTTCACATTTTACAGTGTTTTCTTTCATTTAAGAAACAAGCCTGTATTTTATATTTATATTTACAAATGCCAGAATTATGTATCAAATTCTATTTGACTAGGCTGTCAGCCTTCACCCCTTCTCTACCAGTCTTCACAGTAGCTGAAATGACTGAAGAAGATAAAAAGAAGATAGACATAGTGTAGTGGGCAGAGCATTCACCTCACGGGCAGGCATTCCAGGTTCGAGTCCCACTGCAGCACATTCCATTTTACAGCATGTTATGACCAATATTTTTGTTGCATAACCCACTACATAACATATATTTATGTACTGGAGTACTGCAGTAAATGCACATGTGAGATGTCAGTATCATAATGAATAAGGCACTAGTAAGCAGGTCTAAGCACAAATAGGCAGTAGTAAGCATATTAAACACTAGTATGTGGGCTTAAGCTCATTTGCGTGGCGGTAAGTAATGCCTACACTGGCTAAGCAATTCTAAAGCTAACTCTCTGTAAGCAGATGTAACCGCCGGTTAGCAGTGCTTACAGTTGCACAAACCTGCGCAAACACGATTACAAATGCTCAAAAGTGCCTTAATCACTCTGTATCCAACAGCCCTTTTTCTGCCCAACAAGAAAATAAACAGCCGTGCAGGTCTCGAACCCAGGACCCTATATCCCTTAGTCACAGTAGTTATCCACCAAGCCATCACAGAAGTACAGAAGAATGAGGTAATAGCAAACAAGTCCTCACCATAGTATAACCAAACTAAACCTGTGAAAAGCATCAGTATACAGTTATATGTGCCATAACCCACTACATAACATAAATATGTGAACTAGAGTACAACAGTAAGCCCAGAAGTGAGTTGTAATTGTAATAAAGTGTTGAAGCCCCCAATAAAATGCAAGGACCCCAAAGAGTGTACATACACATCAATCAGGGATACCAGGCATACATATAAGGTGTAATAAATAATAACACAAGGCCCAAAAGGCATTATAATGAAGGTCTAATGTAAGCAATGCTAAGCATTGCACAGGCCAGCTTAGGCGGTGTGAGCAATGTGTAGCCCAGCGAACTCTTTGTGCCCAGTGGTATACCCCTTTAAACAATGCCAGCCCTAGGTAAGCAGGTTTGCCCATAGCTTAGTCTTTTCAAAACTGGCCAATCACAGAAAGTGCGGGAAATCAGCCCTACTTAAACCCAAGAGGTGGGAATACATCTCATATCTGGTTATAGCTTCCCCTTGCAGGCACTATGGCAGTAAGGGGAGAAGGAATGTGCTTCTGGGTGCAGCGCTGGTGTATCTAGGAGTTAAATGTCATGGCAGGACTCCTAGTTAAAGACCATGCACAGAGACTGCTGCAGGGCCAGTACCAGGGCTCCCAATATAAGGTGGAGGCCTGGGGCCATCTCAGCCATGACCTCACCAATGCCATTGGCATACCCTGAACTGGTGAGTAGGTCAAGCAGCACTATGCCAATCTGAAGTGGCTGAAGGGGGACCTCTTGGAGGAGTGGCTCCAAGAGGCTAGAGCGTCAGGGGATGTTCCAGACATGTGTAAGTATCACCCCAGTAGGTGTGTAATACTTTCTAGCTCAGGTATATCATGGATAGGTATGGCTAAATATTCCTCTTATGTCCCCCATAGCTGCAACGGAACGGGCAGTGAACCAGGAGGCCCACATCTGTTAGGTGAGGTTGCAATGGGAGGCAGGTCAGTAATACTCATGCTTCTACTGTCATAGGAAATAAAAATAAAAGTAGTAGTAAATTAATTGCTAGTATAAAAGCTGTATTCTTCAAGTCAAGTACTGCATACACTAAAGAATATGGCAGGAAGAGTCTCATATTGTTTGGATGTCAGTAAAATGATAATATCCTGACTGACTGCTGGACTGCATGTGTATATTTCGGTATCATATGGTAATGTAGATTTGCAATCATGTAATAGTACTGTTGTATTAAGCACGGTTACCCACACCATGCACCATAAATTAAATGTGTAGGAATGCCTGTTTATGACAGGTGTAATCCCCAGAGGCCATTTAGTACAACTGAGAGACACATAGACAGTAAACACAGAAAATGCAGACAACAACAAAATGAATAGCACATGCAACTGAGATGTGAACTGTTTTTTTAGCACACACAGCCACGGTTTGAATCCTGCCAGTGGTTGTAGTCTACTACAGAATCATACCTCACAACTGTACAGATATATACAGAATATCTATTAAAGTGGCCCATATCTATTGCCTATCAACCTGTCCCCCTGGGAAATCAGTGGGATGATCACAGATGTATAGGCAGCAAACAGGAAATACAACTGATTGACACACATCAATGACAACAAACCTGGCACACTAGCAACTCCCCAATACCTTATGTGACTAAGAAGCCAAGTATGCCCCATTTACACCCTAACTTGTTAAGCTGTGGTCAGAGTGTGTACAGCAACAGAGAGATGTATGTGCATAATAGTAATGTGGAACCTGGTTCTGTGTGTGGGAACATTCAGGTAGTGCTAATAAACATTCCTCCCACAGGTCTGTCAGATACCAACACTGTGCACAGAAATACAAAAATGATATGCAGTTGCTCTGAATAATGAGGTATTACACATCACTGTCACCCACACTGTCATACAACATATAACTGTCTAGGAAATCTGTATAAGAGTGTTGTAATACAAGGTCAGAATGCAAAAGCACAGGGGATTAATAAGACAGAAAGCAGATAGGAGATATACAGTAATATCTATATAGCAGACACAACTGTGATGGACAGTGTTTAAGTTGAAGCAGACACAGCCATAGTCTGAATCCTGGGAGTGGAATTAGGCTGTATACAGATTCATAGCCCACAACTGTACACATGAGGCCAGAATGTCCAGTATATGTGTCCATATCTGCTGCCTTTCCCCTGTCCCCTGGTAAGTCTGTGGGATGATCCCAGATGTGTAGCCAGCAAACAGGGAATACAAGTGATTGTCAACCATCATGAAAACACACCTGTCACTGTAACAACCCCCGAAACTGTTAGAAGAGTAATATTCAAAGTATGTCCTATCTACACTCCCATGTTGTCAAGCTGTGACCAGAGTGTGTACAGTAACAGAGTGAGATGCATGTGCATATTAATGTGTAATCTGGAAATTTGTGTGGCAACTGTTAGGTAGTGCTAACAAACATTGTTCCCACAGGTGCGTTGGATACAAACACTGTGCTGAGAAATACAGACCAATATAACCTGTAGTGGTACTGTCCACCCAGGTATTGTAGGGGATTGTGAGTGTTGAAGTTTTTCTGAATAATAAAGTATCATTGGTCACTGTCGCCCACACTGTGCTACATAATATAACTGTGTAGGAAAGCATGTATATTTGTGTGTCAGGTCACTAAAGGTGGAAGAGGGCAATATTCTAGATATGTCCAGGCACACCAGCATGTGTTCAACACATGGCCAGAGTCTGTGCAGAAAGAGTTGGATAGCATAGTACAAAACATCAACCCAGAATTTAGGCATATATGTACAATTAGTCAGTGTTAAACATTCCCTCCACAGGTATACCAGGTAAGAGGTGTATACTGCAGGTAAAAATGGTTCATGTGTAATGATAACAGCAGCCATATCACTGTCCAAAATAAGGCTATAGGGCAGTGTGGTAAGACTTGTAAGGTACAGATAACAGCACTGACTAGGAAAGTAATGTGGACTACAGGAATATACTACTTGTTAATTGACATCTTTCTCTCCCCCAACTTATCTCCAACAATAATCAACATACCCACTCCAACTGGTATGTACTGACTCTGATAATGTCCAATTGTTTGATAAATATTTTAATGGTTCCCATGCATGTGCCATATTGAATTATTCCAACATTGTTGCCATGCTGAAATCAACGTACCTGCATGCTGTTCTTATTACCACTGTGGTTCCATATATGCATGTGTTTTGTTTGCTATGCAATTGTTCCATATCTGGTTTCTGGGTTAATGGGAATATCTATGCATGCTGTTATACCTAACCCTGGTATGTGTTGACTATTACTAACCTACATATGATGAAATCTAAACACTATAACATGCTTGGGAAGGCTGGTCCCAGCAGACCCACCTGTTCCACCTCAGCTGGCTGATGCACCGGGCACCAGCATGTCTGGGGCCCAACCCTGGACCTCCCTATCCATTGGTCCTGCACCACCTTCAGGTGAAACCACCTCAGGGGATGGGGCTCACCCCCCTGGGAGTGGGCATGGACAGCCACCTGACACCCATCGCCAGGTTGGGGTAGTGATGCGTAGAGCAATTAACGAGCAGTTCGGTGATCTTCTATGCCAGCTCGGGGGCCGCATATCACGATTAAAGAGTCAGCCTGGCTCTGTGGCTCAGCCCCCAGCAAAGCCACCTTTGGGACTGTAAAGGTGCAGTGGTGACTACCCATGGGTGGGGACCTTAGTCCCACTGTTACCACTAGGGGGCTTGTGGGATTCTGATATCCCAACACCCCTCCCCATCAAGGTGTTTTCCCCCAACATGTGTCATATACTGCCCCTGTATGTGTCTTGTGTGTCTTGTTTGTTAACCTACCCAACCTACCTCACCAAATATACCTACTACCCCTCCCCAACATCCCACTCTCACCTGAAAAAAAAAGGCAATCTGTTCCTGCAAAAAAATATTGCCCCATACATAGCTGTCTATTTCGCACATGTCCACTGGACACATGTAATCTGGTCTAATTGGCATCACAACTTATTATTGTTGTCCTTACCCCTTTCCCAGGGGTTTAAGTGTCCAAATCTACCTCCAAATTCAGTGTATATGCACAGCTGTTGCTGTAGAAGAAATGGGCAGCTATGGACCTTCCCTACACCCTTCCTGCACATCCCTAGCTATTTTCCCTACTGTCTTTCCCTCTTTGTGCCCCCTTTTCACCACTTTCCTAGCAACCCTTTTTGTTGTCTTTTAAAGAAATTAGTGCAGGGGTAAGCAGGAGTAAGCACTTTTAAGCAGCAGTAAGCAGGTCCAAGCCTGTTTGCAGGGGAGTAGGCACTTCCCACACAAATTAAGCAATTTTGAAGCTGAGTAAAAGAAACTGTAACCAGAAGTTAGCAGTGCTTACCTCTGCACAAACCCACACAAACCCACTTATAACTGCTTTAAAGTGCCTTAATCACTCTGTATACAACAGCCCATGTTCTGCCCAGCAACAAAATAAACAGGCCCTGCAAAGAACCCAGGACCCTGCACACCATAGACAAAGTAATTTACCACTAAGCCATGCCAGATATACATAAACCTGATGTTTTCAGAAACAGGTCATCCAGCCCAGTCATGCAACAGTACAGAGAATGCATACCAACATCTAGATGTATGTGTGTGTGTAAATATATTCTCTAAACATATACAACATATCTATATATGTAGACATATATATATATATATATATATATATATATATATATATATATATATATATATATATATATATATATATATATATATATAAATATATAAATATATACATATATATAAATATATATGAACATATACACATGCAAATGCCTACATCGACACATATATATATGTCTACACCTATATGTCTACATATACACAGCAAGCTAAATATATGTAAGCAGATATATATATCTATGTAGGTATATACGGACATAGTTATATATATGTAAGCAGATATATATATATATATATATCCATATAGGTATATATGGACATACATGTGTAGATATCAATGGGAGAGTAACTAAATCATAAATGTCCACATGCACCATTAAAAGGTTGAGAGGCCCCAAACAATATACGTCTTGTACAAATAGGTATACCCACTCCCCCCCACAGCCAAACACGTCCACCCTGCAATACACTACCAGGTATTGCAGATCCCATAACCAGGTCCTGACACAACATGAACACAAGATGTTAACAGTACTACATCCCACCTGTATGATGTCAGGCTGGTATTAGTAACATATCATGCAGTACAGTCTGGTTTCCATAGGAAATGTAAAATGTGGAAGCTATCAACATTTCCAGGATACACACATATATACGTACACACACACACACACACACACACACATGTATATATATATATATATATATATATATATATATATATATATATATATATATATATATATATATATATATATATATAGATATACATGTGACTACACATACACATGCAGAAATATGTACAGTAAGATACTCATGTAGTAGGCGCAAACAATATGGAACAGCCACTATGCCTACAGTTAACACCCTAACAACTGAACACTGGATGAGCCACCCATACAAATGGCATATGTTGCCTGCAACATATACCCATATGGAGGTCACAGGATAAAACACTACACACAGGTTTACAGAAATGGAATACCTTTATCTGTGTACTATTACAGATGTATATGCCATGTCATATAGTTGTTCAGACACTGACATCCATATAAACAGAGTAATGCAACTGTGAAACAGTTATACTAATACAGTAGTCTGGTAAGGTCCACAACTGTTGCTGTCCAGGCCAAGCCCTTCAAATTGTACAATAGTAATGACAGACTGGGCCACAGGATACCACACAATCAGCACTAAGTGATGCACGTGTAGAGTCCAGCAGCCTCTAGCTACACTCTGTACACAATCACTAGGTGGTACAGACTACAGCTGGCCAAATGGGATGTAACTAATACATAACAAGGCATAACTGAAACCATCACAGGCACACTGGCAAACAGAATAGTCTGTATGGCAGGAAAAAATAGGCCTGTAGGAACCCACTTTATGTAAGTAATGTCAAGATAGGTGAAATGTATGGTACTGTACATCCAGATACCTTATGGCAGCTCACGTCTGATACCCCCACATTTTGTAGCAGCCTAGGTTATGCATGGTGCACCCCCCCTAGACTCAATAATACAGGGCCATATACCACTGTTCCATACACTGGCCTCTGGAGTGCATATGGCCACACATGTATTGTGTAGGTTAAGCCCACACATATATGGCCCCATCCCCACCATATGTGTGGAGGATACAACAGCAGTGGACTGCTGGCAGGAATGGCAGTGTGCTATACGTATATGTGGATATGTATCACTATCTGTATATGTGTAGACATATACTGCTCTGTATATTTATATATCTGGGTGTGTATATGCATGTCTATGTAAATATACACACCCATCTATATATGCTGATATGTACATGTGTAATTATCTGGATAATCATATGTACATATATATTCACCATATGTTCTGAGCATGCGATGTAGCCCTACCTCAGCCCCTATAGTCCCAACTCCGTGGTGCAAGGAGATGTCGGTATGTATAGCAGGTATATTAGTAGACTATTGCTACTGTAATAGGGATTGTCTTCACAGACATGGTGTGTGTGGGAGGTCACATCTGCATTTCACATATGCACTATTGGCTACTGACAGACACCCTAAGGACATCATAGTACAGTACTGCTGCAAGCACGTAATGCTCCTGTGGACTAGAGCAGAGATATTGGCCAATAGATGTGGGCATTCTGACACACTCTGTACAGTCCAGAGGTATACACAGAACCCCTTAGTGCAAAACATGTGGACCAAGCCTGACAGTATGGATGTTAACAGCCATGTAGATGGGTATAACACATAAGGACTGGTATACAATCACCCCCATAGGTTATGCATTCACACACTCCTATCTGTCCTGACACATAACAACTGATGGTACACAGGTGCCATGGCCACATACTATCCACTAGATATTGGCATACATCTGTACAGCATCCCACCACTCTATCTGACATACATGACTGTTAAAGGAGGCCTGTCAGCAGTACATCTGGTAAGTATCTGCACATGACATCTCACTGGGTAAGTACACTAGGCATATACCAAAGTACTGTGCAGGTTACAGGCAGACTGGCTCAACACATGTACCTGCATATATAGCAGGCTCTACAGGCATGTCACAGCACAGGGTAAGATACACCTGTGTGGAAGTGCATAACCACAACCAATGTGAACACAGCCACAACCACATATGGTAAGCTAGCATAATATTACAGTGTATGGACTATCTGTTCAACACCATCTTCATATGTGCCACTCACACACTAACCCTACATATACTGGGCCACTACACAGTGTGGTCTGTTGCCTGTCTGTGGTATGGGACATGTGTGTGTATGACCCTACAAACATGTAAGTGAATACGGTAACATACAGTAGAGCAGCATGTAACATCAGATAGGACAGACCTAGAACGATGACATCTACCACAGTCTTTACACAGGCCAAGGTACATATTGAGAATACACACACTGTTGACATTCACCATAAGTACACAGACCTCAGTACTGTGCAAACAACCACAGAATGTCCAGTTTATGTCATCAAATATAACCCCTACTGTACATATGTGTAGCAGTCTGATATCTCACTGGCTTGTTATCAGATATGATGACACTAATTATGGTGTCCAGCACATATGCACCTCTTAATGCATGACAGATGTACAAAGGTTGACAGAGTTGTGGCTGGAAGCACATACACAGGGCCAATATTGACATGTTGCTGTGATAACATCTTACATTTACTGTTGTAACAGATTTTGTCACAATATATGTCATGTAAGGGATATGAAGCCAGTAACTGTCTTGGCTTTCAACATGTACAGACTGCAGTCCCCACACTACCTTCTACAGTTTGCAGATACATGCTCTGTGGGTAAAACATGAAGCCAAAGGCACCACACACTGCCCAGTCTGCAGATGACCCTACAGATGGTGAGTCCTCATAAACATAGAGCTGACATGACAGGCATTAATACATGTAGTACGGCCATATCCGCACACACCCTGTTAAACCAACATTACTCTGAATGTAGTATAGCTGAACTTATAATCTGTAGTCAGGTCAGGCACATCCCCCTCCTGTGTGTTGGCCTGTTTCCATAGTGTTTGTTGTCAGAGGTAAATCCCCAATCCATCTGAGATGCAGTTTGCCAAACAGATTGAGTTCCTGCTCACAGCAAATGTAAAGGCCCAACACCAACATGATGTTCCTAGATATTGGAGTGTGGTTTCATGCAATTGGCTATGGGAATGTTAACACAGCTGTTCCACATGCAATCATCTAGGGGAGGGCTGCAATTCATGCAGAGGCCATCAGCTGATCATGAGCATCACTTAAATGCACATGCTGCTGCCTGAGCAAAGCAGGTGTAGGTCTCCACATCCACCAGTGAGGGAGTGAGAGAGGAAGACAGAGGCAATGACAAGTCAGGGAGGGGTGGAACAGTAAAACTTAACCACATTTGTGTCACACACCTACGAGCACAGGGTATCAAACCCCTGACAAATATGTAGGGCTATCACAGTCCTATGCAGTTATTGGATGCACCACATAGGTTACTTGTTGTGGAGTTGTCAGAACATATATGTAATGGTGAGTGACATCTGCAACAGTGATATGGTAGCTATATGGTAGGTAAAGTACACGTGTCTGTCCACATGAACAGGTGCCAGCGTCAAAACAACCACATTCTCATAGGGACACACACACATTGACACACTTGTCAGGGACAGGGATACAACTCATTGCTAGAGACATTGCCACAACACATTACTGTGCAGGTATCCCCTGCACCACATGGGTCATACAGAGGTTATATGGGCAAAGGGTATGGGGAGGTGTCTGACATCAGACAGAATGCTTCAGTATACCACTGGGGGTTGTAGTGAGTGTGGATGTGATCATACGCATCATACAACACACACACAAACACACAGGGTGCAGATATTGACATGCATGGGTGCATTTCAGCATGGGTGTGTGGTGGTTGACTGTGCCAGATGGCTATACAAGGCTAGGTGATGAGTAAACCTTGGCATCAGGTCACATGACAATGGTCTGCATTGTGGCTTAGGGCTGTGGTTTCAACATTTGCCTACACATGTGGATATTGTATCAGCCATCCAGTCACCTGGGTGACTATTGCATGTGGCCAGTGTTGTGCATCGCATGCCATGTATGTGTTCCTTAGTCCATGACATGGATGGTGTCTGGGATTTGCACACCTCCCACATGCATGTACAGTGACATGTTAAACTGTACCTGGGGTATCGGGCCCATGTTGTGTACACAGATTATCATCAGATGTACCAGTCTTGACCGCTTGTTACAGGAACTGGTAATCAACAGCAGGTTAACTCTGCAACTACATTGATAGCATGCTAATGGTATTCCCTGGTGTCAGTGGCATCTGTCCATACAGGGCATGTTTTCAGGCATGGTATCTCCTTTTTGGGTCACATGAGTTGGCACCACAAGTGTTGCAGGTGTCCAGTGGGGAACATGAGGAAGGTGCACTGTCTGTATGTATGTGCTTATTGGACAGATGGACAGGGTGCTATGCCCTTTGTAGGCCTCTGCAGTCACTCCATAGTTACTATCAGTGGCCCATATGTACTACACACATATTGGCTGTTGCCTCAGCGTGTGTGTGTGTGTGTGTGTGTGTGTGTGTGTGTGTGTGTGTGTGTGTGTGTGTGTGTGTGTGTGTGTGTGTGTGTGTGTGTGTGTGTGTGTGTGTGTGTGTGAGACATGGGTTGAGAGTGTGCTCTGGGTAATACTGGGGTTGCTAATTGTGATTGCCTGACCTTGATGTCACATGTATGGGTATGGATTTGCACCCCAGCCTCTCAGCTATTTCAAATCTGTTATCACTGTACAGTGGACATTGTGATATATACTAGAGCCACCATATAAGAAATTTGCAAAACCCACTCCACATTGGGCCCAGGTGTCACACAATTACACCCATCTCTACATAGGATACGAGTTACAGACACACACACACACACACACACACACACACACACACACACACACACACACACACACACACACACACACACACATACACCTGTCATGTTTGGGAGTTGAACCCCTGCCTAACTAGTTTATTACACTACACAGTTATAGTACACACCATGGAGATTACGGGAGTACTCCTTCCCCAAAGATGTATATCACATTGGATGACATCTGCAGAATTGCCAAAGTAGGACATTCAAATTGTAGTGAGTGTGGCTAGGCTAAAATGCATTGCTCGTTACACAGACAGTGACACACACACAAGCCATCCACAACCAACATGTGTTGGTATAGAACCACTGACAGAGGTCTACATCACACTACAGCCTGCGGCTGTTATAGGACGCACCACGGGGATTACTGGAGAACTCCTCCCCCAAAGGTGTATTTGACAATGTATGACATCCCCAGGATTGCCAAAGTAGGGTATTTGAAATGTACTGAGTGTGACTAGCCTAAACTGCATTGTTCCCTACAAAGATATGGCAACACACACAAAACACCCACAACTGACATCTGGGGGTATAGAACCCCTAACAGAAATTGATATCACACTACAGCATGGAGCTGTTATAGGATGCACCACAGGAATTACTGGAGAGCTCCTTAATCAGAGGTGTATTTCACAATGAATGACAACAGCAGGATTGCCAAAGTAGGGCATTTGACATGTACTGAGTGTGACTAGCCTAAAATGCATTGCTCCCTGCACAGTCATTGCAACACACATAAAACCTCCACAACTGACATGTGTGGGTATAGAATCCCTAACAGGGGTCTATATCACACTACAACATGGAGCTGTTATAGGATGCACCACAGGAAATACTGGAAAGCTCCTTCCCCAAAGGTGTATTTCACAATGAATGATATCAGCAGGATTGCCAAAGTATGACATTTGACATGTACTGAGTGTGACTAGCCTAAAATGCATTGTTCCCTACAAAGACATGGCAACACACACAAAACACCCACAACTGACATGTAGGGGTATAGAACCCCTAACAGAAATTGATATCACACTACAGCATGGAGCTGTTATAGGATGCACCACAGGAATTACTGGAGAGCTCCTTAATCAGAGGTGTATTTCACAATGAATGACAACAGCAGGATTGCCAAAGTAGGGCATTTGACATGTACTGAGTGTGACTAGCCTAAAATGCATTGCTCCCTACACAGACATTGCAACACACATAAAACATCCACAACCGAAGTGAGTGGGTATAGAATCCCTAACAGGGGTCTATATCACACTACAGCATGGAGTTGTTATAGGACGCACCACAGGAATTACTGGAGAGCTCCTTCCCCAAAGGTGTATTTCACAATGAATGATAGCAGGCTTGCCAAAGTAGGGCATTTGACATGTACTGAGTGTGAATAGCCTAAAATGCATTGCTCCCTACACAGACATTGAAACACACACAAAACATCCACAACCGACATGTGGGTATAGAACCCTTAAAAAGGGGTCTATACCACACTACAGCAGTATGCAGTTATGGCACATGCTATGGAGATTACTAGGCTACATCCTTCCCAGAGGTGTATCTCTAGGTGGATGACATCAGCATCCTTGCCAAAGTAGAACATACAAATTGTATGGAGTGTGACTACCCTAAAAAGCATTGCTCTCTACACAGACAGGGTCAGACACACACACACACACACACACAAGCACAAACACTTGCCAAGTCTGGAATTAGAACACCTACCTAACTAAGTTATCATACTACAGCAGTACACACCTATGGCACACACTACGGAGATTACTTGGCTAAAATCTCCCCAGAGGTGTATTTCTAGATGGATGACATCAGCAGCCCTACCAAAGTAGAGCATTTCAATTGTAGGGAGTGTGACTACCCTAAAAAACATTGCCCTCTACACAGATAGACACACACACACACACACACACACACACACACACACACACACACACACACACACACACACACACACACACACACACACACACAGTTGCCAAGGCTGGAGTTAGAACGCCTACTTATTTTATCACACTACAGCAGTACACAGTTATGGCACAGGTTACAGAGATTACTGGGATACAAACTTCCCAGAGATATATTTCTAGGTGGATGACATCAGCAGCCATACCAAAGTAGAGCATTTCAATTGTAGGGAGTGTGACTACCCTAAAAAGCATTGCTCTCTACACAGACACACATGCAAACGCACCCCCACAGTTGCCAAGGCTGGGATTAGAACTCCTACCTAACTATTTTATCAAACTATAGCAGTACACAGTTACGGCATGTACTATAGAGATTTCTGGGCTACACCCTTTCCAGAGATGTATTTCTAGGTGGATGACATCAGCAGCCATACCAAAGTAGAGCATTTCAATTGTAGGGAGTGTGACCACCCTAAAAAGCATTGCTCTCTACACAGATAGAGATGGACAGACACACACAAACACACACACACAGTTGCTAAGGCTGGGGTTATACCTCCTAACTAACTAGTTTATCATACTACAGAAGTATGCAGTTATGGGACATGCAAGAAATTACTGGGCTAAAACTCTTCCAAAGGTGTATTTCACAGTAGATGACCTCAGCAGGCTTGTAATAGTGGGGCTATGGGGAGGGCAGTGTGTGTGCATGGGCCATAACCCATTCATCTAGGGGTTGACAATCCACATGCAGGCACAACCTGGGTCATATTTCTCAGGTACATGTATACAGTTGCTAAATGACTACATCCTTGAACAGGCATGTTGCAGAGATGGCACGTGCACCACATACTCTGTAATGCTGACAGATACCGGTGGCTAGTATCTGCAGTGAGTGACATCTGACCCTCTTGTGGTTGGGGCCCTTTGGCTGTGTGCTGGGTGTGACAGGCCTGGATGGCTCCTTGTCAAAGTCACCCTCTTCCACACATCTATGTACATATACCTTTGGCTTATTATAGTATATTGTCCTTACATATATGCCTGTATTCCCATCCACTGTGTGTGCAAAGCATGAGTGATGCATACTGAGGAGTGTTTGCACAAACATCTGCAGCTGCCAGATATGTCTGGTCCACTGGTGTTTGCAGACATGGCCTTCATGTGTTTAAGTGTGTGAGCATGTGCAGTATGACCTTTCAGTATATTGTTGACTGACATTGCCTTCATTTCTCTAAGTGTGTCGGCATGCCCAGTATAAACGTCTGTATTGAACATGTGGATCGAGTCTAGGTAGTTTGTACTGCAGTGCTGACTTTTGTGTTGTACACCTACAGGTAGCATGCTGTCTCTGCAGGGTATCCGTCGATCATTTGGGAATGACTGTTACTACATTTCTGCATAGGATGGGGTCACACCTGCCTATTTCACATTTCTACACAGGATTGGGGGCACATACCTGACTGTTACTATATTTATACGTAGGATGGGGAGGCACACATGACTATTTCTACATTTCTACACAGGACTGGGGAGGCACACCTGACTGTTACTACATTTCTACATAGGATGGGGGTGCACACCTAACACTTGTACACATTTGCTAGGACTGTACTAGTATGTTGGGTACTCCATTTCAGTCTGTAGTATTACCTATCGTGCTGACTAGAGGCATACCAGTGTACTACATATCTTAGCTTTTAAGTGCCTACATATTAGTTTCTGACTTCTTACCCTTCAGAACTGACATCCCACTGCCTGACCTGCTGTAGTCTGACTGTGTAGGCCAGGGGGGAGGTTACTCATTGGCCTCATTCAGAGGCCATAGCATAGCCTTAGTTTGTGTTTGTCTATGGCTGTCCTGCTGTCTGTGACTGTTGTTGGGTATGTGAACCCCCCTGACTGGCATGTGTAAGTCACTTACCTTGTGGGTGTCCCAGTATTGAGGGTGGTGCCGCAGGGCTGCCTATGTTGGATGCACATAGTACACCCACTGCACATGATTAAGCACAGGTAGTGTAATGTTTGGCATCCCTTTCACTCTATGTGAGAGTCAGAGAGAGGTGTTATTCCCTGGGTCCCTCCTGTGTCAGTGTATGTGCTCTGTGTTGCCTCTTTGCCAAGGCCAGGGCATGCTGGGCATGCCTCCTTCTGCCTACTGTGTCAGGCTTAGGTTGTTCCTCCTCTGAGTCACTCTGTGCCTGTGCAGGCCTTGGCAATGGTGGGGGGGCTGTGTGGCCCTGCCCCATGCTGTTCCTTCTGCAGGATCATATTGTGTAGCATGGCACATATGAGGAAAAGTTGGGTACATGTAGCTGGTGAGTACTGCAAGGCTTCAACAGATGTGTCCAGGCACCAGAACTGCGACTTGAGCATCCCAAACACATGCTCTACTATAATTCTGGTCTGTGCGTGTGCCACATTATGGAGTTCTTGTTCAGGTGTGTGCGTATTTCTGATGGGTGCCATCAGTCACGGCTCCAGTGCGTATCCAGCATCCCCCATTAGGTGACCATCAGGGATGTCCCCATTAGCAAATTTCTTGTACAGCTGCATCAGATGCCAGATGTGGAAATCGTGATAGCTTCCAGGGCAGCCAGCACACACATTCATTATTATGCCCTGGGCATTGCACACAACCTGGCAGTTGATGAAGGGGAAGCCCTTGCAGTTGGTGTAGAACCTACCCCGCTCACTGGGTGGTGCTTTGATGCATATGTCTGTGCAGTCTATAGCACCCACTACCTCATGGTAATTTGCTATTTGGTGGAACAGTTGCATATTGCTGGCCAACGCCTCATGGGTGTTGGAGAAATATACGTATTCACTGACATGTGCTGACATGGCATCCAGGAACTAGTGGAGTACCCTGGATGCTGATGCCTGTGAAATCCCCATCATATCCCCAGTTGGCCTTTAGAAGGTACATGTAGCTAATATTTTTAGGCCTACACATATCTTGGTATCCACTGGGATGGGTTCTCCTCTGTTAGTTCTGTGTGTCAGGCATGGCTAGCACAGCTCAACAATTTGCTGTAGAAGGTCCCTGTCTACCCTATAGCACTCCACTATCTCCAGCTCATATAGCCCCTGGTAGGTTACTCTGGGTCTGTACACTCTTCTCCATCTCCCCACTGTGGGTTGGACAACAGCATTCACATCCTCAACACCATCAGCCTCTTCCACAAGTTGTTACATGATAGCTATTGCAGCCCCTATCATTTTGCTGTTTTGAGTGTTAAAAGTTGCCTGCTTGTTTACACCGGTGGTGTAGAGTGTGGGAACAAACAGAGGAGAAGGTGTTTGCATAGTTTATAGTGGTGTTCTGGGCTGGGCTGGTCTGCTGCCTATATAATTGGCTGATTCTGATACATTTTACCTGCCAGCTAAGCTAATTCTCCTTGATTACCTTCCTACTGCTGTCTTCACTTCCCATTGCCTTCCTGTTTAAGCCTGGGGGTTCACCGCACAAACAGAGTGCTCAAATGTCCACAGTGCTGCTATTTCCTGGTTTAACTTCTTTTTTCTTCCTGTAAAACCAGGTGCATGGTGCACGCACCCGCTTAGGCTTTGTAAAGAGCACTAGGCAGGATTAGACACACCCCCTAGCTTAGCTGTGCTAAGCTAGGAGCAAACCCGAGCCACAGGGCTCCAATCCACTTACAGTATGCCTGACATCCCCACCCATGATGTCACCTAACTCCTAGGCTTGCACTAAGCTATTCCTACTCTTACACTGTTGGGACCTGACTCCCATGCTGGAGAAAACTGGGATTCACTATCCTTCCCCTCGCATAGGATTGCCTGCTAATTCATAGTTACATGTCTCACACTGAGCCTCCTCCCTTAGCAGCTACTACTCACTGACCATGTTGTCTTCTGCCTGCCATTGACTTGCATGGCAGAATAGTGGTGTTAGTTAGAATGCTTAATTTAGGTTCATTTTGTTATTTTCCCCTTTATCCCATTTGCGCGCCACTGCCCTAGGCTTAAACAGCCAAGATTGGCTAAAAAAAATAAAAGTTGATTTTTGTGGGGGGTTTTTTACTGTTTGCAATGCCAATAGCCTTATACTTGGCCATTGGCATGCTTCCTACATGATATGCAGCCTTTATTTGGAGCTGTCACAGCTCTGTTTTGGATTTTGCAGAAATGTACTCGGTTACTAACCAAGTACATTTCTGCAGATATCACTAGTCCTGTACGGATGGTTACAAGCTTCCTGGATTGCAAAATCATCTAATTTGCATAAATTTCTCCTGCAAATGTGGTGATTTGCATACAAGGGCTTAGTCAGTGCCGGATTAATGTAGGAGCGCTCGAGCATGCCCCTGCAGGCTGTTCCTGGATTGCACAGCAGACATATTGCCTGCTTGAGCTCCTGCACTGATCTTGCACACCATGCAAGCTATAGAGAATCTGGTCTTTCCACATGGAATCATAAAGGAGGAAGTTACCTGAAACTGGTTTTAAAATTTAACTTGGGGATGATTAAAGTTTGTTTTAATGATGCACCTATGCCATTTTAGTGGGCTTTTATCAGAAGTATCAGAGTTCTGTAATTAGAAAAGTGGTGTGGTTCCTGTGTTATTTCCCAAAAAAAATCATCATCATCTTGTGGAGAAAAATGTTAAAAAAGTATAAAACTTCATGAAGGCGTAGCAGATAAGTCATTTTTTTCGGGTAAATGCCGATTAGCACATTAATGAAGAGTAGGTTCCGTGTGTGTGTGTGCATGTGTGCATCTGTGCGTATGTGGTAAATGCCAATTAGCACATTAATGAAGAGTAGGTTTCGTGTGTGTGTGTGCGTGTGTGTGTGTGTGTGTGTGTGTGTGTGTGTGTGTGCTTTTGTGTGCATGTGTGTGGGTGTCGTGTGTGCTTGTATATGTGTGTGCATGTGTGCGTCTCTCTCTCTCTCTCTCTTTCTCTGTATCTGTCTGTAGCTATTTATCTATTTAAATGTGCACCAACTGACTGTCTCCACTGTGCAACACTTTACAGCATAACTTCTAGCTCACTTTCTGTAATTATAGCACCGATGCCACTAACACTGTTGTTTTGGAGAATTATGCCACAGATGATATTACGATTTATTGATAGTGTTCAGATTTTCATGTTGCCATCTATTTAAATGAGAATATTATTGTCAGGTTAGGATCCATCGTGACTCACGGGTACGACCTGCTACCTCATCCATATGTATGGGTAAATGGGTAAATCACAGTTAGGGTAGTTTCACGTTCTTGGATGGAAAGCTGTACTATGACATCCTGCTTCTATGGAACCATATATAATGGGAGCAGGATACAACATCAGGCAAGTCATCATAGCTATCTACATTGTGAAAATATCCAAAGTGTGAATAAATTATCATTTCTCATTTTTGTTTGTTTTTCTTAACTATCGTTAGGTTTTATTTTAATTTAAAAACTGAAAAAAAGTTATAGTAGTAAGTTATAATACTGTAAGAACATATCTACTTTGTAAAAATATTCTGCTGATATCTACGTCACTCAGCAGAACTATCTTCCTTTTTTCTTTCTATCTTTATCTATCTATCTCTCTATCTATCTGTCTGTCTGTCTATCTGTCTGTCTGTCGATCTATCTATCTATCTATATGTCTAACTATCTAATCGGTCTATCTATCTATCTGAACTTGGAAAAAGGTTCATAAACAAAGCACACTGTAATGGAAATGTCTATATTTCTTTATTTAGATGTGTTCAAGAAAACCAACTCATCTAAACAAATTGAAGTGAAAAAGAGCTTCTCTATACAGCATACAGACAAAACGTGCTGTGAACATGGGCTGGGCCTCAAAACCTGTTTTTGTAAGACAGGAAATGCATCAGAGAATCATGGCTAATTACAAAAGAGAAGAGTCCAAGCCATGTCCACCTGTGCTGCCAGCATTTATGATCTGTGCTTGGCCCACTGGTGAATATCTTGGAAAACTACCAGGTACCCAGCAGACAAAAAATGAGCATTCTGAAAGCTGTGTTAGAAGCAACTGTGTTAACTGGCAACTAGTTTACCAAGGCAGTTTAGGAGCTGAAATGTTGGAGTCTCTGGGTTTCTGACAAAAGTAAAGTTAAATAAGTTGAGAAACAGACTCACCAAAATAAATTAAATGAATGAAGAAAAGTTAACAAAAGAAAATCCTCAGCTCCCTTGTATAACATTTGATTTCAGTCAGCACATTCATGCACAGACACATACCAATATTTTTCTGTAGAAGATAACAGTACAGTGGGGATAGTGGATTTCATCCTTACCTAAGTATAGTACAATCTCAGAGATATACATAATTACAGTACTCACTAAGGAGGTATGGGCCCCCTATGATGGGAGAGCAGGGCGTTCGCCACCATTGCAAAAATATGTTTAACTTTTTTTTTTCAGTTGGCTGGTGATTGACCAGTTGCGTTTGATCATTTGCTATTTGACATTTTTCAATATATGAACATACATACACACACACAAACATATATATATATATATATATATATATATATATATATATATATATATATATAAATATATATATATATATATATATATATATATATATATATATATATATATATATATATATATATATATATATCTGGATTCCATACACTTGGTCGAATTTAATTTGGTCGAAAATTATTCCAGGCATTGCACTTCACTGAAAGCTCACTTGACTGAAAGCTCACTTGATCGAAGTTCATTTAGTCGAAAATGGAATATAGCCCCTGCCCAACTGCAGTGCAACCCTGGAGTGAGAATATTAAATAAGGGGGGGTGTTTAATGTATTCACTGTTATAAAATGGTATATTCATTAGAAATGCATTGGTATATATATATATATATATATATATATATACATATATATATATTTAGTAAAAACTATTAGCATAATATGGGGGGGCTACACCCCCCACACCCGCCCTTATTTAATATTCTCAGTCCAGGGTTGTACTGCAGTAGGGCAGGGGCTATATTCCATTTTCGACCAAATGAACTTCGACCAAGTGAGCTTTCAGTCAAGTGAGCTTTCAGTGAAGTGAAATGCCTGGAATAATTTTTGACCAAGTGTAATTCGACCAAATGTATGGAATATATATATATATATATATATATATATATATATATATATATATATATATGTATGTTTGTGTGTGTGTGTGTGAGTGTGTGCTAAATGTATGTTCTTCTTTTTATCACTGTTTCTCTGAATGCCTCTCTCACCATTTCCCTGTTGTTCCCTATGGTATCATTTCCTGAAACCTTTTACACTCACCTGTTACCTGTTGCTCAGGCTGCTGCAAAGAGCCTGACCTACTGCCAGCTGTAATATTGAGAAAAGATAAGTATTTACTCTCATTTTTGTCTGCATTTTGATTTAATATCTCTGTAATCTGTACAACTGTACTTTTTCTTCTTCTTGTGTGTTATAGCTGTATATTCTCTTAGTGTTGACCTCAGTTGTAGTGAAATTCTTTGTCTGGAGGCCTTGTCTGTTTTCTTAGTGGCAGTAAGTTTTCAGAACTAGTTTAATCTGGCCAAAGTATTCCTGCATCTGTATTGTTTGGTTTCTGTCCTATGCTTTAATGCAGATATACCTGTTGCTCAGGATGCTGCAGAGAGCTTGGCCTACTACCATCTGTGATATTGAGAAAAGATAAGTCTTTATTCTCATTTTTTGTCTGCATTTTGATTTAATACCTCTGTAATCTGTGCAACTGTACTTATTCTTCTTCTTGTTTCTGCCACCCACCCTCCCTATTCTTGTTTTGGTGTTAGTGTTGGCGGCTCTGGAATTGCCTGCCCCTTCTGTAAGTCTCATTTTGAACACTTCTCCTGATCACTTAACCGAATACAGTGAGATCATATAGTAAGTCTAGTGTTCACTCTACATAATAGAGAGAGAAGATGTGAGAAGGCCAACCCACTTAGGTTCTTCATTCATCTCTCCTTGAACTTTACTATAAAAAAAAAAATTAATCTGCTTGTACTGTATTTGTGTTTCCTCCTTCTTTATTTTGCTTTTGCCTCTTCTTAAAAGTACTCAATTTTATTTATTCTGCTGCACTTATTGCTGCTTGGTAGTAGCCTGATTAAATTGTAACTGTTATTCTAAGTCTTTCGGTTTAAGCACTTGGGCTTCATATCGCTTGTTTTACATTAAGAATGTTTGTGGTCTGCACTGTTGTGGCAGGACAGGTAGCTTGCATCCTTCTAAGCTGGGAATTGCTGATTGAAAGCTCAGTGTCTGCTGTTCTAAAAGTGTATTAATTCTGGTTTAAGCACTTGGGCTTCAGACCAGTTATTCTACATTAAGAAGGTTTGTGGTCTGCACTCTTGTGGAACGAGAAGTGGGAGGAGAGGGTGAATTCTACCCTTCTGAGCTGGGAATTTCTGGTCACAGGCTTATTGTGCCTGCTTATTCAAACTGTTTTTTTTCTGAAATTAGTGCGCCTTGCTGCTGTAGCATAGACCAGATTCAGGCCTGCTGAATCTAGCTTTGTTTGTATAACTTGAGCACAGATGCAGGCCATCATTTTTGGAGAAGGTTCCCCTGCAACCTAGTAGTGGGAGTGTACAGTTAGAACTTGTCTGATTGAAGACTGCTGGAACAGGGCTCAGTTCTGAGTTTTTTTCTGGTTAATTGGGTAACTTGTTTAAATCAGATTGTTTGTTTTCTATTGTGTTTTATATAAATATATATATATATATATATATATATATATATATATATATATATATATATATAAATTCAGACTTCTTTTAGGCGTAGTAATTAATACTGAGCTAGCAGAAAGGAAATAAAAACTCAGACACTGAATAGATGATTAACCTTTCGCTCTTATTCAGGTGGAAGAGCTTCACCCCTGTCATTCATAAGTATGTTCATGGTTATTGTGTTAAGATGATTGGCACAGTTTAAATATTGTCTGGTTGTACTATTGGTTACTGTACTAATAAGTTATAAGTAGTTCATTGGTTTTTTGTTTACATGTGACTCTAGTTACATATAATGTAAGTATTGTTGACTATAGGTTATTCTGATGAAGCTCTTCCACCTGAATAAGAGCGAAAGCTTAATCATCTATTCAGTGTTTGAGTTTTTATTTCCTTTCTACTAGCTCAGTATTAATTACTATGCCTAAAAGATGTCTGGATTTATATAATTAAGATTCTTCTAGTGCACAGTGTTTATTATATATATATATATATATATATATATATATATATATATATATATATATATATATATATATAAGTTGCACTTTATTCATCTGCTTTTACTGTATTTGTGTTTCTTCCTACATTATTACTAGGGGCATTGACTACAACTCTGAACTGAGATATATAACAATAAGCATCTTTTTATGCGCATTTAAAGTGTTTTTTTTAATTGTATCTGCTTTATTTTCTGAAAAAAAAAAAATATATATATATATATATATATATATATATATATATATATATATATATATATACTTGTTTCCCACCTTTCTAGGTTAGTATAGTCCAGTTTTCAGGTTAGTGCTGAATTCAGGGCTGTGTTACAAATCTCTGTGTTTGCCCATACCTTACCTGGATAGAAGGACGTTTCTCTGTTCACCTGTCAGAGATGGGAGCTTTGAGCAGCCTATCTGTCTTTGGAGGAGTGGTTTCAGGTCAGAAAGTAGTAGTTTATTGGCCATTATGGGCTAATTTCTATCTCTTTCATTTCCCTGCTATAAAAACTGCATTTGCCTGGTTTTGCGTGCCGGGCAGTGCCAGTTAGCGAGGGTATAACTATTCCCGGCTCCACAAAGTCTCCTCTTCATTTTTTCCCTTGGAACTAGACAAACTTTCAACTTAAGCACTCAAGCCATTCATTTCTCAGCCTGGCACTTGCTCAAAACTCATAGCAAGCACTTATAAACCCTAGCACTACAGAAGGACAAGGCTCTCTATTCGACCTTATCAGCCATTCAGTAAAACAGTTTACTGTACCTATCCAGGTATGTCCAAAGGGCAGTTTCTGGTGTACTCTCCAGTCCAACTGTTGAATCTGGGCATTTTGTGGCAATGTGACAACAGCCTCATGTACACAGACAACCCTCTCCTCCTACCACCAAACTCTAATACATGCGAGAGATGGAATTATACAGCCAAACTGGAGGCTAAGCTCTCTCAACCCAAGACTGGATTAGACACTCAAGAGGTGAAGGGAAATACTGGCATCACACCACCAGTCTCACATAGACCCATTAAACCAGCACCAGTAAAAAAAACACACGTAAACACACAAAAACATACTCGGAGGCTCTAAATAAAAATCTGCAAAAGTGACAGAGTCCTTCAAAGCAGACATCCAAGCAAACTCCACCCCCCCAGTACAAACCATTAAACACATACTTCACATAACCAGTGTGCCATGCAATCACAGCCCTCAAGGCAAAATAACATACCCAACATACTAGTAATAGGTGACTCTATAGTCAGGCACACTGACGTCCCATTCACTAGGCTGAATAAGGAGAAGGTTACTGTTAGCTGCCTGTCAGGTGCCAGGATCCGCCACATAACACAAGCACTCAGGTCACTCCAGAACAAGTACAAATACAACTCTGTCATTGTCCATGTTGGTGTGAATGACCTGATCCATAACTCCCTGGACTACATGAAAAGAGACATGAAAGAGCTCTCTGATCATGTAGTCCAGGCCGGTATGACCCTGACCCTGAGTAGCATCCTGCCCTCACCAAGAATGATACCACGGTATAAAGAAAAAAATATATCAATTTTAACAATTGGCTAAGTTTCTGGTGTCATTCAAAGGGGATCAGTGTCTGTCTGCCTGAGATGACTTGCTTGACAAGCCACGCTGCTTCACTAGAGACAGCTTGCACCTGTCACCCTTAGGCTTTTGAATACTGGCCAAGGCTCTTGTCACCCCATATTGCCTTTTTTAGGCAAGGCTCAAAAGACAAACCCAATGCTGTAAATAGCACAAGTAACAAAAATCTGAGGGTAATACTACTCAATGCCAGAAGTCTAAACCTCAAAATGCATGTACTCGAGGCACTCCTCAGTATGGAGAAAATCAATATATGTGCAGTAACAGAAACCTGGTTTAAGGCACCAGAGAGCACCCCAGCACTACCAGGCTACAACTCATATACATTTCGGCCACAGAACCCGGACCAAAATACAAAAGGTGGGAGAGTATCCATATTCATCAAGGATACCCACATCTTCAGGTTAGTGGCACAGCATGATGCTTCAGAGATTATCCCAGTGCAACTAACAACGGGCAAAACTGCAATTCAAATTATAGCTTGCTACAGATCACCCACCATGTCCCAGGACCCCCATTCCACATTTCTGGAAACAATGGGTAACATAAAGGTCCTACCAAACACCCTAATATTGGGTGATTTCAACTACCCAAACATTAAATGGAAGAACTACTGAAGTAGTAACTCCCTTGCCCAACATTTTCTAGAATTTAAAAACTCAAACGCCCTGGAACAACTGGTCAACACTCCCACCAGAGGTGACAACATATTGGACCTGGTCATCACCAACATATGCGACTTGTGTTCCACACTGGAGGTCAACCCTTCACTGGTTAGATCTGACCATAAACAAATCACTTTGGATATCCACATTCTGCCCCCACCCCCGGACAAGGAAACCACTGTGAAAAACTTTTTAAAAGCAAACTTCATGTTACTTAAGATGGAGGTGGAAAGTTTCAAAGCCCCAATGCTAAAGGATAATGCTGTCCAAGCTGAAAAATCCTTTACTAATGCATTCTACGGGCACTTACAAGAATGCATGGATCATGCTATCCCAAGCAAAACCAAGACTCACTACTCCAAGAAAAGGAAACCAGTCTGGTGGACCCCTGCCATAAACAAGCTATACAATAGAAGGAGGAAACTAGTACAGAAAAGAGTAAAATCCCAAGAAGGGAAGACATCCATGATCAGTATCAGCAAGATACTACGATCCCTCATAAAATCGTCAAAGGCGAGCTTTGAAAGAAAACTTGCCAAGGATTCCAAAGATAACCACAAGGCATTCTTTAGCTATGTCAAGAATCTAAGTGGCACTGCTCAGATCTGCTCAGAGTTAGTGCGGAATGGCACAAAATACACTGCACCAACTGATATTGCCCATATACTGGCAGACAGGTTCAGTGTAAACTTCACTCCCTCTCACCCCCAAAAGGGCCCATAACCATATCAGAAGAATGAAGAGCCCCTGAAATCACAGACACTCAGGTTAAAATAGCCCTCTTCAAATCCAAAAACACAACATAAATGGGACCGGACGGTGTCCCAGGCTGTGTACTACACAAGCTCAAAGACAAATTAACCCCTCACCTAAACACACTGTTCAAACTCAGCCTCTCCACAGGCTATGTACCCATAGAGTGGTGTACAGTAACAGTTATTCTGCTCCACAAAGGTGGAACCACAACAGAGCCCGGGAACTATCGCCCTATAAGCCTGACTAGTTTGGTCTGTAAGGCTATGGAGCACATCATCATGGAACTCATTAACAGAGACATTGGGAACTTCCAAACACTGGACCCTACCCAGTTTAGCTTTGTTAAGGGCAGATCATGCCTCCTAAACCTGGCGGACGTCTTTGAGATAGTTACTAAGGCTACAGATGAGGGAAAGGTGGTACACACAGCCTACCTAGACCTTGCAAAGGCCTTCAACACCATCCCCATTCTGGTATTATAGACAAGCTCACCAGCCTAAACATAAACCCCTATGTCACAAGATGGGTTGCCAATTGGCTAATGGACAGAACCCACATAGTGAGAGTTGTGGGAGCTAGGTCTGACTCTAAACCAGGTACAAGTGGTGTTCCTCAGGGGTCAGTCCTAAGACCCCCTACTGCTCGGCATATACTTCTTAACGGTACAGACAAGCACAGGAGGACTATGGATAACTAAGTTCGCAGATGACTGCAAACTAGGGGCTATAATTGACTCACCGGCTGACACAGACATCCTCCAAAAGGGTCTCACTGAGACAGATACCTGGTGTCAAAATCATGGCCTCAAGCTAAATGCCAAAAAGTGCATAGTTATTCCCTTTGGAAATAACAATTTACCCACAAACTACCACATAGGTGGTAGTCCCCTAAATATGGAAAATGTAATAAGGGATCTGGGGACCCAAGTAGATTTGTAATCTCTCCTTTGATAATCTCATTTCCAAAGTGGTTAGAAAATCCTTCTATGTGGCCCACCTAATCACAAAAGGGTTTGCATCGAGATCAAAAGAGGTCATTGTGCCCCTCTACTCATCACTCATCAGTCCCATCATAGAGTACAATGCCCATTTGGGATGTACCTTACAAGACACCTGCAACAGCTCGAAAGACCACAGAAGTACCTCACCAAGATGATCACTTGCCTCAAACAGATGCCCTATGCAGCTCAACTGAAGAAACTCCAGCTGTACTCGGTTGCATACCGCCTGCTCAGAGGTGATCTCTGCCTGACATATAAGCCATGTCCAACCCAGAACTGATGGACATGCTCCACCTAAAGAAAACTTTATCCCCTCGAGCCACACGCTCTAGGGATTTAAACCTCACCACAACAATAAATAGGATGTGCTGGAGGGATAGATTCCTGTCCCAGAGACTTCCCATGCCTTGGAACAAGATTCCAATCTACATTAGGCAGAGCTCCTAGCTAGCACTCTTCAAAAGAAACCTTGAAGAGTGGATGGAAAACAGAAAGTTTACCCAGGGGGATCACTTCAGTGGCTCTGCTGGACAGATGCACAGAGAACTAATCTAAGGGGGCGGCAAAAGACAACACATTCTGGCTGGGCTTATAAATGCCTTTGGGCAGATAGCCTAGTACCTGCCTATGAACCTATGAACCTCTTCTAATATCTTCATACCTCTCTATATAATGATATGCTGCTATCCTTGTAGTATAAGCCATCTGAGT
Source organism: Protopterus annectens (assembly GCF_019279795.1). Taxonomy (NCBI): domain Eukaryota; kingdom Metazoa; phylum Chordata; order Ceratodontiformes; family Protopteridae; genus Protopterus; species Protopterus annectens. The sequence goes on from NC_056745.1 coordinate 1,511,923,096, forward strand.
CATTGCTAAATATATCCAAAAAGTTCTGATGAGCATAATTCCATTTTCTCCATCAGTGTTTTGACTTCAAAAACTGCTTCTTGAAGTAAATACTGAAGCATATTGTTTTCATGTGTATATATGTATGTTTTTTGCATATCCTTGTATCCGTAAACATATTTTGTTCATTTCTTATGTGAACCTGTTTACTAGGACTGTGCCTGCAAATGGTCTATTGAGATCAGTTCACTACCCTGGTAAACAGATATAAATTAATAAATATACGTAACATGTAGTCTGGAGGGTTGTTTGTCATTTTGTCAGTTCATTGTAGGATGCCAGTGTTTATTTTGTGAGTTTGCCCTTTTCCCATTTTTTGTGACATTAGAGTGGGTATATGACACAACTCTCTACACAGGGGATGCAGGGGAGGTTATTGCGGTCGATGTAGTATATGCCAATGTAGCGGGTAGGCAATGTAGTGAATTATAAACATATATATATATATATATATATATATATATATATATATATATATATATATATACATACACACACACACACACACACACAAACACACACATACACACACACACACACACACACACACACACACACACACACACACACACACACACACACACACACACACATATAGTGCCCCCACCTAGTTGGGTTTTACCAAATAATGCAAAATAAAACCAGGCAACAGAAAAACAAACTAAAAGGGGGACTATGTCTCCCACCCCCCAACTATACATACTAACACCAGGATTTCAATACAGTGGGGAAAAGGACATATACCTTTGACTTGCCTTAGAGTACTACTTGTCAGTGAAATGTGTTTTAGGTGAAATGACCTTTCAGTGAAATGTGTGTCAGTGAAATACCCCTGGATTCATGAAGCTTGTGCCAGGTGCAGGCATAGTGTCGGCGTTCCAACACCAAATATGGCCGTCGAGCGATCCAGGTACGAGGTGTCCCCATGTGCACAACCTGTGTATGCTACGCCCGCACAGCTCCCAGGCCCTGTATGCTAATTACCCCATGTGCAGCAGTTAGCATGCAAATGAAGGTATGTAGCAATCCAGGAAGTGGTGCAGGCATAGTGTAAGCATGCAGAAATGTAAACCGTAAAAAATGGTTTACATTTTTGCAAACATAAAATCGGAGCCATGACAGCTGACCAAGCACATGTATTATATTGTTAATATATGCCAATGGCTAAATATATAGCCATTGGCATAAAAAAAATGTACAAAATATAAAAATAACATTTAATATTTTTATTCGCACTATCGCAAAGTGGAAGCGCAGGGCAGCGGCATGCAAACGGGGTTGCAAGGAAAATTGAAAAATATAGAATAAACTGCAATGTGACACATATCATGATTTCCCCAGTCATAGTCAATGGCAGGCATGCTACTCCACACCATGGTGCAAGGGTTGATAAGGGGCTGTGAGAGTGTTATGCGCGGTAGCTAGGAATTAGTAGGCAATGCCATGCAAATGAGAGGATTAATAGTGAATCACAGATTCCCCACTGGTGTAAGGATGCACCTCACAGCGTAGCGTTATAACACCGAGGTGTGCCCTTGAGATAAAGATAACATCAAGAGAGGGGTGTGTCACCTTTTCTGTAAGCACATTGGAGCATTGCTAATCCAGTTTGCCCATAGCTAAGCAAAGCTGCAGGTCAGGGGTGTGTTGAACTGGCTATAGCTTTGCTTAGCTGAGAGTACACAAGGTAACTGAGTATGCATGTTAACGGACATGAAAATGCACTTACACTCAGTAAATGGGTTTGCGCGGTGCGCACTGGAGCTGAAACAAGAAGGATATAGGAAAAGAATAAGGAAATGCTGCAGCAGGGAAATTGGAGTACAAATGACTAAGTAACACCTAGGAGCCTACAGTAGCCCATTGACAACAGCTAAAAAGGCTGCAAGCAGCTTCCTGCAGAGCAAGAAAGGGGAGGGGCTGTACTGCAAAGAAAACAGTAAAGTGTCACAGCAGAACAAAGCAGATTTGCATTATATCAGCTACAAGACACATTTTGCAACACATGACTGGGTAAGGAAAGTACAAAACAAGAAAGATGGCAGGTGGATGCATGCCTGGTAATGGGAGGGGATCCAGGTATAAAAGTGAATTAAAGGGCAACATATTAATCAAGACAGGCAAGCATAACTCCAGTCTAAAGGCCCACACTTGCAGTACTCACTGTAAAACCCATAATTAAGATACCCTGCAGCTGGAATTGCTCATACACACTCAATGACATCAGCAGCATCCACAGCACAATAGTATAAAGTGTGAAAGCACCTTAAACACACTTGTGTATTTTCATACACTCTGCATCATTGGCGTATACAGATGGGGAACTTTTAATATGTACATGTTAGGGGCTGCCATAGCTTTGATCCACCAGCATGTGTTGGAGACTGAAGGTGGTGTGGAGGATGATGCACACAGCCACCTCAGGTACCAGAGGAGGAGAAGAGTGTTCAGACCCAGAGTAACCTACCAGGAGCTACATGATCTGGAGATAGTAGAGCATTACAAGGTGGATAGGGACACCCTACAACAACTTGTGGAGCTGTGCCAGCCATGCCTTAGAGCCAGAACCAACAGAGGGGAACCCATGCCAGTCGATATGAAGGTATGCATAAGCCTGAGAATACTAGCTACAGTTACCTTTCAAAGGCCAACTGGGGATATCATGAGGATCTCACAGGCATCAGCATCCAGAGTACTTCACCAGTTACCACATGCCAATGAGCACATACACTTCCCCCGAACGCAGGAGGAGTTGGCCAGCAATATGCGTCTCTTCCACCGTGTGGCAGAATACCCTGAGGTACTGAGTGCAATAGACTGCACGCACATACACATCAAATCACCACCCGGTGAGCAAGTTAGGCACTACATAAACCACAAGGGATACCCCTCCATCAACTGCCAGGTTGTTTGCAATGCCCAGGGTATTATCATGTATGTGTGTGCTGGCAGCCCTGGAAACTATCACGCCTCCCACATCTGGCATGCCTCACAGCTGTATCAGGTATTTGCCAGGGGGGACATCCCATATGGGCACCTGGTGGGGGATGCTGGCTATGCACTGGAACCGTGGATTATGACTCCCATCAGAAATGCACACACACCCATGCAAGAATGCCATAACGAGGCACATGCACAAACCAGAATCATCATAGAGCATGTGTCTGGGATGCTTTAATCATGGTTCCATTTCTTGGACATATCTGGTACTCTCCAGGCACGTGTGCCCACATCTTCATAGTATGTGAAGTGCTACACAATATGATCCTGTGGAAACAGCTGCAGTAGGGACAGAATGAAGGACCTCACAGTCCACCACCATTGCCAAGGGCCCCACAGGCACAGAGGTACTCAGACCATGAACACCCTGAGCCAGCCCCAGTAGGCAGATAAAGGCGTCTCCAGTATGCCCATGCCTTGGCAAGGAGGGAACGTATAGCACACACACTGACAGTGTAGGCACCTAGGGACTGACACCTTTCTCCACCTGCACACACAGTAAAAATGGATGGCACACACATGACTATCTGTAAATTGTCATGTATAGGCAGTCTACTGTGTGCATCCAACATAGGCAGCCCTCAACTATTGCACACACAACTGCTATTGGCACAAGGTAAGGCAACACCTGAACAATAAATTAAGCTATCAGCATGTGCTGATACTGTATGTATAGGTTCATAGTTAGGTACTTGGCTAACCGCCCAAGGGCATTCATAAGCCTAGCCAAAATGTGTCAGTTTTTGCCACCTCATTGATTTATTAACTGTCCCTCTGTGGAGCAGGGCCAATGGCGGGATCCCTGGGGTGTGTCTACTGTTCCCCATCCACTCTTCAAGGTTTCTCTTGAAGAGTGTTAGTGAGGGGCTCTGTATAATGTAATTAGGGATGTTGTTCCAAAGCATGGGGAGTTTCTGTGACAGGAATCCATCCCTCCAGCATCTTCCAGTTATTGTTGTGGCAAGGTTCATCTCACTACAGCATGTGGCTCACTGTGACATGGATTCCCATAGGTGGAGCATATCCATTAATCCTGAGTTCAAAATGGCTTTGTTGGCCATCAGAGATCATCTCTGAGTAAAGGAGATGCCACTGAGTAAAGCAGGAGTTTATTCAGTCTGGCTGCATAGGACATATGTTTGAGGCCAGTAATCTTCTTGGCGAGGTACATTCCTGGACCTTCCAGTTGTTGGAAGTGTCTTCTGAAGTACATCCCAAATGGGTTATTATACTCTATGATGGGACTGATGGGTGATGAGTAAAGGGGCACTATAACCTCAGTATGTCTAGATGCGAACCCTTTAGTAATCAGATGGCCTATATAGAAGGATGTCCTTACTACTTTGGAGAGATGATTGTCAAAGGAGAGATCACTATCTACCTTAGTCCCCAGATACCCTATTACCTCATCTGTATTAAAGTGGCTGCCACTTATGTGTTAATATGTGGGTGTTTAATTTTCCAGAATGGAATGACCATGCAGTTTATGGCACTTAGCTGGAGGCCATGACTTTGACACCCTGTGCCGGTCTCTGTGAGGCCCCTTGAAGGATGTCTGTGTCAGCTGGACTGTCAATTATGGCTTCCAGTTTACAGTCATTGCCAAACATGGTCTGCCATAGTCCACCTGTGTTTGCCTGTACCTCTGAGAAGTATATGCCAAACATTAGGGGTCCCAGGACTGAGTCCTGTGGGACACCAGTTGTGACTGGTTAAGAGTTGGACCTGGAGGCTGCTAGTCATACCATGTTGGTTCTGTGTGTAAGCCCGTTGGCAACCCATCCTGTGATATATGGGTTTATGTACAGGCTGGTGAGTTTATTAATAATACCTGAGTGGGGAATGGTGTCAAAAGACTTGGCAAGGTCCAGGTAGTGTGTGTGATCCACCTCTCCCCTCATCTAATGTCTTGGTGACTGTAAGACGTCAAACAGGTTCAGTATGCATGATCTCCACTCAACCAAGCTGACCTGGGTTGGGTCAAGTGTTGGGAGGTTACCAATGTCTTTGTTAATGAGTGCCATGAGGATGTGCTCCATAGCTTTGCAGACCAAGCTAGTCAGGCTTATGGGGTGGTAGTTACCATGGTCAGCTGTGTTTCCACTTTGGTGGAGTAGAATAAACGTTGCTATGCACCATTGTATGGGCATGTAGCCTGTGAAGAGGCGGAGGTTGAAAAGCTTAATTAGGTGAGGGATCAGTTTGTCTTGTAGTGCTTGCAAGATGCAGTCTGGGACACCATCTGCCTCCATTGACACTGTGTTTTGCTGTCAGAGAGGGCCATTTCCACCTGTGTGTCTCTGATGTCTGGGATACTGTACTTTTCAGGTATTGTTGTGGGCTCTTCAGGGGGTGAAGTTTGTACTGAATATATGTGCAAGGATGTTGGCGATATCAGTAGGGTCAGTATATTTTGTGCTATATTGCACCAGCACAGTGCAAATCTGTGTGTTACCACTTAGATCCTTGACATAGCCAAAGAAGGCTTTGTAGTTATCTTTTGAATCCTTGCCTATTTTCCTGTTGATGTTAGCCTTGGATGATTTCATGAAGAACCTAGGTTTCTTAGTAATACTGGTCACGGATGTCTGCCCTTCTTGGGATTTGCTATTTTTCTGCTGTCTTACTCCTACTTCTGTTGTATAGCCTGTTTATTGCAGGGGTCCACCAGACTGGTGTCCTTGTTTAGGAGGAGTGAGCCTTGGTTTACCAGTGATGGCACGCTCCATACATCCTTGAAGGTGCTTATAGAGTGCATCTGTAAATCTTTCTGTATCTTGAGCAGTGTTTTCCCTTAGCGTTGGGGCTGTGAAACCTCCCATCTCTGTCTTTAGTAGTGTGAATTTAGCTGTAGGAAAGGTATTCACTGTAGTTTCCTTGGGTGTGGAAATCAGTGAATAGTTCATGGTCAGATCTAACCAGTGACCGGTTTACCTCTGGTGTGGTGCACCTGTTGCCCATGTTGGTGATTACCACTTCTAGCATGTTTCCACCCCTCATTAGGGAGTTTACCATCTGATACAGGGCATATGACATGATAAATTCCAGGAAGCACTGGGCCTGGAAGTGAGTACTCAAGTAAGTTTCCTAGTTAATGGTAGGGTAGTTGACATCGACCAATACCAGGGTGTGCGGTAAGACTGTCATGTTTTCCACTGTCTCCAGGTAGGTGGAGTGGTGATCCTGGGTCATGGAGGGTGATCTGTAGCAGGCCACAGTTTGCATTGCAGTTGTGGCTGATGTTAGCTGCACATGGATGATCTCAGAGGTATCATGCTGTCCCACTAACCTGGAGGTGTAGGTATCCCTGATGAATATGGGTACACCCCCCTCCATGTCTGTGTCAGTCTATATTCTATGGCTGAAATGTGTGGTATGGGTTGTAGTCCGGTAGTGCTGCTGTGCTCTCAGGAGCCTTAAAACAGGTCTTAGTTACTGCACAGATGTTGACGTTGTCCATACTGAGGAGTGCTGTGAGTGCATGCATGTTGTGATCACAACCCCTGGTGTTGAGTAGCATAACCCTCATTGATTTTGCTATTGTGCTGTTTACAGAGGTGGGATTCACCTTTGAAACTTGCCTAAAAAAAGGCACCATGGGGGCGATAATAGCCTTGGCCAGTATTCCAAAGCCTAAGGCTGACACATAAACCGGTATTGTATTGTTGCATGCAGGTTTCCCATCTGTGCTTGTTTTTCATCTTTCCTTTAGGTGACCTCCTGGTAAGCAATAGAAAGCCTTAAATTTATACAAGTCTTCTAGCTTCCAAGATAGGCTTTTGGAGAGATTAAGTATCAGTGTTCTGTATGTTCTTGCCATACTTAACTGTTTTCTGACTACAAGGTGATTTTTCACTGTATATTGTGATCTGAAAGCTCTGTTTATTCACATATTATGTCTGTGATGGCCTGCACTTTAGACGTACTAGGCTATCTGCCCAAGGGCAATTAGAAGCATAACTACAGTGTGTTGGCATTCTCTGCACCATTGATGAAGTAACTGCACCTCTATCAAGCATAGCTAATGAAGTGATTCCAGGCAGGTTTGCTGGAAGCTGTTGAATACTGGGGTGGTGGAGGGTGTTAGGGGCACTTAGTGATCTAAAGAGGGCATGTTAACGTGAAAAATCAACACCATTCAATTTCCCCAACAGGTCTTGCAGCTATAAAACTGGAGGGGCTCCCCCACCCCCTGGCTGTATGGTTCTGGGACACATGATCCCAGGGGTGTATATTCTGTTACCCATTCACACATCAAGGTTTTTCTTGAAGTGTGTCAGTGAGGGGCTATGCCTAATGTAGTTAGGAATGTAATTTATAATCTCTCGTTTCATTTGTTATGTTTTTATTTCAAGAGTAAGTGAAGCTGAGTGGGTTTGGGTGCCACCACCCTTTGCTTAGCCTAGCTTACACATAGAAATCATCTAAGTAGGAAATAGGCAGAAGCAATGTTAATGTCAATAGTGTAATGGTTACAGCCTTTGCATAGTATCTGTGCATTCGTGATTCAAATCCCAATAAATTCAGGGATGTTTGTCATATTAAAAAGTATACCTTAACCACAGCTTGCATATGTAGGTAGAATTCTTTAGTATACTAAACATTTGAAACACCCATATAAACCCATGTGTGCTGGAGAGTCAAGTCAACAGAGAATGGAAAGTTATGTAAGCACATAGTGAGATGTTACTTCACTGAAATGTATATATCCTGAGTAGTTAGCAGATGTGGCCGTGTTTGCGCGCACAGGTTATACGTGTTAAAGTTTGTTTAACTGTGTTTAACTGCTGCTTTAATGTCACACAAACACTTTTAAACATGCTTACAACTGCTTAAATGAGCCTTATTCTGGAGTAAAAAAAACATTTCAAAGCATTGCAGGTATTGAACCACGGACCATGTACAACATAGTCATGGGACTTACCACTAAGCCATCTGAGCTGTATACATTTTTCATGGTCTCTAGACTACATCTTATACTATAGGCATTCCACAGTACTGACTACAAATGGGACAGTCAGTTTGTGTACATATATACAGTACATTGTAATGTAATATAGTTTGTGAATCAACATATACAAGTCTACATATGTATAACTATTACAAATTAATACTATATATATATATATATATATATATATATATATATATATATATGTCAGTGATGTCTGCACATAGAAATATATATATAATATATATATATATATATATATATATATATATATATATATATATATATATATATATATATATATATATATATATATATATATATATATATATATATATATATATATATATATATATACAGACACATCTATAGCCATATATATAAACATCTATGAACACACTGTGTGACACAGAAGCAATCCAAAGGAATTGAAGTGTACACAAAACACATGCATCTCTGCTATTATAACTATTAATATTAACTTAATTCACCACAGAAGGGATGGTTATTGTGTATGTGGAAATTGGGGTGGGGGAGGAATGATGGGTAATGAAATTATGCATCAAGGAGAGCCTGGGTTGGATGTTCAATAAGTGAACTGGAGGGATATACATGGAGTATGGGGACAATATAAAAAGGACACAAAACAAGAACCTTTCTCATCCCTAATACACCCTGTCATCTCACATTGCAACACCTAATTCCACAAACATATGAGCATTAACATGTATCAGGCATAGGTACACCAACTGACTGTCACATTTGTTTTCAGTAGTGAGGAATGCCCATAGTAAAATGTATATTCTAAACACCATAACATTTGTACATATCTCAGATGCCTTAGTGGTAAAGTCAGTGACTGTGGTGTTCATGATCCCGGGTTCCAGACCTGCAAGGGCTGTTTATCTTGAGGGCCAGAAAAAGGGCTGTTGGATGCAGGTTGATTAAAGCACTTTTAAGCAGTTGCAAGTGGGTTTGTGCAGGTTTGCGTAACGGTAAGCGGCACTTAAACGGTTAGATGGATAAGCGCCTCACATGTTTAACATTTGCTTAACGTCGTGCAGACCACGGGCAAACCTACTTACAACCACTTAAATGTGCGTTATTCACACTTTCCCTACAAGTGCCTGCTCTGAGAGGTAAAATAATAACCACTTCCCGCAACCATGTACACCATCCTCAGAGTAACCTACCACTAAGCTACCTGAGATGTACCTATGCCAGTTCTGTATTCAGACAGGTTAAAACACAAAAGGGAGGATTGTGTGGAAATAGGACAAACCGCCATGTACCCAATAAAAGGTGTATGCTCTCTCTCTCTCTCTCTCTCTATATATATATATATATATATATATATATATAGAGAGAGAGAGAGAGAGATACATATCGATATACAGAGATATACATATATATGTAGATATATAGATAGGTTAAAAACATTTACACATCTATGAAGGTACATATAAATGTATGCAATAATATATATTATATATCTATATACACACACACACACACACACACACACACACACACATATATATATATATATATATATATATATATATATATATATATATATATACACATATATACATACATGTGTGTATACAGCATCTGTAGTGTTCAAATCTGAGTATAACATGAACCATAAGAATCACACATTCTGCCTGCCCAAACAGTATGAACATAACATATGAAGAGTGTATGCCAATACACTATTACAAATATGTTCTATGGACATGAGCCAAATAGGGTTAGTCACCAACACAACTACAATGACTGCAAATATCCATGACAGAAATACACAGACATCTTTAATTTAGGAAAACTTTATTACATTCCAATGTATTGCCAAAAGGATTCAAGGACTAACATTACCTGCATGCTATACAGGAAGCATTTAACAGTTCATTAATGAATCAGCCTGCAATTACCATAGTATTAGTCCACTAAGGGATATGTGTTCACATAGGGAAAGAACCCCCACACACATATAGAATATGTATAAAAGCAGTTCCTACACACCTGCATCTGCTATTTACACCCACCAACATCTCCCCCACACCCAAACTAACTACAACAATACATACTGTCATACCATAACCAATTATTCACCCACTGTACGACATCTGCTGAAACCGTAACATACCTGGACACAGACACACTAACATGGCCCTATGTGAAATAGTTGCTGTTATACAATGGAACAGCTGCTGATGTTACACGGTTTGTTTGAACTAATCCTGTTTCAGAGGGTTGAAAAGTAATTACACTAAGAAGTGTTACCAATTATTGATTATCAGCACAGTATAATACACATTAACACCAAACTAAAGATGTCTGGTGAGCACACTGTAAACCCCCTAACATTATAATCATAGCCATGCAGCCTTGAGCTGGTCAAACATCCAGGCCAGAATGAAACATATACAGAAGTATTAGATACAGACAAACCCTGCACAAGTAGCAATGTTCAGAAATATAAGAGCAGTACTCACATTTAGACCAAGTCTTCTAGGCATTACACACACTATATTTATGCTTGTCTCCATACAGCTGTTGCAATAGATTTCAAACAACACTTCCACGCTGTTTTCCTTACAAATAAGGCAAAGGGACATCACCCACGTGGAGTACTCAATTATACTCCACTGTTGCCATGGTATTGGCTAAGGCAGCAGCTGCACAGCTGATGTACATGTAATTAACTACTTTGGAACACCAGTTGGTGATCAGGATAGCACATGTTACTGATGTCTAACTATAAAAGGATGCCTTGTCACACATTCAAACCATCTGTATCTACCTGCAGAACAGTACAAAATACCCAACAGCAGATTGAAACGCAAACCGAAAAAGAGTAATATACCAGTCAATAACACCTCCAATTACTAAGAAGGTATGCATAACATTTAGGTATGTCTGTTATGTAGTACCTGTTCTGTAATAATTGCAGTGTAATCAATGCATATAGTGGAAATAGCTATCTTGTAGCGATGTATTGTTGAGCAGTAGTAATGCTTGTAGTATTCTATGTGTGTACTGCTGTAGGTCACAAGGCAAACTCCTCATACACCACAAGGGATGATATATATGGGCTTGGGACTCACCAACTCTTTTCCAGCCACTGTCAGTGTCAGGGTTGGTCCAACAAGTATGTGCTATAACAGGGGATCGTATATGTTGATATATTGTAACAGTAGACATATGTATGGGTGTATTAGTGAGATGAACATGTCAAAAGTGGGCTTACTGTGCAAATATGATTTGCATTGTGAGATATTGTGCCAATAACTGTGTAATGTACAGTATTGTAGGCAGATCTGTATTCCATTTTACATAGCATTTGTTATCTTATAGGTTCATAGGTTCATAGGTTCATACTAGGCTATCTGCCCGAGGGCATTTACAAGCCTAGCCCATCGTTTTGTGGCTTAGGCCACCCCTTTAGTATGGGGAACTATACCCATTATTTTTCTGTGCCTCTGTCGAGCAGTGACACTGAGGTAATCCCTGGGGTATATCTGCGATCTCCCATCCATTGGTCAAGATTTCTCTTGAACAAGGCCAGCGAGGTGCTCTGCCTCACATGTACCGGGATTTTGTTCCACAGCATAGGGCAGAAGGGGGTGATGAATCTATCCCTCCAGCACGTCCTATTAATAGCCGTGTCAAGGTTTAAGTCTCCGCCCTTGTGGCTCTGATGGATCTAGATTTTTGAGGTGAAGCATATTCATCAAATCTGGGTTTAACATGGCCTTGTATGTTAGGCAAAGGTCACCTCTGAGCAAGCGTGGCGACTGAATAGAGCTGGAGTTCTTTCAGTCGGGCAGCATAGGACAGATTTTTGAGACCCTTTATCCTTTTGGTGAGGAACTTTTGTGGCCTCTCCAGCTGCTGCAAGTGTCGGGTCAGATACATTCGAATGGGGCATTGTACTCAATCATTGGTCTGATGAGTGATGAGTAAAGGGAGACTATGACCTCCCTTGATCTAGATGAGAATCCCTTCATGATAAGGTGGGCAATGTAGAAGGTCTTCCTAACTACTTTAGCTACATGGGTGTCGAATGACAGACTACTATCAACCTGGGTCCCCAGGTCCCTGATAACTTCTTCTGTGCTCAGTGGATTGCCACCTATTTGGTAGCTAGGGTAACCTTGTTTTCCCAAAGGGTATGACTATGCACTTTTTGGCATTTAACTTTAGGCCGTGGCTCTGGCACCAGTTATCCGTTTCTGTGAGACCCTTCTGAAGGATATCTGTGTCAGATGTGTTTTCTACTATGGCCCAGTTTGCAGTCATCTGCAAACTTTGTCAGCCATAACCCTCCTGTGTTTGCTTGTACTTCGGAAAGGTAGATGCCAAACAAGAGTGGGCCCAGGACTGAGCCCTGTGGGACACCACTTGTGACAGGCTTTGAGTCTGACATGGCGCCAGCAACTCTGACCCTGTGGGTTCTGTCACTCAGCCAGTTTGCAACCCATCTTGTGATGTATGGGTTGACATTTAAGCTGATGAGTTTTTCAATGATACCGAATGGGGTATTGTATCGAAGGCCTTAGCCAGATCGAGGTAGGCTGTATGGACTGCCTTTCCCTCATCAATGGCTTTGGTGACTGTTTCAAAAAGTCAACCAAGTTTAAAAGGCATGATCTGCCTTTGACAAAGCCAAACTGGGTTGGATCCAAAGTCTGCAAATTCCTATGTCTTTATTTATGAGGTCCATTATGATCCTCTCCATGGCTTTGCAGATAAGGCTTGTCAAGCTAATGGGCGGTAATTTCCAGGGTCGGTGGAGGCACCGCCTTTGTGAAGTGGTACCACAGTTGCAGTGCGCCACTCCTGGTGCGTATCCAGAGGTAAGACTTTGATTAAACAGCTGTCCTAGCTGTGGGTTTAATTCCTCATTGAGTTCATGGAGCACACAGCCGGGGACACCATCAGGTCCCATGGATGCTGTGTTTTTGCTTTGGAGAGAGCAGTTCTCACTTGGCTGGAGATGTTTGGGGGCTGCAATCGTTTGGTATAGATATCTCTCCTTTTGGGGGAGTTTGCACTGAACCTGTCAGCCAGTATGTTGGCAATGTCTGTAGGATCAGTAATCTTCACATCATTTTGAACTAGCTCTGAGCATATCTGGGAGTTTCCTCCCAGGTTTCTAACATAGCTAAAGAAGGCCTTATGATTGTCTTTTGAGTCTTTAGCTATTTTTCTCTCGAAATTTGCTTTGGATGATTTTATGAGAGCTCTTAGTTTTTACTTATAGTGATCAAGGGTGTCTTACCTTTTAAGGATTTTGCTCTATCTTGTAGTAGCTTCCTCCTTTTGTTGTAGAGTTTGTTTATGGCTGGGGTCCACCAGACTGGACGCTTGCCTTTGGTACAAAGAGTCTTTGTTTTGCTTGGGATTGCCTTATCCATGCAGTCCTGCAGGTGCTGGTAGAAGGCATTTGTAAGTGATTCAGCGGCTTGAGTACTGTTTTCTGCCGGCTCGGGGGCCTTAAAGGAGACCACACTAGTCTTTAGAAGTGTGAAGTCGGCTTTTGAGAAGTTCTTTACTGTGGTCTTTTTTATTTCAGGTGGGGGTGGGATGAGGACCTCCAGCGAGATTAGTTTGTGGTCTGATCTCACCAGTGAGGGGTACACCTCCGGTGTTGAACATTGTGCTCCCATGTTCGTGATGATGAGATCAAGTATGTTATCTCCTCTTGTGGGGATGGTGACTAGTTGTTCCATGGCATTTGAGTTTATGAATTCCAGGAACTTTTGGGCTAGGGTGTTTGGGCTTGAGTAGTGTTCCCAGTCTATATGCAAAAATTAGTTATGTCTATTAGCGATTACAATACTCAATAACAGGATACATATGACTTGTATTCATCTGACAGTATAGCAGCATGATAGCACATAACACATGTAATATCCACCTCTCTACTATCTTTTGCAAGCAATAACAGCTGTGCATGTGTACATGTTATGCAAATGTGTAGCGACCCTTGTTACAGGGCTGGGCCAAATGGCTATGTGCACACCTACATAGAGTGGATATTGAGAGTAGAGACACACTGGTGGAACTTTCAGGTTTGTGTAGTCTAACCTCTCATTGCCAACCTAACAGCCGCTTACAAATACTGTATGTAAGGTTGTGGACAGTACTCATAATGAAACAGGTTGCATATCTTTAACTCCAGTGTAACATCTGCAGTAGGAGTGTAAGATGTAGGAGACTGTTGCCCATGTGTAATAGCTGTGTCATAGGTGATGGCTTACACTATCTGATTATATCCTGATCATGTTGATAGTGGCAGCAGAGTCTATTGATACTTGACTCTGTTTGGGGGAGTGGATGTCTGTGCCCAACAGAGCTCATGGTTCTGGTGGATATTTCTGTATATAGCCAGAAAATGATACAGACCTGTTGACACTTGCATCATCTGTAATCAACTATCAGGATGTGATGTGCTCCTCAGAGGAGGATTGCTGCTAAAAGTAGCTACTATGTTTCTGTAATAGCCAGTGTTGTCACGTTCATAACACAAATATTTACTTGTGAGCATCACTGTCAAAAACATCTTCATAAGCAATAAGTAAACTAAATGCAGTACTTGGTACTTGTAGTACTGAATGCTCATACAGGCATGTCCACTAGTCAGCTACTGGTGTTTACTAATGTCAGCTTTGTGTATGTAGCCATCCTGGGGGAATGTAATCTCTATGCCATGTACACTGCCAAACCCACCTAACACCACACTCCACACATTGTTTGGGATGCAGCTACAGGGGTAAGCTGTAAGGCAGTCCAGTCTACAGCCATGACTGGACTGGACAGTCATGAGGTGTAGGTTAACACATGCATCTCATCATCACAGCCAACACATACCCTTACCAGAACACAGTAAGGACACCCACACATACTACCAGAAATCACACACATTCACAGAGGCTTCTAAGTATCTGACCAAGCAAGAGACCTCCCAAGCTGGAATAGACAGACAACAAAATACACAAACTGTATGACATAGTTAGCATAACCCTAACTAAACCCAAACATAAAACTACTGTTCATTCTCAGCCTTACTACAGGATATATACCCAAAGAGTGGCGTACAGCAACAGTGGTCCCTCTCCACAAAGGTGGTGCTTCAACGGATCCTGGAAACTATCGCCCCATAAGCCTGACTAGCTTGGCCTGCAAAGCTATGGAAAGGATTATCATGGACCACATAAATAAAGATATTGGGGACCTACAGACACTGGATCCTACCCAGTTTGACTTTGTTAAGGGCAGAACCTGCCTCTTAAACCTGGTAGATTTCTTTGAAACAGTCACCAAGGTCATTGACGAGGGGAAGGTGGTCCACACAGCCTACCTGGACCTCACAAAAGCCTTCGATACAATACCCCACTCGGGCATTATAGATAAGTTCACCAGCTTAAATATAAACCCCTATGTCACTAGATGGGTTTCAAACTGGCTCAAGGACAGAACCCACATGGTTAGAATTGCTGGAGCCATGTCAGACTCCAAACTAGTTACAAGTGACATCCCACAAGGCTCAGTCCTGGGACCTCTCTTGTTCAGTATATATTTCTCAGAGGTACAGGGCAACACAGAAAGACTGTGGCTGACCAAGTTCACAGATGACTGCAAACTAGTTGCCATAATCGACTCTCCAGCCGACACAAGCATCCTACAAAGGGGCCTCATAGAAACAGACAACTGGTGCCAGAGCCATGGCCTCAAGCTAAACGCCAAAAAGTGTATAGTCATCCCCTTTGGCAAAAACAAAGTGCCCACAAATTACCACATAGGTGATAATCCGTAAAGTACGGAAGAAGTAATTAGGGACCTGGGGACCCAAGCTGATAGCAATCTCTCATTTGAAAACCACATGGCCAAAGTGGTTAGAAAAACATTTTATATAGCCCACCTAATCATGAAGGGATTCACATCTAGATCAGGGGAGGTCATTGTGCCTCTTTACTCATCCCTCATCAGGCCCATAATTGAGTACAATGCCCCTTTAGGGATGTACCTTACCAGACACCTGCAGCAACTGGAAAGACCCCAAAAGTACCTCACCAAGAGGATCAAAGGGCTCAAACAGATGCCATATGCTGCCCGGTTAAAGAAACTCCAGCTCTACTCAGTGGCATACCGCCTGCTCAGAGGCGATCTGTGCCTGACATATAAAGCCATGTCCAACCCAGAATTAATGGACATGCTGCACCTCAGAAAATTCAAATCCCATTGAGCCACGCTCGAGACTTGAACCTCAACACTGAAATAAATAGGACATGCTGGAGGGACAGATTCATAACCCAGAGGCTCCCTTCACTCTGGAATAAAATCCCAGTCCAGGTTAGGCAGAGTCCCTCATTGACTCTCTTCAAGAGGAATCTTGATGAGTGGATGGGAGATCGTAGGTTTACCCCGGGTATCACTTCTGTGTCACTGTTAGACAGAGGCACAGTATACTAACCTCAAAAAAGGGCATAGCAAAATTCATTTAAAATGGGTGGCGAAAGCCAAACACACTCTGGCTAGGCTTATAAATGCCCTAGGGCAGATAGCCTAGTATGAACCTATGAACCTATAATTGTGCCACACCTCAGAACACGTGGCCGGAAACATGCCCAACAGTTCTCATTTGTGAATGCAAACGCTAGCACTATGTTACACACCAAGCTATACGAGGACAAACATACTGTCAGCTGCCTGTCTGCAATGATTAGTCACATACCCATACACTCAGAGCACCTTTTGAACTATACACATGGCTCTAGCATATTCCATGTTGTTGTGCAGGACCTACGATGCAGTAGCCTGGACTGCATGGAAACACACATGTAGTAACTGTCAGGTCTTGTAGCCCATTCAGGTATGTCCCAAGGCCTTGGTAGCATTTTGCCATTGGCCAGAATGATACTGCAGTACAGGGGCAAAAGGATTGTATTCCACAATTGTCTACTGTACTGATGTAATTCAAAGGGTATCCAGTATCTCTCTGCCTGGGATAACATGGTTGACAGACCATGATGCTTTGCCAGACAGGGCCTGCACCTGTCACCCCTAGGAATCTGGATAATTGCTAGGGCTCATGCTTCCCCTATAGTGCCTTCATCATGCAAAGCTCAAGTGAAAGTCCACTGCTGTAACAGGGACAGCCAAGCAATAAACTGTGGGTCTCGCTACTCAATGATACATTTCAGAAACTCAATATGGACTCACTTACATCAATCCTTAACATGGAGAACATATCTGTGCAGTGACTGACATATGGTTCAATGCTCCAGAGAGCACACCTGCATGACCATGTTATAACACATACCTCACTTCTTTCCCATTATCCTTTATTGGAAAACACGGGCCACAGGTGTGTCCATATTCCTGAAGGATATGTATACCCCCACGCTAGCTGCACTTGCATAACTTCAGATGCATTATGCTGAGCAACTACCTTTGTGCCAAACTGGAATCCGAATTGCACCTTGCGACAGATCACCCACCATGCCTCAGAATTCCCAACTGTAGGGATTCAAAGATGGCTGCCATTCTGTGAACACTGCTGAACTACATCTCTGTATATACCCTGAGGAAATCTAAACTTTAAATTGATATTAGGAACTTTTTAACACTAAATCTTCGATAAAACAACTATAACTTCATCTAACTACCTTGTAGGAAGAAGAAAATCTGAAAAATAATACATTATTCAACAGGATTATAATAGATTAGCTGGCTCTGACAAGGAAATCAAACAAAGGCACCATGTGCTCTATACACTTTATACTTCTGTACTGGTCAAAGATGTCGAAAGAGGAAAAAAGAATGGACACAGCCACTACCAAAACAAAACTTTCAGAACTGCGGTCACCGGAAAAAGATGTGATCTCTAAAAGGCAAAAAGTTACTAAACTACAAGAACAACAAAAACAAGAGATTAAAACTAAATTAGATCAAGCACTAAATATGGAAGACATCAAAACTGCCTTATTACCCATTCAAGAGGCTCTGAAAGAATTAACTAGCCAAATACAAACATTTGGAAACTCTTGCAACCAACTACTTGAAAGAATGGAAAAATCTGAAGCTCGGATTTCTGAAAATGAAGACAAACTAAATCTACTAGCAAAAAAAACAAGTATACATGATTCGGATATTCAGGCTATTCAAAGCAAAATCACTGACTTAGAAGCAAGATCCAGGAGAAATAACATCATTATTAGAGGAAATCCAGAATTGGTGCAATATAATGACTTAATCCCATCTATAACACAAATATTTACAGTGCTCTTAAATGACTCTGACATGGTAAAACAAATCATTATTGAAAGGGCGCACAGGACTTTGAGAGAACAACAAGCTTCTAATACTTCAAGACCTGTATATGTTAAAATACTCAACTATCAGGATGTTAGCAGAATACTGGTAACTGTTAAGAAAAGTGGTGGAAGTATCATGTGGAAAAACAACAAAATCTCTCTGGCTCAAGATTTACCTGTGCAAATCAGACAAGCAAGACATTCCTTATCTCCTTACTGCAGATTTCTCATTGATAAACAGGTTAAATTTCAAATGAAATATCCTAATTCATTAACATTCACAGTAGATGGGATCAAATATTCTGTTTCTGCGAAAAATGAAGCAAAAATTACTTTTCTAAAGGTTTTTAAAAGTGTACCTGCTTCTGAGACTTGAACTGTATTTCCGTTGGGACTATCAGGCTGCCTGAGGTCGGATTTGCTGATTACTGTGGCTCAAGGTCTGGGTAATCCTTTGTCTTCTTTTGAAATGCTTTAGGCCTCTTCTGGATTAATAGGATTGCTGTTTTTTGCTGTTTTCGGCTACCTGCGATCATTTTCCGAAGTTTTATGGCTTCCACGAGCTGTCTGCGTCGACGAGAACACAGGAAATGCCTTTAGGACTGTTGAGGGTGCAGATTTCGATGTGGCACTTCCGGAAATCCGTCTGTCCATCGCGAGTATTCTGCATGGTTTCTATGCTTAGAAACCCGACAGGACTGGTTTTTAACCTTGTAAGGACATTTTAACATCAAGTTAATGTACTGTTTCGATAATTTAAGCACATAGGAACATTTTTAAACATTGGTTAGTTAGTTACTAATATAAACCCTGCCATGTATGGTAGATTAAAAGGCTGTATGCAGTACTGTTAAATATAGATATTTTAGTACATTTTGCAACTTTATAATATATAATTTAATCTTTATACTTTTACTGAGGGATGATAGCTATGTATTACATTATTTACATATTAGTTTATATGAATAGAAAATAGCAATAGTTTATAATGTATAAATAAGGAAAATGTTTATTTAAAGGTATGTGTGTTTTTATATAGGGTTATAACTTAGCTTTTTTCTATAATAGAAGGAAAAATTGTCCATTTGTTAAACTTGTATTTTTTCAAATGTTATTTTATGAGTATATAGGTGAGGTTTAGTATGTATATATAGCCTGCTAATCATAATTACTAAAAGTTTTGTTGCAGTAATTTATATCTTTAATATGATTTCTTTTTTTAATAACAACTAATCCAAGATGTAGACAACAGTAGTGTTTGTTAGGGAATATTTAGAACAGACTTTGTAATAGTTAAGTTAGTTAATATAGGTCTTTACTATAGGATGTGTTTAAGGTTTTATAATTTAAGATTTTTTTGTTTCTGTGTTTCTTTGACCCTTTCCGTCTTCTATGTTATGCAAGACCTATGTATGTCCTGGTCCGGGGTTAGAGTGGATAGGCACTGGTATAGGACGGGATGTCAAGAATGCTTCCAAATGATGTATGTTTCTCAAGCTATTTTACCTTTCCTTTTTGTTTTCCCTTTTAAACTTTTACTTTATAACAACTATTTGAATGTGGGAAGTAGACTCATGGAACATTAAAGGACTCCAGAGCTTAAAGAAGAGGAAGTTAATTTTACACTTATTGTTGCAGGCTAAGGCAATGTTTATATTACTTCAAGAAACGCATTTAACTAATGATCAATGGACTGATATCCAAAAAAGAAAATGGATTAGAGAAGTAATAGCCTCAGAAGGTAAAACTAACAGTGCTGGGGTAGCTATAATTATTAAAAATAATTATAAGGGAAAGATTTTGGACTCTAAGGCAGATAAAGATGGAAGATGGTGTTATGTTGTTCTTTTAGCTACCCAGTTTGATAAACCTATTTTATTGTTAAATGTTTATGCACCCTGTAATGACCAGCATCTATTCATAACATTGTTATATCCAATTTTGACGCAATATGATAAATATTATATAATTATTGGTGGAGACTGCAATTCTTATCAGAATCCGAAGTTAGATAGATCTTGTCCACAAAGAGCATTTAATAAACAAGTGGTATCAATATTAAGTGATGTTAAGGAAGACTTTCAACTATATGATCCTACTCAGTATTTAAATACTGGTAATAGTATAAACAATTATACCTTTTATTCCACATGTCATAAAATGTGGTCCAGAATAGATTTCTTTTTGATTTCAAGAATAATGGTTAGCCTGGGACCCTTAGTTGTTACACATGCACGTTACCTGTCAGATCATTCAAAAATGTCATTAAGTTTTGCTAAAGATCCAATGGAGGCCCAGCGGCAAAGAGGTTTTAACTGGTCTCTTAACCCAAATTTGTTGAATAAGGAGGAAATACTGCATGAAATTATAGGTCATCTTAAAGAGTTATTAGATAGATTAAAGAAACAACAAGGTGTACCTGACATTGATTGGGTGACAGTTAAAGCACAAATAAGAGGGATCTTTTTGCAAAAAGCTTCATACTATAAAAAAATACAAAATAGAGATATTCAAAACTTGGAAGCTAAAATTAAGACACTTGATCAATAATTGATTCAAAATTTTAACACTCAAACAGAGGTGGAATTACTTAAATGTCAAAAAGATCTCTTCTTAATACAAAATAGTAACTTGACATTTCAGGAACATAGGATGTTAGTGAGGTATGCCAATCATGTGCAAACACCATCAAGGGCATTAGCTAGGATAATTAATCAGTCGAGTACAGCAGTACAAATTTCGGAAATACATTTTAGAAATACAACTTATTTCAAAAGCGAGGATATCATAAATGTTTTTGAGCAGATATATACTAGTATATATGGTGAGCGCAGTGATTTATCCCCCTATAGAACTAGCAAGGAATTTTTACAAAATATTAAATTTCCGAAAATAGAGGACAGTATTCAAAGAGATTTGATTAAACCGATATCTGAAGAAGAAGTGATATATACAATTCAGTATATGAAATCGCATAAGTCACCAGGTCCTGATGGTATGATGGTGGAATTCTATAAGAAATTTGACAATATTTTTGGCAAAATACTCTCACGGGTATTTAATTATATAATGAAGAACAAAATTAATGATCCCCATCTCAATGCCTCAAAAACTATTTTTATACCTAAATCTAATTCTGATTCTCAAAACACTGACAATTATAGGCCAATTTCATTAATAAATGTAGATATGAAAATGTTAACCTCTATTATAGCTAATAGATTAAAAAAAGTTATGCATCATATCGTGTCTAGGGAACAGGCTGGTTTTATGGCAAATAGACAAACTAGTGATAATACACTTACATTACATACTTTAATAGCTTATGCTAAACAGAAGAACCTTAACATGTATGCACTTATAGTTGATGCACAGAAAGCTTTTGACAGGGTTGATATAGACTTTTTGTTTGAAATTTTACCATATTTCAATATATCTCATGAGTTTGTTGAAGTCTTAAAAATTCTATATAGTAATCCTTACACCACATTGTATATAAATAGAAATTTTTCTAAAAGAATACCAATCAAAAATGTAACACGTCAGGGTTGTCCTCTGTCGACTTTATTATTTAATATATACATCGAACCGTTATTCCTATACATTAAGCAGAATATATACCACAATGCCCCACTAGTTTATAGAACAAAAGTATCAATGGCAGCGGTCGCAGACGACCTGAATATTTATTGTACAACTCCAGTCTCAGACACTAAAAAGATACTAAAAGTGATAGAGAATTTTTCAGAAGTTTCCAACTATAAAATTAATCTAAAAAAACTAGTATTTTCCCATTGAGAACTCCCAAACCCTTTTCACTGTTGCCTCTGGTGGGACAAATAATGTGTAAAGATAATATTAAATACTTGGGCATTGGCTTTTCTACGGATGATAAGGATTTTTATGTTACCAATATTAAAACAGTTTGGGATCAAATGGTATATGATTTGGGGAGATGGAAGAATCTACGACTACCAGCATTATCAAAAGTATCAGTTATCAAAATGAATATATTACCACGATTATTATATATTTTCAGATCTGCTCAGGTAGTAATTTCAAAAACATTTTTTAAACGAATTCACAAAGAATTAGCTAAATTTATTTGGGAGCCAAAGAAAACAAGGATCTCGTATGAAAAATGAATGACGCCAAAACATAGAGGTGGATTGGTGTTACCAAATTTTGAAACTTACTATTTTATAGTAAATTCAAACAGGATTCTAAGATTTGCTAATTATAATATAACTAGCACTAAATGGATTCCTACCTGGGTAGTTCTGAATTATAAATATATTTTACATTTGAATATTAATCCTAAAGCCATACCCTTTTTAGGTAAACAAACTTTGAAACTATATGGGTTAATGGATCACATTAAACTATATGTAACGTCCCTACAAACCTTATTTCAATCATTAGATCTTGCTCAATATATGATGGCTTATCAACCCTTTCATAGAAACCCTAACCTGAGACTAAATAATAAATTAATTGATCTTAAAGAATTCCCCTTAATAATCAATTTAACTTTAATAGATATTTATACACTTCTTAAACTCTCGGCTAATCAGATAAGAAAATAATTAAATTTACCTAAAAATTATCTCGTTATTGTAAGACAAATTAGGGAACTTTCTGTAAGTTACTTTAAAAATTTTAAACCCAGAGAAGAGAATATAATTAAATGCTCTAATTTGTGGCAAGCTCTCCAACAAGATATTAAATTTATAACAGCAGCAAATAATTTAATAAAGGAGTTTAAATTCCAAGATAAAGTTCTTGTGTCAAAATATTGGAAAGAGAAAATGCCAGAGATAGAAGACAGTCATGTGATAAAAGCAATCAACTTGACTATAAAATCTATATCTCTTCAAAAACTGATGTATACCCAGTTGATGATATGGAATAATGCGTATTATACACACCTTAGCCTGCATAAATTTAATTCCAAAAATTCTCCAGTTTGTCCATACTGCAAGGATCAATCTGCTGATCTTCATATGTTCTGGAGTTGCAAATGCATATACAGACTTTGGAACTCACTTAAGATACAACTTCAGAAGATGGGTTACCAAAGTCCAACATTGCCATGGGAATTCATGATTTTACATATTCCTCCAAAAGAACTTTCTAAATATCAATGTATTGTATTAATCAATATCTTCTTATTAATGAAGCTATACATAGCTACTAATTGGTTAGACCCATCCAAAACATCATGGAATAATTTTAGAGTATTAGCAATAAGGCATATAGTAGCTCACAAATTACTTTTGAACCAACATAATAAAAATATTAACAATCCAAAAATATGGGAACAAGTATTTAATATTGTATTAGCGTAGCATCCCATATTTGAATTTAGCAAGAATTTCTACACTTTTAAAAGACTCTGTAACAGTAACTGTTCATTACTCTAATTGATTTTAACCACTTTTATACTCTTTGTGTATAATTCAATGTGTTACTTGGAAGCATTTATGTAAATATTGTATATATGTTATGGAGTTAGTGTTAGTTGCATCAGTTGGTAGTTTTTTCTTAATTTTCTGTATTGTTTTCATTTTATATGGAATATAAGAAAACAATAAAAAATATTATTGAAAAAAAAAAGAATTCCCAACTGTCATATTGTGCTGTAATGGAGAATATTACGTCTGAGACAGAAAACCATAATAATGGCTACTCTCAACTATCCCATTATGAACTGGGATGTACCAGCACCTGTGCTCAATGCATGTTGGATTTCATCAACCCCAATGACCTGGATCACCATAGTCACACAAACAGTGCTAACAGTATGCTACACATAGTCAGTCTTCAAAGCCAATGTTATGCTTCTTAAGAGCGAAGTGGTGACTGTCATGGCACCCATGCAGATGGACAATGCATGTGCAAAATCTGAATCATATACAAATGCACTTTAAGCACTCATATAAGTGCAGTGATTGTGTCATTGAAACAGAACCAAGATTCAACTGAACACAAACAAGAAGGCAAACTGGTGGTACCCTGCCTTAAACTGTTCCACAGAAGGTAGTAACTATTGCAAGAGTGAACACACACATGAGTGGAGGTGATCCCTGGTCAATCTCAGTAAGATTCAGATACACCATATAAAACCACACAAAGCTACTGTGAAGCTAATCAGACACATATTATGAGGCCAAGCACAGAGCATTCTATAGCTGTGTCATGAATCGTAATGGCAACAACAAGACCTGCCGTGCTTCACAGCATTATTTCATGAGAACTACTGCACCTACAGAAATAGCACCTGTTCATCCAGATAGGGTCTTGGAGAACCTAAACCTACTCCAACCCCCCCCAACAGGTACACATATTTATATATCCATGTACACTACAGAGTCCCTGTAATAACAACTATGCAGGTACAAGCTGCACTCTCTAAAGCCATACATACAGCTTTCATAGGACCTGTCAACATCCCAGGGTGTATCCTACACAAATGTCAGAACAATTTGCTCTCCACATACACATCATGTTCAATCATAGCTTCATGTCAGGCTATGTACACATTGAATGGTGAACAGCAACAGTTATCACACCCCACAAAGGGGGAGACACCACTGATAATGGGAAACAGTGCACTACTACCCTGCTGAGCCTGGTCTGTAAGACTATGAATCTTGATCAACTTATTTGATGTAGTCAGTACAGATGTAGATAACAGTAAGGTTGATTCACACAGCATATCATGACCTTGCCAGGTCTTAGGACACCATCACCCATACTGTGTTCCAGCTACACTCAGTAAACTATGTGTATATTCCTATGTCACAGGAGTTGTTGCCAACTCGATTGCTGGCAGAACCAACACTACAGAAGGTGTCTGACTAATACACGCACATCGAACCAGTGCCAGCCACAGTAATACAGGGTTCATTCCTGGCACTTTGTTATCTATACCACACAGACTAACACAGAAGGCATCTGCCTATTGATGTTTGCAAATGACTATGAACTACGAGCAATAGTTGACTCAATGAGTGCTGCGGGAAAAATACAGAAGGGTCTTTGTGGGTCAGATGTGTGGTGTGTGACGTATGGCCACAATCTGACAGTTAAGTATTGCATTGTCATCCCCTATGTTATAAACCCTGTACCCATGAACTACCACCTAGGCAGTGGTCAGCATAATGAAAACTGTGTGTCTGTGTGGGAAGCAGCTGGACAGTAGTCTTTCCTTTGATAGTTACTTCACCACACCAGTCAGGTAGTCATAAGTGGCACCCTTAATCATGACAGGGTGCCATCCATGAATATAGAGATCATTGTTCATCCATACTCAACACTCAAGTGACCCATAATAGATCACATATTTCCTTTAAGGGTTATTGGCCATGTTCAGATGGCCTACACCAGCCAACCCAATCCCTAGCTCCATTATGTAGCATGATGCCTACCCTGAATAAAGCCATGTCCAACCCAGAGATGTTGGACATGCTACACTTGCACATCCTGATTTCAATTAAACACATACTTCATGGACATCCACCTTTTTAGTACAAGTATCACAACATGCCTGACAGATCCCTGTCCCATACATTTTACATACTCCTGCCATTCTATGCATTCCTGTCCAGCAAAGTTGCACATTGCCCCTCTTTGAGACATGGTGTGATGACCGCATGGCAAATATATCATTAACCTTGTGGATCAGTTCTGTGGCACTGCTTGAACTGGCCACTGTAACTTAACTGTCTGTTGGCTACAGCTAGGTAACCTTTCAGCCTAGGCTCATAAATGTCCCAGGACATATAGTCTACTAGTTCACTATGACAGTACATGCTATATCCAACCCTGCAAATACCATCAAGGTATGTGGAACTGGAAAGAGCTTTGATAAAAGAAGTTACAACGTTCTATGATCTGAAGCTGCTTGAAAAATACATCAGGACAAATGTTACACCTAGGGGTCTGAGAGTTGAACGTTTACCAGCTTTTGAATTTTCTGAGGATGAGTCTGATTTGTCCTCAGAATGGAAGGACATATCGTTGAAGTGCACACTGGGTTGGTTAAATGTGCTTGTTAAAAGAAATGAAAGAATTCTACAGAAAGCTCGCACATCCATTTTGCATTTACAAGATAAATTAATTGAAGAGAGTTCGGTGACTGTCTTTAACAAGAATTTGGTTGAAATAAAGAATAGAGTTTCCAAAATTGAAGCGGAGGTTATTTCTCGTAAAAAGAGAAAATACCTCCGTGATGTTAGAGATCATGATTCAGGCAAGCTGTTTTCCTGGCAGTACAGCTTTAAGAGGAAGCGAGGCGCTTCCTGTGACGTCAGAAGTGGCCCGAGATCGACTATGGGAGAGACCTCAGCATCATCAGCAGATGAATCCAGCAGTAGAAAGAGTGTTTCTTTCGAAAGTTTGAACACGGAGCACGAAACGCTTATAGAAGCTAATGGAGTAGCAGGCGATCCAGAACAGACATCGGCGCAGCAGAAAGGGAGAGGGCGTCGCTTTCAAAATAAGGGAAGGAGGAGATAACAACACAGTGAGACCAGTCGAGGAGGGAAGCAGCTGTTTAAACGTAGATTTTGCCAATGAAGGGGGTCTACAGCAGAACTTTGCGCCAGATTCAAACGTAGACTTTGCCAGTGAAGGGGGTTTACAACAGAACTTTGCGCCAGATTCATGTGTTAACGTGGACATTTGTGAAGGTGAGAGTTATAACATTTTAAACATCTCGGATTTAAATATTTCCGAGAGTGCCAAGCAAGTCTTATTTAAAGGTACAAAGTTTGTACCTGTATGTTTCCCCTCTTTGGCGGATTTATCTTTGGAAATTAGACAGTTTTGTAGAAAGTTGTACTTAAGAGAGTTTTTTTCAAGTCAAATTTGCGTGTATAATGACAGTAACATGGAAGGGACTGATAATGATGTTGAAAATTCAGATTGTTTAGAAAATGCAGAATGTTTAGAGAATTCTTTGTTGAACATGATGCTGCATGAGAATGATTTGGTAGACATTTATGCACAGGAGGAAGTGTGTGAAGATGGGGGGGGCTTTGCCTTTAGCACGGGGTATGGAAGGCTGACAGTTCCCAAAGTACCTTATAAAAGTGAATTCATGCCACCCAAGAGAAATTTGGTTATTAATGTGTTTGAGAAAACACTGTTAAAAACTATTGAGGAAGAACATAAAAAGTTTTGTGGAAAAAAGAAAAAGTATAATTTAAACAGGAATGAATGGAAGGCTTTGTTAGATTTAAAAGATGTAAATAACCAATATGCATTCACCCAGGCTGATAAGGGTGGGAACTGGGTGGTCCTTCCTAGGGAAAAATACAATTCCATGGCTCTGGACTTATTGATGGATACCAACACATATTCAGAATTACCTCGAAATTCATTAAAAGAATACAACACACTTTTATTGGAACTACTAGAAAGGGGAGAGAGGTTAGGTTTCTTGTCATCTGTTGATGTCAGAAAGTTGTATGTTAAAAATCCCAAGGTAGCTAGATTTTTTATCATTCCCAAAATACATAAAGACATTAGGAATCCACCAGGACGTCCCATAGTTTCGGGTAAGGGAGGCTATTTACAAAATGTAGGAATATTCCTGGATTCCTTGTTAAAATGTCATCTGGAAAGGGTACAGTCACATGTAAAAAATAGTGACGAAGTGTGCATTAAAGTCAGCAACACTGTATGGGAAGATGATTTTTATTGGGCTAGTGTGGATGCCAAATCCTTATACACTAGCATCAATAGACACCATGGCTTAAAAGCAGTAGAAAAAATGTTGGGGGATGGACCAAAGACATTTTTCATCCTTAGTTTATTGGACTTCTGCCTAACGCATAATTGTTTTGAATTTGAAGGGAGGCATTTTTTGCAAAAGGAGGGCACAGCTATGGGGGCAGCATTTGCGCCCTCGTATGCTATTTTGTTTATGGCCCATTTTGAAAATTGTTACATCTACCCTTCTGAATTTTATAAGAACAAGGTAGTAAAATATGTGAGATTTATCGATGATTTGTTATTTTTGTGCAAGGGCATTCCAGAAGATTTTGGCAAATTTGTTTTGGAGATCAAGGAAAACCCTTGGGGACTAGATTTCACTTATACCATAGGGGGCAGAAGCATCCAATATTTGGATGTAGAAATCTATTTGAGTTCAGACAATAGAATACAATACAAACCATACCATAAGAAGACTGCAGCCGAGAATTTTCTTCATGCATCTAGTATGCATAGTGATTCTCTGTTAAAATCTTTACCATTTGGTGAATTCAAACGTATAGGTAGGCACACTTCAGAAAGCAATATGATTTCAAGTGAATTTAACAAGGTTGAAAGAAAACTGATAGGGAGGGGATATTCCAAAGTAAATATTAGGGAAGCCAGGGTGAAGGTAGAATCTGAGTTAGGATTTGGCAAGTCTTCCGGGACTAGGGGTAAGTCCAGGTATGTCAGGAATGATAGTGACCTTGGGAGAGTTAGGTCTGGTGATAATATGTTTTTTGTCACCAGATATTCACAATTTTCAGACACACTAAGGGAAGCAGTGATGAGATTCTGGCCCATTATTAGTGAAGATGACAAAATAGGAAAACTTTTTCCTTCTAGGGTTATTTTTTCTTATAGGAGATATTTCAACCTCAAGGAAATATTGAACTTTAGAAAAAGTAGCACAGTTGGAAAGAGCACCAGAAAGGGAACATTCAGATGTGGAAATTGCAAGATTTGTAGTCGGGTTAAAAGTTTGGATGGCACCAAAATTAATGATGTCAAGTATAGAGCCCTAGAATACTACGACTGCAATTCCACAGGGGTAGTATACATCATAGGATGTGGATGTGTGAAACCGAAATGGTATGTAGGACAAACAACAAGAAAGGTGAAACTTAGGATTCTTGAACATCTTGGTGATATAAGACACAAAAGAATGGAAAGTCCGGTAGGGAAACATTTTTGTGAAGAACATAGGGGGGTTCCAGAGGGATTTGTATTCAGTGTGTTGGGCAGGCCCAATGTATTTGGAAATGAGGTTACATTTCGTGAAAAATTATTACAAATGGAATCTAGGTTCATTTTCAATTTTAAAACTTTGTTTCCAAATGGAATGAACATGGAAGCTTAGGCTTTTCCACATATCTCTCAGAAGTAATGATTTTGAAGAAATATATCATTAACCTTGTGGATCAGTTCTGTGGCACTGCTTGAACTGGCCACTGTAACTTAACTGTCTGTTGGCTACAGCTAGGTAACCTTTCAGCCTAGGCTCATAAATGTCCCAGGACATATAGCCTACTAGTTCACTATGACAGTACATGCTATATCCAACCCTGCAAATACCATCAAGCTAGCCATTGCCCCATGTGTTTCACATGTGCAACACAGGTAATACATGGCAGAATGCTAAACAGCTGTACAGTGCCATGTAGATGTATATGGTAAAACACATACATGTACAACTCGTTGTGAGCAAGTCTGCAGGGTCACAGGGCATGTCCCTTAAGGCTGTGTATGACTATATATGTGACATATACACAGCATTAAGGTCTACTGCATTAATGTGATCACATCCAGGCATGTGCTGATAGGTAAAGACACCAGTACAGGCAAACAGACATGCCCACATCAAGACAACATCCACATGGAGTATAAGCAATGTCATCACTTGACACACACATATATGGTGATAACATCAAATCACCAGTAAGTGTCAAATGTGTGTGAGTTAAACATGTCAGTGGTGTTAGTGTCATGTAGATTTGCAAAGACATATTTGTAATCTTAATAAATGTGATACACATGTATGTTCAGCTGTACTTTTGTACTTCTCTGAGTTACTGTGACCTGTGTCCATCATTATGTCTTCTGGGTATGCCATGTGCTAGGCTGCCACTTTACACCCGCTTGGAGGATGAGGTCCTCATTCCATACCTCCTCAACAACCATGAAACAGTCTTCAGCCATGTGCCACAGGATGCACAGCAGCAAGATGCCCAGTGGGAGGAACTCCGTAGGTGGGTAAATGATGTTGGAGGCAACAATCGCACCTATCAGCAGGTGCGCCAACACTGCACCGACCTCATAAGATGGGCAAAACAGTGTGCAAAAGCAATTGCCAGGGAACAAGTTGCAACAGGAGGGGGTCACTCACCCAGCCCCCATTCACACGTTATGAGGAGTAACTGGCCAGCCTGGGGACACCTACAGACCTCCATCCACAAGCTTTAGCTGGTATTGTGGAGGTGGGTGTCTCACAACCACTGAGCCTGGAGTTGCCTGTTAAGTCACTACTGCACATATAACACAACTATATTTCATATAGTTACATGTGTTACTGTACAATATGTAATGTAACATCATATGCAAGGCATGTATGCACACATGCCACATACTGTAGTTTGCTACTGTATTTATGCACAGATGTGCATATTCCATAGTATATTCTATTGTACTGGCTTATGTGCTAACATGCACATTGCACCCTGTAGCTATCACACAGGTGTGGATAATGATCTTACTGCTGTGACACTCCTATGTAGGTACCTCTGGTGTTTCGCAGTGACAGCAGCCTGTTGCAGGTGAGATTGTTATTATTTTCCAGGCTTGATGTGCAGATCATATTAATTGCATGTTATCTGCCATCTGGCCATTTTACACACATACACATAATGTATGGTGGTCCTGTTAATATATACAGGTCAGACCTGCAATGCATCACAGTGGTTACCCATGTGGAATAATCGAAGACTATATGAAACACCTACACTAAACTTTACAAACTGTCATTGCCAGATGTGTGGGCAGCTGTGAATACAATGGTGGTGGTGTGGTTCACTGTAGGGACATGGTACTACAGATCAGCATTATACATGTGGGGAATACAAACAGTACTAGACAGAGAGCATATGTGTGCACACACTCTAAATGTTTTGGAGCTGGAGTATGACCAGCCCACAGGACACACCTTTGTGGATTATACCCTTGCTATGAATGTCACACAATGTCATGTGCTATCTGACATGTCCATGACATTTAGTGGGCTGACTGCAACACTACTTAACTATCCTGCAAAACATGACATCTCACATCCAAAACATACCACCCTTTGTCTGCATAACCCTGTTTTCAGTGGAGCATATGACATCTATGGGTGTATGTCATATGAGACAACACTGACGTGTGACATAGATGCCATCACAACCATTGGACAAAACATGTTCACACATGGCCATGGAGGATGGCCAGAGACATGAAGCAACACACACAGTAGAAGTGATGTACATGTGTGTACACCCTGTTGTACATTGTTTCGACATAATACAACTATGGCCTTTGTGTAATGGTGATGTTGCAGATGTGAAACAATAAACATCATGCAGGCCTGTGCACAGCTTGTGTAGGCATGACATCAAACCACCACATAGCATGTCTTGAACATCTTGAGTGTGTCACGACATGAAAGCATTCACCTATACAGTATCCAAATACATACATGTGTTGCACAACATACACATACAACCACACCAGGCCACAGATACAATACATTCACCTTGCTGTTGTCACACATCACTGTCATGCTTGCTCTTCATGTGTGTGAGGTACACAGATGGCATGTGGGACAGGGAGTACTACTAAGTTAGCCATGTCTGGGCATAGTTGGGAGGCATCAGCAATATGGCTGCAGATGTGCAGGGGTGTCATCTGTATACCCTTCAGTGACCTGTGTCACACATTCCACAGTAGGGTTTAGAATGTGTACACCTCAGTGATGTGGGTCACATTCCACATTAGATATGTATTGTATCTGAACACAGTCATGGCTATGAACTGTGTCTGTAACTCACACTGTATGGCAATAGTGAAGCCACATGATGCCCTGCAATTGCTATGCACATCAGCTCAATGTACAGTATGTCACTGTATATTTGTAGGGTGGACTGCCATTGCGTCAGCTGAAGGTCCATGTTAGTAAAACACATCCCTGCATTGGGACACCATTACCTCACTGTATATTTGAAAGGGCACCATTGTGTTAAACATGTATGCATGTCATTCAACACATCAGCAGAAGACATGTCATACTACATGTGATTGGCATGGTCATATGCCACACATCAGGCTGGTGTACTGTTAACCTGTGCTGGTCTGTGACACCATTGCAAAGTAGGGACAGCCATGTCAAACATGTGTGTACAGCCACATGTACATTGTCTGTAGACTCAGCTCAGAGGTAGGCAGAATAATGTTGAACAGACATGCACTGCTTTGGGGGAGATATGCAAGCTAGGGCTCAGGCAAACATACCCTTCTGCTCATGTCCTCCTCACACATAGGGGCAGTGGCCAAAACAAAGCATCAGTGGCAGATGTACAAAGGTCAGCGATGGTCTGTTAACATGTGGGGTATGTTGCACAAAACATGGCAGTGTGGTGCAACGGTGCATAGTGCATGCATTGTGTTGCAGGTTTGGTGCATAACCTACTAACACAAATGGTGCAACACAGGGATGTATGCTAACCACTACTATAATTGTGTAAGGTGCATGCCTTCTGCTGTAACACATGCATGCTGTTGTGTGCAACTCAGGGATGTATGATAACTGCCACTATAATTGTCTAAGCTGAAAGCCAACTGCCATATCACATGCATGTTGCATGCCTTTGGGTGCCATAGCATGTCTCTCTGTCTGTGTGTCTATCTGTGTGTCTGTCTGTGTCTGTCTGCATCTGTCTGTATGTGTGTCTGTTTGTCTCGTGTGTGTGTCTGTCTGTGTGTGTGCCTCTGTTCATGTCTGTGTATGTCTGTGTGTGTGTGTGTGTGTGTGTGTGTGTGTGTGTGTGTGTGTGTGTGTGTGTGTGTGTGTGTGTCTCTGTGCGTGTGTGTCTGTGTGTATGTCTGTCTGTATGTGTGTCTGTCTGCGTGTGTGTCTGTCTGTGTGTGTGTCTGTGTGTGTGTGTGTCTGTCTGTGTGTGCTGCACTGTATAACTTGTAATTTACAGTTCTTGTCTGCCCCTCACAGGTGTTGATGTAGGTGCATTTCCCTCCTCTGTTCCACCTGATTTTAGTGTCCCCACAGACTCTAGCAGTGGTGATGAAAGTATGAATGATGCACAGGCAGGGTTGTCAGAGGATGAATCTATGCCATTGATTGCCATTCCACCTGTATCCCCCTCATCCCCACACACAGTTCTCCTGCCTACACATACCCCATCACCAGTGGCCATAGAGGAAGGACAGTTGGTGGGTGGTAGCATGGACCAGGGAAGTGTGGAGACTATGAAAGGTGTGCCTGCACACCATGATCCCAGCCAACTGACTGATGATGTCCCACACAGGCATGTGCCCAGTGCTGCTCATAGGAGGACCTCTGGCCAACATGCCCCTGCAAGACAAAGTACATCAGCTGGTGTCACCAGATACATGTTTCAGGCTGTACTAGAGGCACAGGCACATGCTGAACGGCACAACAGAGAAGGTCTGAGGCTTCAGAGAGCTGCTGTCCATTGTTTAACTGAAAATATCCAGCAATTGCAAATGCTCACCATCATCTTGCAGATGTTTTGGATAGATGACTGGGTGTCATGGTGGGATTCCTTGACTGTGGCATGTCAATCCTCAAGTGTGGAATGTCTGTGCTGGAACATCTGGTGGGAGTGAGGTGTCGAGCACGTGGACGTAGGCCAGCTACATCACCTGTTGAAGGTCTACGTGAACATGCTACTTCACATGCCCGCTCCCATAGTGGTGGTAGCAGCAGCAGTGCAGCAGGTGCTGTGCTGTCCACACCAGGACACAGCAGGCCATGTGCACGTGGTCCTGGATGGTCCCAACAAGGACACAATTCCAGTGGACATGTGTCATCAGACAGTACCCAATCTGGACCTCTGCCTGGTAGTGCCCGTGCAACCCCTGACAGGTAAAGGTCATGTGGCCATGGCCGGTCACTGTGAACTGTGAAACCTGCCCTGTACAGTCTGCAGCTGTCAATAATACCCCTGTATAGGCCAGCCACATGCCAGACCTGTGTGCATACATACACGCACACACCAGAAACAAATGTAAGGCACCCCAACACACACACGCATAACATCCACACACGCCCAATGAGATCAAAGGCCCTAACCCACACACATGATGTCATCTAATGGTGCAGCCTAGAACTCTCGTAAAAATTATCACCCTGTGCATATGATGATGCCTGTGCCGCATTCCTATCATCCACACCATCGGTAGAGGGACATGCTCATATGGTCTGATGCACACGGTGAACATACTAGGAAGACAATTGTAGATTACCATTGCTGAGTAGTGTTGACAGGCAGCAGACATACCATGTACTACAGTTTTAGAATGCATTTTTTTACTTTTGACAGTACGTATCATGTGTAACAACAGTAGCTACATGTTGATCTTTATGTTCTGCCTTCCTCTTTCAGGTGTAATTGCATGTGCCAGGGGATGGCAGTGTTTGTGGTTAGTGTTCCATATGTAAATGTATACCGCTCACAATGTCTCTATGACAATACATGCATGCACTTTGTAGCTTCCACATCACAGTTATAATCTCTCAAGTTTCAATTATGTTTACTGATCTAATGATCCAAGAGCCTGATAGCTGTGTAGTAAGCTACTGTGGTCAGAGCCATCACATCCATAGTGGGTGACATCACAGGCATAGTTACCTGGAGTGGGGAGGAGGTAGCAGATGACAAGGGTAAAGGCCAGTGGAAAAAGTGGATTTTTATTGGGAAGCAGTAATACCCACTCTCATGACATGATATAAATGCATACACACCCTGGGATTCACAGACACAGTAACACATCCACACACTCAGGGATTCACAGACATGGTAATACACACTCTGACATACAAACACACAGTTGCCAGTGTTGGGATGAGAACCCCTGCCTATGTGCAAATCATCATTATAGTACTATGCAATTACAAGACACTCCACAGACATTACACATGTACAGGTAGTAAGAATGGCCTAAGATCGAGGACATAACAGGGGTACTAGATTGCGGTGAGTGTATGTGGGGAGGGGGGTTCATCAGTAGGCTATGTAACAACAAGCCTCACCCCAGGGCGTAAATGTTTACAGGTGGTTAGAATGCCCTTCTAAGATTGATGACATCAACAGGGATACTAGATTGCATTGAGTGGATGGGGGAGGGGGTCTTATAATTTCACTATGGTAAAATACAGCCTCACTCCAGGTAGTGGACAGCCATATATGCACACACACACACACACACACACACACACACACACACACACACACACACACACACACACACACACACACAATGAGGCATTCACAAAGGTATACACCTATGTCACACACATACAGACACCTGACATGTGAGATTCAACCACCTGCCTATGTCTTGCTTTCTGCACGTTACTCTGTACTGATGTCTACAACAGTGTTCAGGAGAGTGAAAAACATTTGGGATGTATTTCCCACCAGGAGCCCACAAATGGATACAGTGGGACTGAGGTCCCCACCCATGGGCAGTCACCACTGCACTTTCACAGCCCAGAAGGTGGCTCTGCTGGGGGCTGTGTAGGAGGCACAGGCTCACCCTCTAGTTGTGCCACTTGGCCCGCAAGCTGGCATAGGCGGTCTCGAATCTCCCTGTTGAGCTCTTTACGCACCACGGCCTAGACCGTACCACGGGTGACAAGTTCCTGTCCGCTCCCAAGGGGGGGCTGAGCCCCAGCCCCTGCGGCGGTTCTACCCAAAGGTGGTGCAGGGCCAGTGGATGAAGAGGTCCCAGGCTGGGACCCAGATGTGGTGGTGCCCAGTACCATGTCCAGCTGAGGTGGGACAGGTGGGACCGCTGGGACTGGCCTTCCCATATGAGCTATGTTGTAGCATGTTTAAGGCAGACATGGGTTAGTAATAGTCAACAGCATTCAAGATTAGTTATAACAGCATGCATAGGTATTCCCATTACCCAGGGCACCAGATATTAAATAGTTACAGAACAGGCAGAACACATGCATATATGGGTAAACAGTGGCCATTATAACAACATGCAGGTTTCATTGATGGCAACAGGACACCAATATGGGAGTGTTTTAACATGGCACATGCATAGAAACAGATGTGAATATTTATAAACCAATAGAACATATGTCCCAACAAAGGTTAGGAGTGTAGACATACCAAATGAGTTGTATAAATCGGTTATTATTGCACATATGGTAGGGGTGAGAGAGAGAGTTCAATTAACAACTAATAAATCCTTGTAGTTTTCACAACGTTCGTAGTCACTGCAGTGGTCTGTCCCTTACATGCATTATTACACTACCCAATGGCGTTATATTGTGCAATGGTATGTTTTTAGATTAGTATGTATGAGACCTGTGTCTTACATACAGGCTTGACAAGATGCAGGTGTTAATGCAACATGTTTTGAGACTGCTGTCATACACTTTGGGTGCGATGCTGGGATGTCAGTTATGTTTGCATGTACATTCTCTGACTATGTACAAGTCTGACTATCAGTTATATGTCATTTACAGTTGCCTACATTTCTTGGATCATCACACTAATTTGTCAGGGGAACAGGGCAAAAGGCAGGTGATGTGAACCATTTATCAGGACATACTGGGCAGATTGGAACAGTTGAGGGGTATGAATATGCATACCACTTTCTACTGGAACATTCTAGCATAATCTGTACAGTTGTTAAGTGTATATATGCATACAGCTTTCTCTCAGAACATTCTAACAAACTGTGCGCAGTTGTGTGGAATGATTATGCATACAACTCACTGGTGCTCCTGGGATCCAAAGCCCTGCTGTGTGTGGCAAAAGCATTACAGTTAAGATCACTGTACACTATTCTATCAGGCAATTGTGAGGCTTTGTCTAATATGACTGACCTGTTTGCACTTCCAACATTGTTATGCAGCACTTCATACCCATTTTATCTGCATGCCACAGTGTGGGTAACACTGCTTACTACAACAGTACTATTTAATAACTGCAACAGTACAACAACATATGACTGCAGAGTAAATAGAAGCAATGCGGGGGTTACACCTTTATTCGCAGCATATTACACAACTCTGTATACTGGTACAACACTTTCTGATGCTCTTACATTTATTTGTTATGACAGTACATGTAGGCTATTTACTAACCTGCCTCGTGATGCATCCTTTGCAGCCTAGCATCATAAGCTTGCTGGTTTGCAGCATGCTCATCTGCAGCTGTCAGAGAAGTACAGTGATATTTAGCCATACCTATCCATAGTATACACAAGCTAGGCAATTATTAACTACGTAGTGGAAGGAGTACTTACTCAATTCTGGGGCATTCTGCATCTGCCTTGCTTCCTGGATCCACTGTTCCAGGACATTCCCCCACTGCCGCTTCAGGTCTGTATGGCAGTGCCTGACCTGCTCACCAGTCTGGGGGATACCTGTGGCACTACTGATGTCACTGGCGAGACTGTCCATTTTGTACTGAGTCCTGATACTGGCCCTGCAGTAGTCTCCTGTCATGGTGCTTTACCAGGAGCCATACCATGAATTTGGACTCCTGGATGCCCCAGCTCTGTGCTCTAAAGCAAGTGCCTTCTCCCACTTCAGCCATTCTGCCTGCAGGGGGATGCTACAACCAGTTATGAGCCATATTCCCGCCTATCCAGTTTATGTAGGGCCAGATTTCTGCACTTTTCCGTAATTGGCCAGTTTTGAAAAGGTTAAACTATGTCTTATTCATTACAGATTATATATGTGTCTGGTATCCGTCATTCATGTGTACATATGCTGTATGGGGTCCTGGGGACTTCATAACTTTATTACAGTGACACCTCAACTCAATGTTTACTGCAGTATTCCAATTCACATATTTATGGTCTGTGGTGGGTTATAGAACATGACACTGTACATAGATTCAGTTCACATGTTTGATTTGATTTCCCTATGGTGAGGATTAGTTTTCTGATACCTCCTCTACATGTATTGCTATCATGACGTAGTGGTTAACTACTGTAACTGTGATGTACGGGGTTCTGAGTTCTAGCCCTGCAGAGGCTGTTTATTTTGTTGCTGGCCAGAACACAAGCTGTTGGGTACAGAGTGATTAAGGCACTTTAAAGCAGTTGTGAGTGGGTGTGTGCGGGTTTGTGCATTGCTAAGCAATGCTAATCTCTGGTTACAGTTTCTTACACTCGGCCTCTATATTGCTTCACCAGTGTGATACTGACATACTGGTGCCCAAACAGGCTTATACCCGCTTGCTCCCGCACTTGCAAATGCACTGCATTTGGTGTTTGCATCTGACACTCACACCACTGGGTGGGGGTGAGGACTACAATAATACCTTGTGATGCCTATTACATCAGCTTACATGCCTAAAGTGGGGTGTTGCTACCATGAGTTCATAGTTGTTGTGTAGTGGGTTATGCAATGACACATGTGGTCATACCATACTTAAGCATTTAAACTGGACTGTGCTGCAGTGGGACCCATATCGGGAATGGCTGCCCATTAGGCGTAAGCATGCCAGTCAACTGTACGGAATCTGTGGCCTGTCCAGAGTTGCTTCATACTATTGGTATGTTCCTCTTACAATCTGCACCTGT
>NC_056745.1:1511967014-1512074514 GCF_019279795.1 Protopterus annectens
GCACTTGCACACATTTCCTGTGCATGCCGAGGGTGCGGCAGTGCACCTTATAAATATTCATATAGCGCTGCTGCACCATCTGTTAGGATGATGCTCGGCACAAGGCTAAAACATTCCTTGCGCCGAGCTTCATGAATCCCATAGTCGGTCCTTCAGTGAAGTGATAGGAATCCATGTATATATATATATATATATATATATATATATATATATATATATATATATGTATATTATCTTTTAGGTTTACTATGACAATCTTAAAGTCCACAATCTTTAAAATCATAAACCTGAGACCATAATATTGAAAGACCAAAACACTGAAAACCACACTTTCTAAAACTATCAAATATTAAATCCTTATAGTAGTGTAAACACAGTCCTGTTGACAAAGGTCAAGCTGTACTCAGTAGTGAGTACTAGCATGGGTACTGTAATTCATTATTCTGGTCTTCAGAATTTTGCTCTTTGGATATAATTATCATAGTCTCGGAATTATGAGTTTCAAGACTGTAGGCTTCAAGACTGATTTTATATATATATATATATATATATATATATATATATATATATATATATATATATATATATATATATATATATATATATATATATATATACACACACACACACACACACACACACACACACACACACATATATATATATATATATATATATATATATATATATATATATATATATAGTGGATATACAAAGTTACACTCCCCTGTTAAAATGCCACGTTTTTGTGATATAAAAATGAGACCACAATAAATCATTTCAAAACTTTTCCCACCTTTCATGTGACCTATAGCCTGTACAATTCAATTGAAAAACAAACAAATCTGTTAGGGGGAAAAATATAAAAAATAAAAAACGTACAATAAGCTGGTTAGATAAATGTGCACAGCCTTAAACTAATACTTTGTTGAAGCACCTTTTGATTTAATTACAGTGTTCAGTCTTCTTCTTGGGTACACACCTGCCATCAATTAAAGAGACTATTATTATCCCAAATAATTTTCAGCTGTCCTAGTAAGGTTTTCTTGACATTTACTCAGTTGCCTGCTATAGCAAAAGCCATGGTTCACAGAGAGCTTACAAATCATCAAAGCGTTCTTATTGTTGAGGGGTATCCGTCAGGAGAAGGGTACAAAAAAATTTCCATAGCATTGGATATACCATGGAACACAGTGAAGACAGTCATCAAACAGTGGAGAAAATATGGGACAACAGTGACATTGCAAAGAACTGGATGTCCCACCAAAACTGATGAAAAGACAAGACAAAAACTGTTCAAGGAAGCTGCCAAGAGACTTACAGCAATACTGAAGGAGCTGCAGGAATTTCTGACAATTACTGCTTGTATACTACGCATGACAACAATCTCCAGTATTCTCCATGTGTCTGCACTCTCGGGTAGGGTTGCAAGAAGGAAGCCTTTTTTTACACAGAAAAACATCCAGGCCTGGCTAAAATTTGCAAAACAATGCATCAGGTCTCCCAAAAGCATGTGGGAAAATGCGTTATGGTCTGATGAGACCAAGGTTGAACTTTTGGCCACAATTACAAAAGGTACATTTGGCACAAAAACAACACTTCACATCACCAAACGAACACCATCCACATGGTGAAGCATGGTGGTGGCAGTATCATGCCTTGGGGTTGCTTTCCTTCAGCTGGAACTGGGGTTTTAGTCAAGGTGGTGTGAATTATGAACAGTTCTAAATACCAGTCACTTTTGCCCCAAACCCTTTAGGTGTCTGTTAGAAAGCTGAAGATGAAGAGGAATTTCTCCGTTTAACACGACAATGACCCAAGCATGCATCCAGATCAACAAAAGAATGGCTTCACCAGAAGAAACTAAATTTTGGAATGGCCCAGCCAGACCCAGACCTAAATTCAATGGAAAATCTGTGGGGTGACCTGAAGAGGGCTGTGCATAAGAGATGCCCTCACAATCTCACACATTTGGAGTGCTTTTGCAAGGAAGACTGTACAAATATTGCCATGTTAAAATGTACCATGCTGGTAGACTCCTACGTAAGAAGACTCAACGTTGTAATTAAATCAAAAGGTGCTTCAACAAAGTATTAGTTTAAGGGTGTGCACACTTATGCAACCAGCCTACTGTACATTTTTTATTTTTTATATTTTCTCCCCTAGCAAATTTGTTTGTTTTTCATTTGAATTGTACAGGTAATATAGATCACATTAAAGGTGGGAAAAGTTTTGAAATGATTTATTGTGGTGTCATTTTGTTATATCACAAAAACCTCACATTTTAACAGGGGTGTATAAACTTTTTATATCCACTGTATATACTGGATATATATATATATATATATATATATATATATATATATATATATATATATATATATGTGTGTGTGTGTGTGTGTGTGTGTGTATGTCTGCAGTCTACATACATCTCTCTCTCACTCTCTCTCTCTCTCTAGATATATATATATATATATATATATATATATGCTTCCACTTGAAATCATCAAATTACCATTTCATCGAATTGCAAATCATCGAGACCAAATCGTCGAAAACTCATTTAATCGAAAACTCATATCATCGAATCTCAAATCATCAAAAACTATAAAGCAACTACAAATAACATCCCAGACACTGTTTACTATGTTTATGCAGGGGGGACAAGCCCCCCCCCCGTAAATAAATATACCAACTCCAAGGTTGCACTACAGTGGGGAAAGAGGTTATTTCCTAACCCCACTGTAGTGCGACGTTGGTATATTTTATTACGGGGGGGGGTGCAGGGGGCTTGCCCCTCTGCATAAACATAGTAAACAGTGTCTGGGATGTTATTTGTAGTAGCTTTATAGTTTTCGATGATTTGAGATTCGATGATATGAGTTTTCGATGAAATGAGTTTTCGACTATTTGGTCTCGATGATTTGCAATTCGATGAAATGGTAATTCGATGATTTCAAGTGGAACCATATATATATATATATATA
Source organism: Protopterus annectens (assembly GCF_019279795.1). NCBI lineage: Eukaryota > Metazoa > Chordata > Ceratodontiformes > Protopteridae > Protopterus > Protopterus annectens. Next base: position 1,511,970,002 of record NC_056745.1, read on the forward strand.
TATATATATATATATATATATATATATATATATATATATCTAGAGAGAGAGAGGGAGAGAGAGATGTATACAGACTGCCGACACACACACACACACACACACACACACACACACACACACACACACACACACACACACACACACACACACACAAACAGACCACTCACATATACATTAACACAGTCCAACACATAAACCAACACACAAACACAACCACATATGTAGATATGACCACAGCTAAGTAAAGCATCTTGCTCATCTCCAGGAGTCCACTCTCCAGGGATCAGACTGGAAATGATCCTTAAATCACTATCTGCCATCCAGTAACACAGATGTAGAAATGCCAGCAATATATGCGTTTAATTAAGAAAAACATAATTTATCTTCCATTTTGTTCTCTGTGCAACAAATCAAGTCGGTTTTATTTTGTCTAGAAGTGGCTAATCCTGCTTCCCATGGAGTACCCCTCACCAAGTCTGTCACTTCATTCTTAAGACAAACCCAGAAGCATAATACGAAAAATGACCCGCTCTTGTATTTAAAGCCATAATATACTTTGATGTGTAATCAGAAATGATTCTGTCCCCCTGCTATAACACTATAACTAAGGTCTTCCTAGCAATTGGTAATGTATTGTGGCAGTACTCTTCACAGGACAGTTTAAATCATGATCTCATCTGCCTGACCTTTTGCTAGCTTGGGTGGACATTCAAGATTATTTGGCAGTTATCCAAAGCAAAGCCATTTCCATACAGTATTGAAACAATGTATAAAATGATAACATTATGGATTTTAAAATACCATTCTCTTCTGGAACTTTTTAAACATAATAAAAATCGAAATAAAATTGCATTTCAGTCTTTATTTCTGATTTTCTTTCTATCCGTCTTGTTATTTCTTTATTTTTTTCTTGCATCTTTTATAATACTTACAAAAATAATAATCCCTAATCTGAATAAACTTTATGAACATACGCTCACCATTATTTTCATCCCATAGCCTTCTACTCAACACACCGTTTCTTGTTTCATGTTATGTTTCATCACAGTTTAATTAGAAGATTTGAATGAAACAAACAAAACATCTGATTAGCCTGAATTTGCTTTCTTCTGTTTTTCATTTATTTTATCCCATTTATTTTTTCAGACACTTTCTAACCTAAATCTACCACCTTTCACTCTTTAATTTGCCTAAATAGTTCTGATATCCCTTTTATATTTTCTATTCCCTAGTTCTATTATTTGCAGATTCCCATTTTCTCAAACTCTACTTCTAACAGATATTTCCTGCTGCTTCTATCAAACTATAACATAATCATAATTCTGTCCATTATAGCTGTTCATTTGGTCTCATATATTTAATGCATTGCTTACTGAAACCTTTCCTTCTGTATTTATCAACATATAATGTAATTCCAGTGAAAACAAAACATGGTTATCTATATTCAGCATCCACTTCTTAATTTCTGTATCTGGCTTTTCTTCTTACAGATTTCAAATTTAAATCCAACATTGCAAGAAAAAGACTGACAATACCTCTCTTTTCAGCTGACATGGAAACGCATACCTATTTGGTATAAAAAATAGATGAATAGGCTATATTTTAGAGGTATACTAAGGCCACCCCCCCCCCCATTTCTCTCATCCCATCCATCATCTCTTTCTGTTCTGTATTATCTTTATCATCAAACTTCACCTCACAAATTTTAAATTTAATTCACAAAGAATTTCTTACCATATTTTTCTTTATCTTGCTGCCTTAGAACTCTTATATTTAACAACTAATCCAATAAGACATAATTGCTCCTCTAAAAACTCTATAATTCTTTCCCACCAACTATTTTTCCCTTAATGTTCTTGAAAAATCATCTGTATAACAAAAAAGGTGTACTGGTTTCCCACCACGTCTGCAGTCTTCACCATAATCCCAGTTACAGAACTAAGCCAACAACAATTGACTAAATTAATGCCTCCTCCTTATCCACCTTCCCAAATGAATTGCAAAACCAGCCTTTCCTTAACTAAAATAGCTTTGTATGGCATTCTAGAAGTACTTTAAATTTCATCATTCATTTTTTAAAGCTATATAAGGTGTTATAATAATAGTAATACCATTTGCTATGGCCCTCACCAGATTCTTTTCCCTGGCAGTGCAATCTACCATTTCCAAACTTCTCATATCCCAAAATTGTTAAAGCAAGCTTGCAAGCTTAAACTTTCATATGTGAGCCTCTTCATTTGGTACTGCAATCAGGCAAACAGCTCATCTGAGTAAATCCACACAGTCAAACAATTAAGAAGAAAAATACTTAATTCATTTGTGTCATTTGTGTATTTCACATTAAAGGCAACAGTTATGTCATTTATCCACTCTTCCCTACACCAGTTAAAATTCATTTCCAGGTTTCATGGGTAGTCCTATTCCAGTGAACACTCTTGTAAAGGTATATAGAATAACAACCCTCAAGATCTGATTCTGACAAGAGCTGACTTGCCCACTGATGTGCTTTAATTTGTTCCATTTTCAATAAATGAAAACCAAGTATGGAGGCACCATTTCCAAATGTATGATGGATCTTTATTGAAAAAACTCCACACGTTCTTGTGGAGTTTTTTCAATAAAGATTATTTGGACAGTTGAAGTGGTGCCTCTGTCCTTGGTTTTTATTAGTTCTTTATTGTTTATTTTGGTTCAGATATTGGAGCACGGTCGTTTTTTTCCATTTTCAGCAAATCTTACTCATTGTTTTCAATTGCACTCCATAATGTATAGTGTGCTCCAGCATTCATGCATACATGAATGGTATTTCATATCCATACCGTGATCTCCCAGCATCTGAGACTCTTTCTGCCTCATTTAAGAAAATGGCTTTGGGCATAAGGCTTTCCATTCAAAAAGCATGATTTTATTGTCTAGTATCCTGCCAAATTTCCACAATCCATATAGATAGTACCTTGGGTCTCAACTAAAGATAGGACATAGGCCTATTGAGAATAACATGATAAACAAACAAATAACTCTGCAAAAAATCTTGGTTTGCATAAATAAAATGCAATCAGCACAGTCCTCTTCTGATTCAAAATCCATGGGTATACAAGTATGGAGAAGGGCAATTTAACTGGGACAGTGTTCATATTCTTAAAAAGGCCTTTGATAGTAATATGCCTTTATAACATTAGCCTGAAATGGATCAGGAACTATGTCCAATCACTTATGAAACACTCCCCTAATCCTAGAATACTACTAGCCCTAGACTCCTAGTAGTTGGAGCCATTCAAGGCTCTGTACTTGACCAAATATTCTTCCCTCATTTCATAAGAAATATACTCAGATTAATAACCACGTTTACATATATTTTCTATATGCTTATGACAGAATAAGTTTGTCATAACACCATAACTGTTGTGCAAAACATGACAAATTACATCCACCCTGAAGTTCTTTATCACTGGATATCAGCATGAACCCATTTAAAACTATATTTATGAGCTCTGGAAATATTCAGACTGCTGACAGATACCACAGTCCCTATTTTTCCAACACCTACAGAAAAATGTTTAAGTTGTCATTCACTTAAAAGTATGTAGGGTTTGCTTAGAAGAAACTGTTAACACACAATGAAAACACTGCTTCTAAATTCCAAATTATATCAATAGTTTGAGTTCCTTTTGCTCTCCTTCCAGAAAATATAAATAATTTCAATTCACATCAGTGAATCACCATTTCTCCTTTTTGCAAGAATCAAATCCTCAGAACGTCCCAGTCTATTTCCCTATTTAAAGACCCATTAATCTTGAGGACCACCATCAAAACAGTACATCACAAGCAGAAGTGATTAAATAAGCCAATCACAATAATCAGTCTCTCTTCTAAATGCCCTTTGATGACTATAAACCTCATTAGTTGATCTTCTGTGTTAACCTGCTGCTTATTAAAGTGCCAACAACCCTTCTTTTCTTTGATCCATCAGATGAAGTTTCATAAACTGTTTGACAGCCACATGCCATCAACATTTTGGCTTAATTTTCAGTCTTGTGTTAGTCTTATAGTAAAGACAGGTGTGGGTTATCTTTTATGATAAACCTGATATACTCTAACATGTTATCTATTTCAACTTAATTTCAAATCCCATATTTTTACTCTTTGTGTCATGTTTGTGTGTATGTCTATATATGTATGTGTGTGTGTGTGTGTGTGTGTGTGTGTGTGTGTGTGTGTGTGTGTGTGTGTGTGTGTGTGTGTGTGCGTGCATGCGTGCGTTCATGTGTGTGTGTGCCTATATACTAAACTAATAATTAATGCTTAATGTTAGTGCTTTGCATTGACATACTTAGATGCAATGCAGGTTATGCACTGACTCTGTTTCTTGGAACATGCAAGAAAAAGTAAGTCTTTTTCAGTGAGCAAGCTTCCATGGAACCATTGGCACCACCTGATAATTATATATACTAACACCGAGAATGCACAATCATCTGAGAAAAAGCATATCCCCCTACCGTAAGGACTGTCGATGTCACACAGCTGTCAACCATCAACACACCTTCACCAATATGGAGCAATAAACCACATTACAATTTGATTTTGTCAGTACTGCAAGGAAAGCATCCTCCTCTTCATATTGTTAACAATCCAACTTCCTTCAGCTTGTTATTCTTATTGTACTTATGCAAGTACAATGCAAGTTCTAATGTCAACATTTCTTTGTTTAAGTCATCTCAGTGGTATAACTGGACTCATTCAGGTTTTCTAACAATGGTACAAGATTTCTTTCTGCAAACTTAATTAACAAAAAAAAAAAAACACAAAACAGAAGCACCAGTCATTAGGTTCATGGGTAAGTACTAGGCTATCTGCCCAAGGGCATCTATAAGCCTAGCCAGAATGTGCTGGCTTTCGCCACCCCTTTAGATTAGTTCCCTGTGCCTTGGTCCAGCACAGCCATTAGTTCCCTGTGCCTTTGTCCTGCAGAGCCACTGCAGTGATCCCCAGGGTAAAGTTTGTGTTTCCCATCCACTCATCAAGGTTTTTCTTGAAGAGTGTTAGTGAGGGGCTCTGCCTAATGTAGATTGGCATCCTGTTCCAAAGCATGGGGCATCTCTGGGACAGGAATCTATCCCTCTAGTGCGTCCTATTTATCATTGTGGTGAGGTTTAGATCCCTAGAGCGTGTGGCTCTTGGGGATTTGTTTTTTTTTTTAGTTGGAGCATGTCCATCAGTCCTGGGTTGGACATGGCCTTGTATTTCAGGCACAGATCATCTCTGAGTAAGTGGTATGCAATCGAGTATAGCTGGATTTTCTTCAGTCGGGCTGCATAGGACATATGTTTGATGCCAGTAATCCGCTTGGTGAAGTAGTTCTGTGGTCTTTCCAGCTGTTCCAGGTGTCTTGCAAGGTACATCTCAAATGGGGCATTGTACTCTTTGATGGGTATGATGAGTGATGAGTAGAGGGGCACAATAACCTCTTTTGTTCTAGATGCAAACCCTTGTGTGATTAGGTGGGCCACATAGGATTTTCTAACCACCTTGGCAATATGACTATCAAAGGAGAGATTACTATCTACTTGGGTCCCCAGATCCCTTATTACATTTTCAGTATTTAGGGGACTACCATGTATGTGGTAGTTCATGGGTACTTGTTTTTTCCAAAGGGGATGACTATGCACTTTTTGGCATTTAGCTTGAGGCCATGATTTTGACACCAGGTATCCATCTCAGTGCGACCCTTCTGGAGGATGTCTGTATCAGCTGGAGAGTCAGTTATTGCCCCCAGTTTGCAGTCGTCTGGGAACTTGGTCAGCCATAGTCCTCCTGTGCGTGCCTGTACCTCTGAGAAGTATATACCAAACAGGAAGGGTCCCAGGACTGAGCCCTGGTGGACGGCACTTGTAACTGATTTAGAGTTGGACCTAGAGCCTGCAACTCTCATCGTGTGGGTTCTATCCATGAGCCAATTGGCAACCCATCTCATGACATAGGGGTTTATGTTCAACCTGGTGAGCTTGTCTATAATACTAGAATGGGGAATGGTGTTGAAAGCCTTTGTGAGGTCTAGGTAGGCTGTGTGGACCTCTTTTCCCTCATCTAAAGCCCAACTGTCTCAATGAAGTCCACTAGGTTTAGGAGGCATGATCTGCCCTTAACAAAGCCAAACTGGGTAGAGTCCAATGTTTGAAGGTTTCCATTGTCTCAATTAATGCATTCCATGATGATGTGCTCCATAGCCTTGCAGACCAAGCTAGTCAAGCTTATAGGGCGATAGTTCCCGGGGTCCGTTGTGGCTCCACCTTTGTGGAGTGGGTTAACTGTTGCTGTGCACCACTCTATGGGTACATAGCCTGTAGAGAGGCTGAGTTTAAACAGTGTGTTTAGGTGAGTGGTTAGTTCATTTTGGAGCTCGTGTAAGACACAGCCTGGGACACCGTCTGGTTCCATTGATGCTGTATTTTTGGCTTTGGATAGGGCTGTTTTAACTTGTGTATCAGATAACATCAATATCTGTACACAGCATATTGGTTTCAATTTTCTTTTCAAGTGGATGTTTTTTAACTGTTCTAAGGGCAAGTGATGTGATCCCAGGATCACTGTTTGTCTTCCTCAGCTTAACATCTGCTAGATCATAACAAGACTATTCATTGTGTATGAATTTCTCTTAATGCAGGTATCCCTTCCACATTTACACATAATTAAAATAATGAAAATGAGCTGTCCACTCTGTATCAAATCCTACCCATTCAGTCTGTAGTTCACTTTCTTCCCTTAATGCCAGATACTGGAAAAAAAATCAACTGCCCACTGCATAGCAATGCTTTTCTCTAAGACTAGAATATTCCAGTGATAATCAGAATGTCACACCATGATGAACATTCCAGATGACAGTACATTTCTCAGTTCAACTAAGCCAGTCCAGAGAGTAACCAGATGCCCATCCCAATTTCTGCCCTCATACCAGCACTGCACCCCCATGACTACCTGTGCTAATTGCATACTTGCTATACATATAAAGGATATCATTCCCTTTGTTCTAGAATCCTCTTTTCTTTACCAACCATTTCTCTGTATGTATATATATATATATATATATATATATATATATATATATATATATATATATATATATATATATTTATATATAAATATATGTTCCCTCTATAATATTCAACTATCTGAAGAAAATATGTTTTATTCATCCTCTGTTAACCAGGTTAGTCCCACTAAACCAGTAACCTCTTTTCAGGTGGGAGATCTGAGTAGGTATTTGCACTGGAGAACTTCATCTACTCTTTCTGATAGGTGCCGTGGGACCTTTTACGTCTACTTGAGGTACCCTCACCTCAAGCAGAAGGAGACGTGTTTTAGTGTTTCATCCAAAAGATGACGTACTCAGGAGTACAGTATCTCTCTCCCACTGCTGTACTGGAATATCAGCAACTGATCTACCTGGCATGGAAATAGAACCACAGCCTTTGGTACCACTTCCTGGTGCACCACTGACACTGATGCATTTAGTTTTAAATCTTGTTGCCAAATGTTTATCTTGAACAATGAATAATGAACATGTCATCTACTACGTTTACATATTTCTCTACCTTAATTTTATAATTTACTGTACAACTACTCATTTTATATATAAATATATATATATATATATATATATATATATATATATATATATATGGGTATACTCACTTTCATCGAGTAACCCATTTTTCAACCTCCTAAACACAGACTGTAAAGTTCAACAAAGCGATCCTCGCCATATTAACATGCATGGACTGAGAAAGAACCTCAGCACATGCATACTTTAAACTAAAAATAAAAGTAGAAAACTTTTTCTATATGTGCTAACTCTCTATGCATGGTCTGTATTTGGTTAAATTGTCCATGGATAACATCCGTTTAATCAACTGTATTTGGTCAGCTAAGCAGAATGTCACTTTCTGTTAAGAAAATTCACAAGAAGTTAAGGGTGATATTCATAGTCTGGGGCTCCACATTTTTGTAGTGGTGATCACCTAAGATTGGCCTTATGTGTATATAAAAATCCTCAGCATGCATGCTAGGGTTCAAAGGAGTTGCTGTAAACACACCACCCTATCGCAAAAGAGTAACATGCTTAACACATAAGTGATAGTGGGACAGCTATGCTGTTAAAGGGCGTTACAGGCATGGGTATGAGTTTGATTCATAGGCATGAATCTATAATGAGCTCATTTACATACTAAGCATGTAAACAATCGTGAACTTATGCTGGTAAGCAGTTGTTTTCTTAGAGAATATGGAGATGCAAGGGGAGATCAGTTGATGCTTCTGCATACCTGGACATTTTTACTGAAGGGGGTCACTTGAGTAAAAGTTTCATTTTGGTGCTTGTGTATAACTGGACTTTTTAATGAATGAATCACTTGGGTAAATGTTTCATTTTGGTGCTTGTGTATAACTGGGCTTTTTAATGAATGAGTCACTTGGGTAAATGTTTCATTTTGGTGCTTGTGTATAACTTGGCTTTTTAATGAATGAATCACTTGGGTAAATGTTTCATTCTGGTGCTTGTGTATAACTGGGCTTTTTAATGAATGAATCACTTGGGTAAATGTTTCATTTTGGTGCTTGTGTATAACTTGGCTTTTTAATGAATGAATCACTTGGGTAAATGTTTCATTTTGGTGCTTGTGTATAACTGGGCTTTTTAATGAATGAATCACTTGGGTAAATGTTTCATTTTGGTGCTTGTGTATAACTGGGCTTTTTAATGAATGAGTCACTTGGGTAAATGTTTCATTTTGGTGTTTGTGTATAACTGGGCTTTTTAATGAATGAGTCACTTGGGTAAATGTTTCATTTTGGTGCTTGTGTATAACTGGGCTTTTTAATGAATGAATCACTTGGGTAAATGTTTCATTTTGGTGCTTGTGTATAACTGGGCTTTTTAATGAATGAGTCACTTGGGTAAATGTTTCATTTTGGTGCTTGTGCATAACTGGGCATTTTAATGAATGAGTCACTTGGGTAAATGTTTCATTTTGGTGCTTGTGTATGTCTGGACATACTCCTGAAGGGGTCACTTGGGGAAATACTTTGTGTATCAAGAAAGTGCTTGTGCATACATGATCAAACTGCTGAAGTGATAGTTGAGCAAAATAATTTATTGTGCCATTTTAGTGATTTTGTACATACTTAATACAAACTATTGAAGCCCTTGCTGGCAGAAATAATTAATTTGTGTGTCAGGGAAGTGATTGTGCATACTTGAACAAACACATTTGTGGATTGCAGTTCCAATATCAAAGGTGAAGCATTGCTTTCCACAACTGATGTGCATAATGCAGGGATATCAGACTATGAATAGTACGTAATGCAGGGATATCAGACTATGAATAGTACGTAATGCAGGGATATCAGACTATGAATAGTACGTAATGCAGGGATATCAGACTGTGAATTGCAAAACCACCTCATTAGCGTACTACATTTTTCAGCATTTCTCATTTGCATCTCATTAATTTTAAGGTCTTTGGCCTCTTTGAATCTCACCTTTTTGCTGTGCTCGGTTGTGAGTATCAGGAATATCCCTGATGCATTTGTGCAAGCAGCTATGAATATCAGCCTAGGTTTTAATACCACTTCCTCACCTCTCAGTCGGGCAGTACTCTGAACTTTCTTCTTAAATATTAAAGCCACTTCCTGAAAGTCTGCACTAATCCATAGTGCTTTCATTGTTGTATCAAATGAAGTGACCGCTTACACAACAACATTTAAATCAGAGTAACTCATTCCAGCGTTTTTAGTAATGCATTTACGGATTTTTGTAGAACAAAGTCTTCTTCTCTACCAAACGATATTTAAAACCATGAACTGGCTCAGTGCTAATTCTTCACCTCCATTTTTATGTTGCCAATGTACAACCACTCACTGGAACATTATTAAATTATAGCTGAAGGTTTGTTAGATGGCCATTTGCAGAAACAGCACATTCAGTGCATTATTAGAGTCGGTGAATTTACTTGGTCCAAGAAGGAATACAACCATAAAAATTAGGTGAGTACACAAAGGTAACCTTTTGTCCCTTTATCCTGCACATCTGCATGGCTGGGACAAAATGGTCCCATCTTTGGATAGACATCCATTGAAAAATGTTCCTCTCAGAAGCCTGTATTGCCTAAACACAATTTTTTTGGCAGGATAGAAATGATTAAGACAAAGAATTTTCACTACAATGAACAAAGTTTTATTAGACAATACATTCTTGCACTTCTATATCAAGTAAGTATTAATAGTAATATCAAACCAGTTATACTTTTAAGTCAGCAAGCATTAATATTAATATCAAACCAGATGTACTTCTATGTCAGGCAGGCATTAATATTATCAAAGAAATAAAAAAGAGTTAATACATAACAAAGTAAGGGACTTTGTCCTAGTACACACTTGACCGGAAAGCCCCGTTGTGGTCAAGTAGGAGACTCTATAGGGAAAGTCCTGGGCATTGCATCCTCTCCACAGGTGAGGCTTCTACCAACTGGCACAGAGTCCTGTTTTTTTACACCCTAACTGTTTACCAGTTTTCCTGGGAACTTAACCTTTAGGGATCAACAAAGACTTTTCAGAACAGGCCAGAGATGCTGGCCACTCATCCCAGAATGTTCCAGTCAAGCCTGCCAACCCCTATGACTCTGCAATTCCACTTGGGAAAAATATAACAAACAAATACCTTATCAGACTTCTAGAAATGTAAAATAATGTAATAAACAGATCTGTTTTAGTCATGTAGACTAATAAACAGTTGTCTTATCAAACTGCTAGAAATGTAAACAAATGTAATAAATGTGTATTTTACTCACGTAGTCAAAATTCTAAACAAGTTTTAAAATAGTTGTGTTTGATGGAAAAATAAAAAATAACTAAATTAACCCTTTTACTCAGTTCAATATACTGACACAGAAATCAATCTCTCATTCACTCAAGGTTAAAAATCTTACGTATCACATCTGTATCACATTCGGTCCTTTGAATTCTGACTCACCAATATGAGAACGATAATACCTTTGCAGTTTTCCAATGTGTCCAATAACCTAGATTAAAAATTCCAGAATGTTAATAAAATTAAGATCGTCATAATTATTAAAACAGGGTGAATTATCCAGTTTAATAATTTCACTCCCGATTTTGACAATTCAGTAAATGTATCCAACCAATTGTGTGGTGTATCAGATTTAGTTTGCTTTGCTAAATGAATTAAGCTAGTATTTATTTATTTAACATTTGTTTATTGGGAAAGTCCGACTTGGAACAAGCCAATTTTCAGCGGAGGCCCAGGGAGAAAGACTCCAGGCGCATGTCTTTGTAACGTGAGAGGAAACCAGAGCACCTGAATGCACATGAACGCAGGGAGGACATGCAGGCTCCGCACAAAAGGCACCCCAGCCAAGAATCAAACCAGATCACTTCTTGCTGTGAGGTGGCAATGTTAACCGCTGCCCTACTGTGCCATCCGCTGCACCACTGCCCCATCCTTACTCATGTGCATCCACTCCACAGGTGAGGCTTCTACCAACTGACAGAGAGTCTTGGTTTTTATATCCTAGATGTTTACCAGTTTTCCTAGGAACTTAACCTTTAGGGATCAACAAAGGGTTTTCAGAACAAACCAGAGATGTTAGTCACCCATCCCAGAATGTTCCAGTTAAACCTGCCAACTCTTATGACTCTGCAATGCTACTTGAGAAAAATATAACAAAAAAGTACCTTATCAGACATCTAGAAATGCAAAATAATGTAATAAACAGATTTTTTTAGTCAGATAGACTAATAAACAGGTATCTTATCAAATTACTAGAAATGTAAAATAATGCAATAAACAAGTGTCTTTTAATCACATAGATTAGATGATAAACAAGTTTTAAAATGGTTCTGTTTCATAGAAAAATACAGAATAACTAAATTAACCCTTTCAGTCAGTTCTCTATACTGAGGCAGAAGTCAATCTCTCATTTACGCAAGGTAAAAAACCTTTCGTATCATATCCGTATCACAGAACACCCAGCAATTTGTCCATATAAGCTTTTTATTCAGCTGCCATAGTTGCTTGAGATTATCCTCAATCTAATTAAAGGAGGTGCACCTAATAATTAAATGTCTCATTTGTTTGAAACATAATAACCTTAATACATGCACTCTTTGTGCATGTCTTAATAATCCTAATACATGTACTCTGTGCGGATGCTTCTGCATAATCTCACCATCGTCTACTGATGTCCAAGAACATAGTACATTTTTAACAGAAACAATAGGATAATTCTGCACTTTAATCACTTGACACCCTCCTCTTAAATTTTTTGCACCCTGTATTTAAATTTTACAATCCAGGTCTTCAGCTGTTATAGGCACACTTAAATGTTCATCACGTGTGACATTTAGGTCTTTGGCATTAACTGACAATTAAGAATTGCATTTAGATGAGTGGTCATGATTCTTTCAATTTACCTTGATAAAATCTATATTAACAACCACAGACCCTTACCTCTGTTAACTTCACTCACCTAACCACCAACAAATGGGGCAATTCGGGATAAATATGTGTAGGCTTGAAAGGGCTCTAGTGCCATTAGCCTAGTAACCTCCTATGAATCTATGCACTTTGCCTTTCTTCAGTTGGTATAACATGACTGCATACTTTTCTTCTGTACTCAATGACTTAGACATTATCTGAGCCATGGCAATTGAACTAGCCACAACTTTCTTACACCAAGCTCTTTCGCCATTCATTACTGACTTTGATCCCACAGATTAAGATAAAAGACTTTTGACTTGCAAGCCCACTTGTCTGGCAACTGAGACTGAAATGGATTTTTATCTTTTGATCTTATATTTCATTGTAGAAAAAGACAAACCTGGGGATGCAATAAACTCCATGTAGGCTTAGCATGAAGCCTACATGAGGCTGCATGGTGAGCAGCAGTGCTAATTGCATATACATGCCACACACCGTGTTCAAATGTAAACAAATATGGTTTCATGGCTAGTAACAGTGTTGCCAGCCTGGAAACCATGTAAAGCAACACAGAAAACAGCAGGCATGTAAACCTGTTTACCTAGGGAAAACTAGGTCTGTATGTTTGAATGAAGTACCACAATGATTAACAGGGTTATTAATAAAGCAATGTATATAGTTCTGACACATTACATGACAGTATATTTATTTATTATTTAATAATTAATAATTATTGTTTAGGAATACACAAGTCCACAGTAAAAATATTTTTATTTTTATTTTTATATTTATAGGATACTATTGCACTTTAAAAGTGATGGTGGACAAGTTAATTAATAAATCAATTATGACAATTAGGTCAATTATTGTTTCATGGTGTTAATGGCTATGATATAAATAAGTGCTGCTAAAATTTCTATTTGATTCTGAAGAGGTCTCCTGTGCAGAGATGAAAGCGCTCAATCTTGTTTAATTTATGTAGTTGGAATAAAGTTTACACATTATTTTGTTCGTATTGTCCTTGGAATTATTGGTGGAGTATTTGGAGTGAAGAAGACAGCTTTTATTGATCCATGTTGCTGTGTTTTTTTTGGGTTATGTTTGCCATCTTTGGCTGGTTCTTTATTTATTATTTATTTATTTATTTCAGTTTGATGACTGGGAAGTCCACTGGGCCAAGAAGAGCCCATTTTCAGTGGAGACCCGGGGAGAAAAAAAGTGCAGAGTTGTATGGAAACCTGTTTCAGGCATACTGAGCAAAAGCTGAGTAAATGACATTAAGGGTACATGGACTGCATTATAAATAAATTATAAATAAATCGGAAAAGTGCGTGTATTATATAGGGACACACAGATAAATTGTAGGAATGAACACAGGAAAAAGACATAAACCATGGGAATGTACAGCAGATGAGGGCATGTCAGTGAAGACAGTTGTAGCATGAACACTAATCACATAGCAACATGATACAATATGGACTACTCAGTGAATGTATATGCAGAACGCACCGGCATCCAGGATGATGTCACAATATAAACAAGAAATAATCAACATCAGCAATTGGCTTAGTTTCTGGTGTGAATCCAGGGGGATCCAGTACCTCTCAGCAGGGGATGAGATAGTTAACAGGCCATGCAACTTTGCCAGAGATGGTTTGCACCTGTGTTCTCTAGGCTGTCAAATACTGGCAAAGGTGCTCCTCCACCATAGTGCCTTTTTCAGACAGTGGCAAAGCAATAAAACTTCAGAAGTAAAAAACTCCACTGGAGACAAAATCAAGGTTCTGCTGCTTAATGCTAGGAGTCTACACATGCAGCTGCACAGGAGGAAATTGCCAACTTGCTAGCTGACAGATTTGGTGAAAACTTCACACCCTCCCCCCACTGGACCCACAGTCCATACCCCAAAGCCACCTGACAACAGTCCTCTGCCAAGTATTCATAGAGATTAGGTCATATATGTGCTCTCCAAGGCTAAAAAAAATACTGACTTAATTGTGCCAGATAACATCCCAGATTGGTTACTAAGCAATCTAAAACAGGCCCTAGCAGACTCACTTAGCTTCCACTTAGTTCAAACTGTCAAAATCAACAACTCAGCCAGTGCCTCTCTGTTTGCCAACTATGTTAGTAAAACCTGGAACTCACTTCCTGCTGACATTACTATAGTACCCACCCTAAGACAATTCAAGAAAAGTCTCAAACAATATTTTAAATCGCACTGGCTATGTCCTTGTTCCAATTCATTTGTAACTTAACTGTGTGGCATTTTTTTAGGTCTTTTAACCTTGTGTAATCTTAACCCCTGAGTGATTGTATTACTTGTATATCTGAACAGAACCTGTAAACCGTGTTTAATAAGTATTATGTAATATTGTTGTTTGCACCTTGGAGCTTTTCTCCCCGGGCATCCGCTAAAAATGGACATGTATCCATTTGGACTATCCCGGTCAACAAATGTAAAATAAATAAATAAAATAAAATATATAGCCTAAGAACTGCATTTGTTCCAGAAGAGTGGAAAACAGCAACGCTAATGCCTTTGCACAAAGAGGGGCCATCAACCAACCCGGGGAATTATAAATGCATACGTCTAACCAGTCTCGTCTGCAAGACGATAAAATTAATCATCATGGACATTATCAACAAGGAAATAGGTGACCTTCAAACTCTAGACCTAAATGAATTTGGGTTTGATAAGGGTAATCATTCTTATTAAATCTAGTAAACTTCTTTGAGAAAGTCACCAAAGACCTGGATGAAGGTAGGACAGTGCATACTGCTTATCTTGACCTGGCTAAGGCTTTTGACACAATCTCTCACTCAGGTGTCATTGAGAAACTCTCACAGCTGGGTATTAACCCTTTATCACTAGGTGGATAGCCAAGTGGCTCACCAACAGAACACATACTGTCAAAGATGTAATTCAACCTCTACCAGTATAGCTATCACCAGAGGTGTGCCACAGGAATCTGTGCTGGAGCCTTTACTGTTTGAAATCTATTTTTTGAAAGTCCAGACTACAGTAGATGGCCTTTGGCTTAACAACTTTGCTGATGCTTGCATATTGGGTGCAATCACTAAGTCCACTGACAATGTTAACATATTACATGAGGGACTAACACAGACAAATAATTGGTGCCAAAGCCACAGTCTAAAACTAAATGCAAAAAAGTGCCATTATTATTGCCTTTGGCAGAGTGGAATGTCCCGCTAATTACAGTATTGACATTAGCCCCCTCCCAAGCTTCAACCCAGTGGTGCAAGACCTGGGAACACAGGTAGATAGCAATCTGAACTTTGACCACCAAGTTTCCACACTCATAAGGAAAGCCTTCTACATTGTGTACCTCATACATAAGGGCATCACATCCAGGTCTGAGGATGTTAAAACAGCACTGTACTCGACCATCATCAGACCACTAATAGAGTACAATGCTCCCTATTGCATGTACCACACCAGGCACCAGCAGCAGCTGGAGAGACCACAGGGGTTTCTCAACAAGAAAATATAGGGCCTCCAAACCATACTATGATGTACATGGATAAAATGAAAGCCCTGTTACTGTACTCTGTATCATATTAGCTTCTGAGAGGTGACTGGTGCCTGGTCAGCATGGTAGCCTCTGACTCTGCCCTGATGTAAATGGTGCATATTCTCAAATCTAATGGCACAAGAGTCAGTGGCTGTAGGGATCTTAGCATAACCTGTGACATTAACAGAATATGCTTGGGAGAGAGAAATATCTCCCAGAGACTGCTACTCCTCTGGAATAAACTTCCTAATCAAATGAAGCAGAGTGCCTCACTGAGCCTATTCCAGCACAACCAAGACAAATAGATGGGATACTGCAAATTCACCCCAGGGGCAGAATCCTCGTCCCTCGTGGACAGGCATAGTCAGTGCTGACCATAGACTTACTCTGTGAATTACATCTTCATAATGAGGACAGTTGGGGTTACTTGGGATGAACATGGATATGTTTATAAGGGCTGTAGGACTGCTAGCCTAGGAAACTCCTTTGACCCTATGAGCCTATGTCAACAGTTCTCAGGGGGCATATTACTACAGCTTTTATAGAAGGAACATGCAATATAATGACAGCAATGGCCATCAAGAAAGCTTACATCACATATTGTAATGCCCTGTCATAGCCATACTGTATATCCACACCTCAATATAGCATATGTCAATAGCAGCAGCATTGACATGTCAAGTGATCATAGGTCATAGGACAAGGACACTTTTAGGCTGATGGCCAACATCCCATGAAATCCTACCCATTATTATAAAATGAAAGTAAAAATGTCTATATGTATATTATAGAAGACAGTGAGTGTATGTGTGTATTTGTTGATTAACATTACATTCTGCCACTGTCCATATGGGACATATGCACCACACCATGGCAGAATTAGCAATCACACATGCAGTGTTCTGGGGATGGCTTGCATAGGCTCATGGAAGAACACTGCTTCATGATGGCTGTATGCATATTTAACATGAGGACATCCTTCACTCCTCTGCAGAAAGGATGCCATGTGGCCAGAAGACAAAGGAGGATGTGTGGGACAATGTGAGTGTTACCCCAAGTGATAGTGAAATGAAGAGCTATGCCAAAGATCACACATTGACCATAGTGTACCACAAACCAAACACACAGCATTACACTGGACCAGATATGAACATTACACCTGTGTAGGCATCGACTATGGATGCTACACAATGTCACAGTAGCAACACAACACCACATAAGGCTGACTGTAACACTGTCACGTTACAATTTGTGGAGTATAATAGCATCATTGTTTGCTGAGGAGAACATGTTGTGAGCACTGTAGGGCATGGATGTGGAGTCACATCCCTGTATAAAATTGCCTCATAAGTGATAAGTGTATGTATAGATATGCATGTAGCTTTCTGTCAGATTAGAACACCTATATGTGTAGTTAAAGCATATTGCAAACACAGTAGTTTATGTTTCTGCTGCAACACAGGTTTATTTTGAATACTGTCAGAGTGCATGTACACAGGATAAGATAATCATTGTATGTTACAACAAGATGTTTGGAGGAGTGTCTGACATAGCTGTGGACTTGCATATCTTTCTAAAACTACCTATATACAGAGCACAGTACTTAACAGAAGTACCACAGCACAATTCTAGCTTTCACAGTGTCAGAGAATACTTTATAGCTGATGACATCAGCAGAGTCTGGTAAGAGGAAGATGGTAATAGCAGTATCCTACATTCTGGTGCAAAATGCTCTTTCCAATGTCAAGCAAGTGCACAGATGCACACATGCACGCCACTCGACTGCAGTGTAAACAGAACCCCTATCTGTCTAAGTATACTGACTAAAGAACACCATATTTAGCGCAAGCACCACAGTACAAGTCTGACTTGGAGAGTGTCAGACAGCTCTTTATAATTGATGACATCAGCACTGTCTGGTGAGAGGAAGATGGTAATAGTCGTATCCCACATGCTGGTGTAAAATGCTCTCTCAAATGTCAAGCATGTGCACAAATGCACACACACACACGCACACACACACACACACACACACACACACACACACACACACACACACACACACACACACACACACACACACACACACACACACACCAGTTGACTGCAGTGAAATTAGAACCCCTACCTAAGTACAGTGACTACAGAACTCAGTACTTAATGCATGCAACACAGCACAAGCCTGACTTTTATAAGGTTGCAGTACAGTTTATAGTGGATGACATCATATTGGATGTTTGATAGAATATGTTGGGAGGACTGCATGAAATGGATGTACAGGCATGCTCAACTGTCAAAGTACTGGTACTCCATGGGAATGTAGTGATAACTTCATGATACAAGATTATGGTCCAGACTAGACAGACACACAGATACACACACACACACACACACACACACACACACACACACACACACACACACACACACACACACACACACACCAGTTGACTGCAGTGAGATTAGAACCCCTAACCAAGTACATGGACTAGAGAACTCAGTACTTAATATAAGTGCCACTGCACACGGTTGACTTATAAAAGGCTGCAGGATAATTTATAGTGGATGACATCATCATTGGATGTCTGAGAGAAGATGCTGGGAGGCCTGCATGAAATGGATAGCTAGCCATGTACAATTGTCAAGAAATATTAAAGTACTGCATGTTACCGGAGTGATGAGTGTGCAAAGTGTAGCCTTTGCTGTTGTGTTTCCAATGTACAGGTATACTTTAAGAGACAGCTTTACAAATTGTATGCAAACAACTGTCCAAATTACTACAAGTACTGGAACATTGGAATGTGTGTTGTCATTATAAATATTTGCATGGTATATAAGAAACCATTTGTTATTTATCTGTGTAGTGTGGTTGATATATTTGTGAACAAGTACTGAGAGACCAAGTATGAAGTGCATGGGTGGAGGTAACAGATGTCTGCAGTGTAAATATGTTCTTTTTTAAAAAGTGCCTTCCCTTTGTTTGTGTTTTCACATGCATTTTCATGGCATGAAGACAAAATGGGCATTAAATGTAAGTAATACATGCTAATGTCCACTTACCATAGTGGACTGCCAAGCAACTGGTTTCCACGATTGAAGGCAAAGTGTGCATGAAAGATACTCATTTCTATTGCTTTTCTTGTTTGCACATAATTAAGCTCTGAGCATATGTGGGCCTCATTGACAAGATTATGACAGTTCTGAGTACTGAGTATATGAAACACACCTGCTGCTTAGCTGACTCTGTAGCAGCAAGTGTAAATTCATTGACACATGTCTTTTGGAGCCCAGATGATATAGGGTTCGAATTCAAGTTTATATAAAATTTCACATACATATGTATAGTGAAATGAAATAAGTCTTCACTCTATGTGCTTACGGCAGCCGGTTTAAGTGTCACTGCATGGAGGTAACTGCAGCATTCACCATCGATTGACACTGGTGCACAATGCCTCCACACAAACATAGAGGGAAAAAAAGTGAAGGGTTCCATTTCTGTTTTTTTTTACTTATGTGTGTTGTGTGTAATTCAACCTTTTGACCAGATTAAAGGTGTTAATATGGGGTAGATAGAAAAGTGGTGAATTGGGGAAAAAGCTGGGGGAAGAACAAAGGTTAAGCAATATAGGAATGTGCAGGAGGGAGGTAGGAAAGAACCATAGCTATCTACTTCAACAGTGTAACATGAAAAGATGCTACAGAATATTAGCTGAATTTGGACTGTCACCTCAACAAAGAGGGTTCACAACAACATAATCATGTTGTACAACCAATTAGACCAAATCAGTTGTGTCAAGAAGACATGTGTGCAATGTAGAGAGCTATGTATTGGACAATATAAATATATATATATATATATATATATATATATATATATATATATATATATATTTTTTTTTTTTTTTTTTATTTGGTAAGAGAGGAATGCTGGCTTGGGAAAGGGACATAGGTATTTCTGGGTCAGGTAAGTAGGACAGGTAAGGAAGCAAATGCAAACAAGCAAGGTACAGAAATGGTAAGGGACACAAAAGGTTGGGGGACAGCAGATGCCCATGCCCATCAAACATGGGGACAGTGAGAATCTGTTATCATTGTCCCCTTACTCCACTGGCACTTGAAGTGCTTCACATCTTCTCCTATGGAAAATAAGGGAAAGCAGCCTCTCCATCGAACATAGGAATGCACAAATGGTGCTGTGCAAAAACCTACTCACTAACCGTGGCATCTCCTGGTGGGTAATAAATTCTCCACCTCTGCCAGTGCTCCCCGAGTATACCACAGCACCAGCTGCTGGTGTAGTGCTAACCAAGGGTGCAGGTAGTGCAGGGGCAGTAGAGGCAGTACTACCAGGTTGGGTCTCAGATGTACTGGGCATCTGTGCTGGAGCTGGTAGAACAGGATCAGGCTGAGCCATTGGGGTTGGCCTACCTCCTTGTGCTGTCAAGTATTTTGTGATTTGTCAGAGATAGATGACATTGAAATGTTTTGATGACACACAGAATAAAAGAGATAAGGGCTGGGATGAGATTAAAAAAGAGACAAAATTAGTACCATTATATGTGACATACAATGCATTATCACAATAATAAAGTATTTTATCTGAACTGTTACATTTAAGTATGCCTCTTAACAACTACAAACTATAATTAAGGATTGCTCAATGTAATCCTTGCATTGTGCATAAATTGAATGTATGCTTGGTCCAATTACACAGATTAAGTTAACAGCAGGGGATTTATGCCACTTGTGTAGAAATTAATTTATGCAATTCATTTTAAAGGATTTTACTATTTTATATTTGTTACTTGAACCCAAAATGCATGACTACAGTTTTAGACTTGACTCCTTCAGTTGGCTTGTGCTACAGACTAAAGCATGCATGCTTACTTTTATAGCTAGAATATGCATGCTTACTTTGCTACAACTGTATAGAAAATAAATAAATTTAAAATGTAAAATAATACTTCTGTTGTGCTGCATTCATACCCCTTGCTTCCCCTAATCTGTCTGGATGCTCAGCGTGGGCCTCTTTATTCATCATAATCTCTGCATTGACCGTAGAATAAAGAGAAGAGAACAAGAGAAGACCATTATGCATACCAGTCTTGCCTACATGCAGCTTTCTATCTACTATAAATTCTCTTGATCAGAATATTTACACAACTGTGGGATGTCACCAGACCTAAACTCATCCAGCCAGTGGTTGAGTGCATCCCTCTCATGCCTTTTCAATTCATTAAAGTGATGCCTACACTATTTTCCAGTGCATTGGATAGCCAGTCACACTGGAGACAGCCTTGGTCAGACTATTCCAAGACTCAGACTTGTAGTGAAAGCCAGAATAGTCCACCTGCAAAAGCCATCAACTTTACAAGGTGTCCAATTAAGATTAGACTCCTCAACACCCCACCTATGTGCACTAAATTGGGTACCTTCCCTTCTACTACAAAACATGTCCAATCGTGGAGAATAGCAATGGCTAAGAATGATTGCATGTCAATGCCTATTATTGCATTTACTGGTAGTGGGCAAATGCGAACAATGATGCCAACCACATTTGCATGACATGAAGCAGACAGCAACAGTACCGAACTAGTAGGAAAGCAGTTTTGGAAAGCGGAAGGTTAATCTGGCACTTGGCGTTAGTTTGAGAGTTGTTTGCCACTGTAACTGTTAGGTGATTTAACTCTGCAGACATACTAGAGGGGGATAAATTTATGGGTTCCTATCATGACATCGAAAAGTGTAAATATCGAACAGCCTAAAGGCCAAAAATGCTGGACCTTGATATGCCTTTTGTGAGATCGGAGTACAGTGAAGATCAGAATATTTGCCTTTTCCTCACTGTAGTGCAATCTCAGAGTTGGTATATATATTTAGTGAGAGGTGTGTGGGGGACACAGCCCCCCACAATAGCGAGTTTGAGGTCTGATATTTTCGGGCTTTAGGTAATTTGATATTACGTTTCTTCGATGTTCTGATATAGACCCAAATTTCATGACATGACATATTTTTGGTTTGTATTTATACACTGATAAAATTAATTTTGACAATGTGGCGTTCAAACCTATGCATAACAGCAATACATTTTCTTCCACAGTAGTGATTTTCCATTCTTGCCACAGAAGAAGTGCTTCTCAGACATACTCTTTAATTATATATAAATACATATGACAGACTGAGGGGTTAACCATGTATGTGTATTGCCTGACAAAGTCCTGGTTTATACATTCATGTGTGTATGAGTCTTACTGAAGTCTGCAGGCCATCCAAGGCCAGATACCACAATTCAAACTGCAGAAAAATAGTAGTCAGTATACCCTCAGTCATACATATAATTCATAGGATCTCCACTGCTATACATCCTAATTGTTATTTATAATTATGTTTATTTTTTATGTGATAATTAATATGAAGTGAAATGAAACAACAGTAAAAACATTTGGAATTTCATGTATTAGAATCCAGGACTATCTGTACTGCAGGCCTACAATTACACCTGCTGCCACAGAAATACTTAAATAACCATTGTATATTTCTTACTCATTGTTAACTAGTGATTGTCAACCATCGCTCACTGCCACTTACTGTTTGCGCAGTGTCCAACATACTTGATGGAATGTATCTGTTTTGAAATTGTCTACTGTCTGCCTCCTGTCTGCAGGTGTTGTAGACGTGCAGGTATTGGGGAAAATTGTTAACTGCAGCGCAACATCTCTAAGTGATGTTGTCTGACAAAAAAGAAAAAAAAACAATGTATCCTTCTTGAATCTCAACCATACCAAATTTCTTAGTATTTCTTGTTTTTGGGGGTGAAATAATAAGGTGCCACTAATTCCCAAGTTATCCCTTTAAATCCCGATTTTGTTTTTTTTTTTTTTTTTTTTTTTTTTTTACATTTTTTTATTTAATGTTAACCTCATCCCGCAATGTCATTAAAGTACACAGATGACACTTGCATGACGAAGAAGGCATTGTGAGGTAATGCAGCAGTGCCTAACTGCCTCTCAAAGTCGGAGAGTTTAAAAGAAAACAGACAAATGCATACATTGTATCTGGGTTTTGGAGGGATTTTTACTTTTGTAAGACAGTTGTACATAAAAGGTACATAAAACAGACATTATAGCTTGTCAGCTAAGTTTGTACTAGGTTTTTGACCAGCAGGTTGATTACATTGCGTGGTGCTTTGTTAAAAAGGAGGTAGCTAAGGGTTATGTTAAAACAGAGTGAGCAGAAGGAGAGCTAGCATGTACGGCTGATGCAAGGCAACCAAGCTAGTCTAAGCAAAAACAAAACACCAGCACCAATAATGAGCTAAGAAAACTGAAAGAGCTTTATTAAGCTGAACACTAGACCAGTTTCAGCACATGGCTTTCATCATTAGAATAACACAAAGTAGAGTAAAGCCCCACAAAAAATACCTCAACCAATGAGGTAATGTGACATAATTTCCTATCTTGGAATAAAATATCATCAATACATATATAAGTATATAAATGTATAAACACAAAAAGCATGTATATTAATAACCAAAAATCTAGAACATTAAAGTAATACATATATGAATACAAAAAGCATGTGTATGGATAACGATGACTCTGGCATGTAAACATAATGTAACAAAGAAAATGTTACAATTTGTCATTGAGTCCAGGGGAAAACAAACCCCCAAGTTTAACTATCCATTTTCTTTCCTTGTTATTAAGAATTCCATGCTATCCAGTTTTAAAAACCCGATTACCTGTAATGTTATCTATAATGGAAAATGAAAATTTGGCAGTGGGATGATTCTATGTATGTCTGTATAGGGCATTAGTAACCCTAGCATTTCTAATGTCACTCAAGTGTTCAGATATTCTAATTCTAAACTGTCTAGATGTTAAAACAATCATGACGCTAACTTTAACAAGTTCTTAGTTACTGTAATGTGCAATGTATCTAGGGATTGAACTGCTTGATGCTTAAACTATAATTAGCAGCAATCTAAACTATAAGAAGCAACAATCTAAACTATAAGAAGCAACTTGTGTTCATTATGTAGCATTAGACTGTTGGCACAGCATTTATACAAACTATGGGATTCATGAAAAGATGTAACTTTGTATCGTGCCACAATGTTCATACAAACATGGACAATGGATATGTTTATGTAGTTCTGTATCCAGATGCAGAGTATTTATGTAGTTGCATTTGTATGCAATGACCAGTAAACCACACTAATTTAATGTGGAGCATAAGTTCATAGGTTCAAAGGTTGGTACTAGCCTATTGGCCCTAGGGCCTATCCAAGCCTAGCCATAACAATTCCCTGGCTATTTCTTCCCACACTATTTACTTCCCCAGACCCCTGTCTAGCAGGGTGACTGATGTGATCCCCAGGGTGAATTTCCTTTCTCCCATCCAGTCATCAAGGTTCCTTTTAAAGAGGGCCAAAGAGGCACTCTGCTTGACATGTATGGGCGGTCTATTCCAGAGTCTGTGGAGTCTCTGGGTCAGGAACGTATCTCTCCAGCATGTTTTGTTTATTGTGATGACAAGGTTTAGATCCCTGGAGCATGTGGCTCTGAGGGATTGGGATTTCTTTAAGTGTAGCATGTCCAACAGCTCAGGGTTTGACATGGCCTTGCATGTTAAGCAGAGATCGCCTTGAAGTAGAAGATATGCAACAGAGTATAGCTGGAGTTTTTTTAAGGCGGTCAGCATAAGGCATCTACTTTAGGCCTTTGATTCTTTTAGTGAGGTATTCCTGTGGCTTTTCCAGTTGTTGCAGATGTCTTGAGAGGTACATACCAAACAGGGCATTTTATTCTATAATGGGTCTAATGAGGGATGAGTACAGTGGGACAATGACCTCCTTTTTTCCTGGATGAAAAGCCCTTAATGATGAGGTGTGCCACATCGAAGGATTTCCTGACTTTTGTGGTGATGTGGTTAAAGAAAGTGAGACCACTGTCCACCTGTATCACTACGTCTTTTATCACACTTTCGGTGTTAAGTGTACTGCCACCTATATGGTAATTCCTGGGTACATGTTTTTTTCCAAAGGAGATAACTATACATCTCTTGGCATTGAGCTTGAGCCCATGACTCTGTCACCAAGCATCTGTTTCTGTAAGGCCCTTTTGTAGAGTATCCACATAATTTGGGGATTCAGTAATGACTTCCAGTTTGCAGTCATCTGCGAACTTTGTTAGCCAGAGTCCCTTAGTGTTGGCCTGTACTTCAGAGAAGTAGATGTCAAACAAGAGCGGTTCCAGGACTGAACTCTGATATATTTCACTTGTCACTTATCTGGAGTTGGATTTGGAGTCGGCTACTTTTACAGTCTGGGTTCTGTCAGTAAGCCAGTTGGCAACCCATCGAGTGATGTAGGGATTAATGCCCAGCTTAGTAAGTCTATTTATGATTCCTGAGTAGGGGATGGTGTCAAAGGCCTTGGCAAGGTCCAGATAAGCTGTGTGGACCACCTTACCCTCATCCACAGCTCTGGAGACTGATTCGAAGAAGTCAATCAGGTTCAGGAGACAAGATTGGCCCTTTACGAACCCAAAGTTGGTGGGGTCCAGTGTTTGAAGGTTGCCAATGTCTTTCTTTACAAATTCCATGATAATACGTTCCATGGCCTTGCAGATCAGGCTTGTCAGACTGATGGGGCGGTAGTTCCCAGGATCCAAGGTGGATCCCTCCCTTGTGGAGTGGGATAATTGTAGCTGTGCACCACTCAGTGGGCATGAAGCCTGAGGTGAGGCTATGATTAAACATGACACTTAGGTGAGGTGCCAGTTCATTTTTGTAGTTCATGTAATACACAGGTCGGGATGTCATCTGGTCTCATGGATGCTGTATTCTTAGCTTTGGAGAGTGCGTTTTTTACCTGTGTGGCCTTTATTACCAGAATTTAACAATCTTCCGGTATTGAAATGGGTCATTTAGGTGGTGAGAGGGGGTGAAGTTGGCACTGAATTTGTCTGCCAGGATATTGGCAATATATCTGGGATCAGTATATTTAATGCCATTCTGTTGTAGCGCAGAGCAGATATGAGCATTGCCATTTATATTCTTGACATAACTATAGAATGCCTTGTGGTTGTCTTTGGAATCTTTGGCAATTTTATTTTCATAACTAGCTTTGGAGGATTTTATGAGGGATCTCAACTTCTTACTGAAGCTGGTAAGGGAGTTTTTTGCATCCTGGGATTTTCTTCTTTTCTGCAACAGTTTCTTCCTTTTGTTGTAAAGTTTGTTTATGGCAGGGGACTTCCTTTTTTGGCTTTCTTTTTCCTTTTTTTGGAGGAGAGCATCTAGGTTCTATTTGGGATGGCACGATTCATGCATGAGTGGATGTGCTCGTACAGTGCCTTAGTGTAGGATTCAGCAGTTGAACTTTCAGTTCCCGTCTGCATGTGTGTCATGAAGATTGTCACTTCTGACTTGAGTAGCATGAAGTTGTCTTTGGAGAAGTTTTTTATGGAGGTTTCCTTACTGGGGGGGGGGGGGAGAGGTGGGATGTGATGTTAAGGGTGATTAGATTATGGTCAGACCTGACCAACGAGGAGGTGACCATAGATGTGGAGCATTGATTTCCCATGTTGGTAATGACCAGGTCTAGGATATTGGAGCCCCTGGTGGGACTATGTATTAGTTGATCCAAGGTGTTGGAATTTATGAATTCCAAGAATCATTGGGCAAAGGTGTTGGTACATGTGAAGTTTTCCCAGTTAATGGCATGGGTAGTTGGAATCATCCAGTATTAGGGCATTTGGTTGTATCTTAATATTTTCCAGTATGTTTAGAAAGGTGTAGTGAGACTCTTGGGGCATGGTTGGTGTCTGTAGCAGGCTACAATTTGGATTGCAGTCTTACCTAGTGTTAGTTCCACCTGGAGAATTTTAGATGCATTGTGTTGGGCAACTAGCCTGGAGGTGTGAGTATCCTTGGTGAATATGGACACTCCTCCACCTTTAGTGTTTCGGTCCTGGTTTGGTGGCTGAAAAGTGTGGTAAGAGTTGTAGCCTGGTATTGCAGGGGTGCTCTCTGGAGCCTTGAACCATGTCTCAGTTACTGCACAGATATCGATGTTCTCCATTTTTTAGGAGTGCCTCGAGAGAGTGCATTTTGAGGTTTAGACTCCTAACATTGAGTAGCATTACCTTCAGATCTTGCATGCTTGTACTTGTTACAGTGGTGGTTTTGTCCTTTGAACTTTGCCTAAAAAAGGCATTATAGGGGTGGCAAGAGCCTTAGCCAGTAACCTGAATCCCAGGGATGACATGTGCAGACCATCTCTGACAAAGCATTGTGGTCTGTCAATCATGTCATCTCAGGCAGACAGATACCGGATCCCCTTTGAATGACACCAGAAGCTTAGCCAATTGTTGAAGTCAATAATTTTGTCCTTATACTGTGGTATCATTCTGAGTGAAGGCAGGATGCTACTCAGGGCTAGGGTCATACCTGCCTGGGCCACATGATCCAAGAGTTCTTCCATGTCTCTTTTCATGTAGTCCAGGGAGATACGTCTCAAGTCATTCACTCCAACATGGACAATGACAGAGTCATATGCGGTGGCAGAACTGCAAGACCCTCTAAGCGGTGTTATGATGGACTGTTTAGAGCATGAGTGACAGGAATAGAAGAAATTGTATGAAATTGCATGTCTTGTAGCATTCCTTTCACCAGTAAGACAGTACAGTGATTGACCCAGGATTTGATGAAGGCTGTTCTTATTAAATGTAATCACATTCAGAGCTCCACACTGACAAAACACAGAGACATCCTGTAATCCATACTGCAGTAATAAAACTTATCTCACCACATTTGTACACAGCATATTTTACTTCTTACTTCCTAACAAGTCTCTCATTCTTATCATCATAAATGTTATTGGGAATTTGGGAGTCGTCACCTTAAAACAAATATGTGCACCTATTATCTCAGCTACCACTCATCTGAGAACTGCGTATCTGACCTAAGTAAAGTTACTGTTTGGATTTTTGGCTAAAATACTCAATTTAAATGCAGTGGTTTATTTTCTAAAAACATTTAATAACTCTGGAGCATATGTATTTCCATAAAGACATTAATATTTTATCTTGTGTGCAGCTGTACAGCAGTTATGCTACAATGACAAAAGCAATCATGACAAAAGCTGTCCCATCACTATATAAAACTTGGGGGCGCTAGAGCTATTGCTAGGGTAATTGCATTTTCTATATAGGGGAGAACCCAAGAAAAATAGTAATGAATTCATGAGATTTTAAAATGTATATGTTATGTGTATTTTCGTTTGTAAAGTCCAAACTTTTAATACAGCTTTTCATCTGTTCATGAGTTTATTTTATGGCATTTATATATATTATTGTTATTATTATTTTTTATTATTATTATTATTATGTTTCTATGGCCCATTTATAAAGTATCTGAACATTTGGTGAGTTCTACAAAGAAGTGGTTGTGGTCACTCAAATCACAAAAGTTTTTAAGGAAGTCGGGTTGAGTGCATAGATTTGGAGGATTGTTGTAACAATACGGAAACTTCATAATATCTACCACTACCCAACCCCTGAGCATTAAAATCATACCATGGGGGTGAAGACTCAAAATGCTGACAATTTCTCATAATGAACTATAGCTGAGAAGTATGAGAGGAAGGGTGAGTTCTGATAGGTTGAGCCCAGACATAAATATGTTGTATAGAAAGAGGTTACGTAAAGAATATATTTCTTTTGTAGATTGACAGGTTGCATACCAGTGGTTACCTCGTGATAGTTGTTGGTAGTTTTAGAAATATCAGGATGCATCATCATTGTAGGGAGACGTGATAAAAGTCAAGTTATGCTGCTAAATTGTTTGATTAAGTCTCTGAAGAGAAAACTGAAGAAGTGACCTATGGATAGAGTTAGAAATTAAATAAAAGATTGTCTCTAAATGTAGCTATTACTGTGTGTGTGTGTGTGTGTGTGTGTGTGTGTGTGTGTGTGTGTGTGTGTGTGTGTGTGTGTGTGTATGTGTGATACTCAACAGTCCAAATTTTCACAGAATGTCCAGAAAGGAACCCCCCAGATTTTTGCATCATAATTTTGGTCTATCTCTTGTACAATTTTAGTTTTCTGGGAAAGCATTGGAAAATCATTGAGTACCAAAGTCAAAATATAATTACACTCATTTGAGTTTCAGACTTCTTACCCTTCAGGAAATTCATGCCAATGCAAAACCTATTATTCTATCAACTTTCTAAGTTTATAACAGCAGTATTTAAATTTGTCTCTATTTATGGGCCTTTGTCTCTTCATTATTTAAGGTTTTGTCCAGATTTCTTGCTTTAAGAAGTTGAGAGGTAAATTAATGTCTTCAATCTTCATGCTGGTATCCCACAATTCCATTGGAGTGGGAGGGGTTACATGGTTGTGTATGTAAATTTTATGTTAATCAGCATCCCGATTTTTGGCCAGTTGTATCTACTTTTCATGGGCCTTTATCCAGATTGAGAGGTATGTCAAAAATGTCTGCATCCTGTTTACAGGTGTTTCGTCTACTTCTTGTGTGGGCCATGATGGTAAGGATTGCACAAAGAAGGCAAGCAAAGCTAAACTGGTTTTAGTCTTGTGATCAGTGTTTATTAGGTTTCATGCTTAAAAGACAAAAGTGGTACTTGAACCGTAATTTAGAGATAGTATATGCTATGTAGATCAACATGTTTTGCAGACGTGCTACACATACAGGTGCTTCACAGGTGTAGTTGATGCATTGTTTATCAAAGAAGTACATTACATGACATGTATTGTGTTTATCCATTTCCCATGTTTGCGTTACACCATGCACTATGCAAATAGTGGTACTGAAAAAAAAAGAAAAGAAATTAATAAAATAAACAACACTACAATATATATATATATATATGGGTCTACTTTGGATGACCGAAACGCCAGTTCGCCCACACGCAAAACACCGAGACCAAACAACTGAAAACAAAGGTGATCGACAAGGTGAAATCCCGACAGCCGAAAGACCGACATGGGCAACGTGTGAGCGCGACTCGGTAAGTGTGCGATAGTGAGGGATTTAGGGTTAGGAAGTGGACAGGTAAGTGTGCGATAGTGAGGGATTTAGGGTTAGGGTGTGGGAAAGGTGAGTGTGCGGTAGTGTCGGACTTAGGGTTCGGGTAAGGTAAGTGTGTGATAGTGACGGACTGTAGTTTAGGGGCGGGTTAAGTGAGTTAGGGTTAGGGTGCAGGTAGGGTGAGTGTGCAATAGTGACGGGCTTTATGTTTTAGGGTGGGTTAAGTGAGTTAGGGTTAGGGTGCAGGTAGGATAAGTGTGCGATAGTGACGGACTTTAGGTTTAGGGGTGGGTTAAGTGAGTTAGGGTTAGGGTGTTGGTAGGGTAAGTGTGCGGTAGAGTCGGACCTTAGGGTTAGGGTTTGGGTTAAGGTTAGTGGATATGTGATTGTGTGTAATGTGTAGTTTACGTTTTGTGTGTCGGTGTAATGGTGTTCGGTTTTGTGAGTTGTCGGTATTGTGTGTTTTCGGTTGTTTGGTCTCGGTGTTTTGTGTGTCGGCGAACTGGCGTTTCGGTCATCCAAAGTAGACCCATATATATATACATATATATATATATATATATATATATATATATATATATATATATATATATATATATATACACATTAGCAAATGCAACTTTTATCTTTGTGCATCTCTTAGAAGTTTACTGATAGCATATGCATTTTGTCAGGGCATTTTTCATTTCTCCGATGGACAGCCTTATTTAATTTTTATCACAAGTGTTAATGTTACAGTCTTTTATCATTACACTCTTCTACTGTTATTTCAGCTAAATAAACATGTGCTATATTGTCAATGACACAGGGGTGTTAGCCTTCTAGGATGACACAGTCACCTCTAGGGGAGTGCTGGCCAGAGGTAGAGGTGAATGGCAATTGTATAAAAATGAATGTTATGTGGTAAATGTATACCCAAGTTTTTGTGACAGTTTGTTTGAAAGCACTTACAACAATTCGCACTTACAACAATTCCTTTGTTTGGTACAAAAATGTCATTTGCCTGTTGTTTTGGGAGTGAGGGACCCAAGTCGACATCTGTGTTGCCACAACCAAAATGTTTTACAGAGGCTTGCTTTGATATTGTTACTCCTTGTTTTGGATCAAGCCTTTGGTGATATGTTCCAACTATAGTAACCATTTTTTATATTTGAATAACTTGAATTTTTTTTTTGTTTCTCCAGTGAGAAAAACCAATAATACACATTATATCTAAGCAGGACTTTTATTTATGTGATATTTATGTGTAGTATCCTTTTGTGTTTTATGTCACCTAGGACTATGGTACCCAAGCATCCCAATTCCTGCAAACACTCCTTCAATGACCACAAAAATGACATGATCATCCAAGCCTTTCAGCAACATGGTGCCTTTCTTTTCAAGAGGACGTGGGGATATGTCTGTAAGAAATGCAAATGCTGAACAAGAGAGTAAATGATGTGAATACGATTGAGAGACACAGCAGGACATATGATCAGGTGTGCATAGGGCCACTGACATCATTTCATCGACCCGGATTAGAGCAGTTGGAGTGGCCCGTGGACTACTGGCTACCATAGAGACCTGTTACAGAGCCACCACTGACACCCAATGAAGAGTTCCTGTCCACTGTTAGGGATCCAGAGAGCTCAGAGGAAAGTGCACAACAGCATGTGACTGATGTTGGTGCTGCCAATTCAAGGAAGAGAAGTATGTCCCAGGAGGATCTCCCAGGTAGGCTTACCTATGTGAATTTTTAAACATTTCTTGTATAGTAAAATATTGACAGCAATACTTAAGTTTATTTAATATTTTTTTGAGTGAGGACTAGTTATAAATTGACACAGTTACCAACACATTCTGGTTCATTACACACGGACTTGGAGAGGACGTGTCATCCAAGTTTCAGTTAAATACATTGTTAATAGAAGTATAAAGGTCAACATTTTTCCCCCTGTGTTATTGTTATTGCGTTGATGGTGTCCTTACATTTTGTTTAGCTTCTCCAGGACCATCCTGCCTAACACGTATGGAGTCATCTGCACATGGTAAGCCAAACACTTTTATTTCAGTACTGATGAGCATTTCACAGAAATATTTATCCATATGTGTGAGGTGGGTATTACTGTACCTTCTGTGATAGTGGCACCAGTGTTAGTTTGCTAGCATATATTGAACGTGTCTATATTACTTAGACAAAAGTTCAAAATATTGGATGCTCACATGAGCAAAAATTCAGTAATTTGAAATTTCTATTATGGGGGGGCTGCACCCCCCACACCCCCACTAAATATATAATCCAACTCCGAGATCACACTACAGTGAGGAAAGGGCAAATATTCCAATCTTCACTGTACTGAGTTCCAAAATATAAACATTGAGTTGCTGAATTTCCGCTCATGTGAGCGTTCGACATTTTGAACTTTCATCGATCTAAAGTAGACCCTATTGAACTGCAGTAGTGTAGCTATTAATTTCTTTCCTCTGTTTGTTGCTTATTATCAGATGTGATCCTGACAATGGAAGTGTAGGACTCTTACCACCTGATGTCAGAGTATAGGCAGACTCTGATGGTGATGATGTCCAAACACAGGCACAGTCAGGAGATGCAGAGGTTGAATCTGACACCGAGGTTGACATTCAACCATCCCCTGTAATTCCATCAGACATAGCCAGTAGGCCTACGCAACCACATTCTAGTGAGTCTTCACATATTGGATAGGTGGAGGGTGAAACCCTTGATCAGGGTAATGTAGTTACTGCAGCTTCAGTGTCTGTTGACTCTGGCCATAGCCAAAGTGTGGGTGAGGTGCCATGCAGGAGGGTTCTTCGGGCTGCTTGTAGGAAGCCTGCTGTCCATCCTTCCCCTGATCTCAGTGTTTCTTTCCATGACACTCAACATATGTTTAGGGCTGTCATGGAGGGCACAGGCATGCTTCAATAGGGCCTCTGCAGAAATGTTTATGGTAGTAGATGTGGCATAGGCTGACATGTCTTGTCTGCCTTCACTGTGTTACTGATTCAATGGATCAGATGAATGATATGTTGGAACAGGTGGTGGCTGTGACCGAACATCTGCTGGGAACGGGACAGCATCCATGTGGTAGTAGGTCAGGCACATCATCTAATGTTAGCCGATGTGACCATGCCCAATGATGCTAATGTAGTGGCACTACTTCCACTGTTCTGTCAGTCGCTGAGGTGTCCACACTCATACCTGGCAGGCCAATGGGTCATTGTCCTGGGCATACTCATAAAGAGACCAGATATCAATTACATGCAGGTAGCAGCAGTGCATCTGACCATGGGCTTGGACATGCCAGTGCAACTCCTGGCAGAACCAGTTTTCAGGGTCGGGGATGATGACGATGAACTGTCACCACTACTATGCACAGCTCACACCTGTCCCACATACCAGGACATAGAGCTAGCACAGAGCTTGGCTGTGTTCATACATGACTCACACCTGTCTGACATACCAGGACATACACCTGTTTGACATGCCAGGAAATAGAGCTAGCACAGAGCTTGGCTTTGTTCATGCATCACTCACACCTGTCTGACATACCAGGACACAGCTAGCACAAAGTTTGGTTGTGTTCATGCATGACTCACACCTGTCTGACATACCAGGACATAGAGCTAGCACAGTGCTTGGCTGTGTTCTTGCATGACTCACACCTGTCTGACGTACCAGGACATACACCTGTCTGACATACCAGGAAATAGAGCTAGCACAGAGCGTGGGTGTCTACATGCCTGACTCACACCTGTCTGACATACCAGGACATAGAGCTAGCACAGAGCTTGGCTGTGTTCATGCATGACACACACCTGTCTAACATACCAGGACATGGAGCTAGGACAGAGCTTGGTTGTGTTCATGCATGACTCACATCTGTCCTACTTACCAGGACATACACCTGTCTGGCATGCCAGGATATAGAGCTATCATAGAGCTAGGCTGTGTTCATGCATGACTCACACCTGTCTGACATACCACGACATAGAGCTAGCACAGAGCTTGGCTGTGTTCATGCATGACTCACACCTGTCTGACATACCAGGACATACACCTGTCTGACATACCAGGACACAGAGCTAGCACAGAGCTTGGCTGTGTTCATGCATAGTTCACACCTGTCTGACATACCAGGACACAGAGCTAGCACAGAGTTTGGCTGTGCTCATGCATGACTCAAACCTGTCTGACATACCAGGACACAGAGCTAGCACAGAGCTTGGCTGTGTTCATGCATGACTCATACCTGTCTGACATACCAGGACACAGAGCTAGCACAGAGCTTGGCTTTGTTCATGCATGACTCTCACCTGTCTAACATACCAGGACACACACCTGTCTGACATACCAGGACATAGAGCTAGCACAGAGCTTGGCTGTGTTCATGCATGACTCACACTTGCCTGACATACCAGGACATAAAACTAGCACAGAGCTTGGCTGTGTTCATGCACAGCTCACACCTGTCTGACTTACCAGGACATAGAGCTAGTACAGAGCTTGACTTTGTTCTTACATGACTCACACCTGTCCAACATACCAGGACATAGAGCTAGCACAGAGCTTGGCTGTGTTCATGCATGACTCACACCTGTCCAACATACTAGGACACGGAGCTAGCACAGAGCTTGACTGCGTTTTTGCAGAAACACACACACCAATTTCACCTGAAGTGCCCAGATAAGCACACACACATAATAGTTAAATGGGTCAGTCATGAGAGTTAAAGCTCATCTGATACTTTATCCCAATGTCTGCTTGTTTCTTTTACTTACTCAGATGCACACACACAACTCCCTGTATAAATGATAACTGAACCACATCCTTATTTTCTGTCTTTTGGATTCTGGGATACCCAAGTATTTTGTCTGATGCTCAAAATGCATATGTGACTTAGTGCTTACTATATCTGTTTTTGTGATACTGTTTTGCAAATTATACTGTTGTCTTATAGGTTTTTGTAATTTCTACCAAACTCTTAGACCAACAAGGCTGGACCAAGCCACAAATAAAAGTGTGACAAATGTCCAACAATGGGGAGAGATTTTAAACATTGTGGTCTTACAAACTTAGAGTTGATGGAATAACATGTTTTGCATTACTATTTTTATGTTTGTTCTGAGGGATATGAAGTCTGAAACTGAAATGTGTGTCATTATTTTTTGACTTCACTCTTTAATGATTTTCCACTACAAACATATGAGGCCAAAACTTGGACATTCATTCATAATCTGTACATCTTAGACATAAGGCCTATTACTTGATAGATGACACATGTATTCACACAAGTCACTGCTGTCACATCATGATGTAATTGCTGTAAAAATCACCCACCTTATACTTACTTATATTGCCAAGTAACACTATGCAAGGATATGCCATTCATTTGTATTCTTAGACATTTATTTTTTTTTATTCCAGGTTACCTTGGAAATGCAGCAGTTGCAAGAGTTTTAGTTTTGAGTTGATTCTGTCTGATGCTAGCAGTACACAGCCATTACATGAGTAAGTAAATGTTGTCAGTGTTGCCTGACATCAATGTTACTTTACATATGTGCATGGGATGATGGTTTTAGCCCCTTAGGTGGTGAGTTGTGTGCTATACATTGCCTCTTTTCCATTGCAAGGCCATATTGTGCATGTCTACATATGCCTACACCCACAACGGCTGCTGGTTCTTCCTCTAACTCCTCACCTGTGCGTGGCTGTGGCGACCTTGCCAGTTGTGGTGGGATGTGATGCCCTTCCTCTTGCAGTTGGTAGCGTTGTCGCCTCACAGTATGATGCTGTCCGGTTCGATTCTCAGCTAGAGCATCTTCTGCGTGGAGACATGCGTGAATGGGCGTACCTTCGTTGAAGGTTGTGTGTCAGGCCTGGCAACTCGGCACGTAAAAATCTACTGCCAATCATTAGCAGACTGGAGTTCCACTGTGGCAACCCCTAACCGGGAAAAAACGAAAGACACAACAACAACTGAAGCTGTTTTCTCAGGATAAAGTTGTGGAACATGACACAGATGTTGAATATTTTAGTACAGGTATGAAGATTGTACTGCAGGGCTTCCCCAGATGTATCTAAACACCAGAACTGAGACTTCAGCAACCCAGACACGCACTCTGTGACATTTCTTGTTTGAGCGTGTGCCTCATTATAGTGTTCTTCAGATGGTATGTGTGCATTTCTGATGGGCTTCATCAGCCATGGTTCGAGTACATAACCTGCATCCTCCAGTAAATGACCCTGTGGGATATCCCCCCGAGTAAACATCTCACATGATTGACAGTTGTACCACATATGTGAGTCATGGTAACTGCCTGGGTTGCTAGCAAACACATTCTGGATGATTCCCTTAGTGTTACACATGACCTGACAGTTAACAGAGTGGTAGTCTTTCTTTTTATGTACACTCCTCCCTGTTCCCTGGGTGCTGCTTTGATTTCTACATATTTAGTGTCTATGGCACCCAGGACTTCAGGGAAGTGCACTACAAGGTAGAACTCATGCATAGTTCTGGCTCTGTCCTCAGCTGTACAGGGAAAATATATGTACTCACAGGCATGTTGCAGCGTAACATTCAGGAACTAATGGAGGATCTTGGATGTCTTGACTGTGATACCCCCAGCATTCCTCCTATTCATATCTGGAAGGTTCCTGTAACAAAAATTCTAAGTGCTACACATACCTTAGTCTCCACTGGTATTAGGTTTTCTTGGTTTGCCCTTGGTCTCAGTTGAGGACGACAGAGGTTGCAGAGTTCCTGTAGTATGTCTCTAGCCACTCATGTAGTGCACTCTAATTTCCAACTCATGCAATTTATCAAAAGTTAAATGGGGTCTAAAAACCCTTCTCCTTCTTGGCCATGGTCTATTAGCAGCAGCACAGAAATGAGCTTGCTGCACATGCACATGAATAACAGCAATAGCAGCCCCTAACATTCTTTCTGTGTAGCCTAGTTTCTATGGCTGTATTCCATTAGGTTGTAACATTGTTTCCACATAGTGTACATTCCGTGGCTGTATTCCATTAGGTTGTAACATTGTTTCCACATAGTGTACATTCTGTGGCTGTATTCCAATGGGTTGTAACATTGTTTCCACGTAGTGTACCTTCTGTGGCTGTATTCCAATAGGTTGTAACATTGTTTCCATGTAGTGTACCTTCTGTGGCTGTATTCCAATAGGTTGTAACATTGTTTCCATGTAGTGTACCTTCTGTGGCTGTATTCCAATAGGTTGTAACATTGTTTCCATGTAGTGTACCTTCTGTGGCTGTATTCCAATAGGTTGTAACATTGTTTCCATGTAGTGTACCTTCTGTGGCTGTATTCCAATAGGTTGTAACATTGTTTCCATGTAGTGTACCTTCTGTGGCTGTATTCCAGTAGGTTTTGGAATTCATAAGAAAAACCAGCAGTGACTCTACATGATTGCTCTATAGTTTGTTGAATAGCTCCTTTGTCTTGGATTGGTTATTTAGCATACAATGCAGCTGCTAATGACATATTTAGCATGCCACAATGTTTACTGTGTTTGTGCAGCTCAACATAAAATGTAGAGCTGCTTACTGAATACAAAATGGTGTGCTATCATGATGTGCACACGGTTTTAGTGGCCCATGTAAGCTTTACTGAATCTGCATCAACATCTGCAGAGCTTAAATGGTGTCTCCACTTTACTCATATAATAGTATACAAGAATATTTCCTATTTTTCAATACTTACCAGAATTATTTTTTTTTTTAAATTGGAAGGGAACAATCTGTGTAACACTTTTAAAAAACTTCCATGTCCAGAAGCTCCTGCATTCATAATATTTATAGTACAACTATATTAATATTTATAGTACAACTCTCTCAGATGCAATATTAACATAGTTTTACAATGTTCCCTAAGCCACCTCTAAAACTTTTTTTCTGTGACCACATTTTAATTCCTTGTATTACCAATCATTAAGTTAATGCACCATTGCATAACAGATCTGTAACCTGTCTAAGGCAAGTATTCCTGACACGTGAACAAACCTTTGTGTAGTCCATCTTCATTGCATTCACTTAATGACATTCTTGATACTAGCAAATATCATTTGCCCTCAGTTAACCCAAGCAGTTCAGGTACCATGTGCTTGCAGCATCTCTACCCCCCCCCCTTTAGTTACTTTCAGGAGTTTGTATCGATACGACTTTTATCAAAGAAACACATCACTTATTGAAGAAAGCATTGAATTCTTGTCATGCTGGAACAGTTTTTTCTGCATTTCCTTATTCCAGCAACACCCTTACCTTACCTTACCTTAGTAAACTTAACGCCCATTTGTTTAGTCAAAGATGGGACTTTCCCGAAACCCTTAAGCATCCATCTATCATGCTTTTTTACAAAAGAGTATCAGTTCAGGAAATAAATGAAAACAAATCAGCTGTCTTACTTCTTCAGCCTGTGTTTAAGCTTCTGGAATCTTCAGCATGTATGTAAGAGGTAGTGCTGTTGTGGAAAATAATAGTACGGACACACGGACACAGCTCTTGACTTTCCAAACATTTACATCAAAATACAGTATAGTAACTGCGTACTTTTATATACTGGCCTAATCAAGGTCTGCGTTACTGTTAGTTAATGTGCGTCATGGGGGAACTGCGGTCTGCACTCAAGTGCAAGTAAATAAATTGCCAACAGTCTAAGTAGCCGAAGTAATTCTAGGGAAAGCTTATCCATCCTTTTGTCTTGTTTCATTGGCAGCCTCGGAGCTCAGTGCCAGCACTACTGGTCTTTATTCTGTTTATAAAGTATCTTCACTCGGGGCTTTGCTGAGCAGTATGGCATACTTTGTGCAGACAATATTGCACTGTTCAGAAATGACTTCTAAAGCCTCAGTCTGCCATTCACCGATTAATATTTTACTGAAAAGAAAACAAAACAAAGTGGTGGTTCTTAATAATTAGAAATGGAAAATAATAATTTCTGTAATGCTTATAGAACTACATGCATGTGCCAGATAGGTGAAATGTCTGAAAAACAACCAATGCGGATAATTAATTTTACAAACATCATGACTCTTCATGTTTGAAGGGATTCTGCACTCTTTCTTGTAATATACCTGTTTTGGCTGTCACCCCAACATGCTGCAATCCATACCTCTCAACTGCCAAAATTTATACAGACTGTCCAGATTGTTGACTCATATTTTTACCTCTTCCCTCATCGAATTTGTGGTTTTCTGCAGTCATTGAGGACTGAAGTGACTAAACTATGACAAACATTTGAACTTCAGACTTCATATCCTTCAGAGAATACCTGTTATTCTACTAACTTTCTAGGTTTATAAGAGCAATATCTAAAATCTGTCCCTACTTTTGCCTTTTGTCCCCCTATTATTGTTAGCTACATCTAGATTTCCTGCACTAAGAGGTTGAGAGGTATGCTGAAACCAAGAATAACTGGAATAACGCACACATTTTTTATTTGGTTATTTTTTTAAAAGTAGTTACAAGTTTCTGTAACAGCAAGGCGTTCTTTCGGCTGTAAAAACTGTAGTCCATCAGATGAAAAAAAGGTTTCTCTCTTTTTCTCTGAAGCAGGTGTAGATGTAACATTGAACATGGTTCTGCTTTGACAAGTAATTTCTTGCTTCGCATAGTTCCCATAACTTTCAAGGTTCATTTTTTGTCTGGAAAGCTTAAAAGTGTTAAAAGCTTTCTACCCTTTCCATAGCAGAGGATAGTTTCAATCCATCAACCTCTGGGTTACGAGCCCACCACACTTCCGCTGCATCACTCTGCTTTGTGAAAGCAGGTGTAGTGGGGCACTGACAAGCTGGCATACATCTGAAGACAACGTACTGATAATACTATGACCCAGATTCATAGTCTATATTTTCATAATTCTTGTCTAAAATATATACGTTTACCTTCACCTGTTTAGACGCCATGTGTCTGCTGTGTTGTTTCTGACTTTTTTTTGTACAAGAGCTCCCCAGGTCTATATCATATTATCTAAGGTTTATTACTACAAACCTTTGTCCATCGAACCTTAAAAGTGAATGTTCACTTTCCCGAATGTTCATTTCAACAAGTTACTTTCCCAGGGAATCAATGACTTGCCCAGCATTTGGGCCATCACACAGAGCACCATATTTTTAATCCACCCAGGTGGGAGGCTGTGCCCCCCACCATCCCCAGTGTAGGGAGCTGCACCCCACACCCTCTAACTGCATATACCAACTCTGAGAGTGCACTATGGTGGGGAAAAGGGCAGATTTCTGATGCTTAATGATTCCAAAAGACTTACTCTCTGTATAAGTGACTTAATTTGGTGTAAGACCTATCTACAAATAGGGTTATGCCAGGGGCCAGATTCCAAAAGACCTGCTCTCAGAGTAAGCAATTTACTCTGGTGTACTACACCGCAGTAAGTCACATACACTTAGAGTAAATATTGTGTAATTGGGCCCATGATGGAGGGACCCTTCTTACCACCTACTTCTGGAATCAGGCTCAAGATGGAGAGACCATTCTTTGCACACATTTTATCATCCTTCATATTTGCAATAAATCTGACAACTATTTGAAAATGAGTAAGCATATTTATTTGAAATGCAGTTATGTAACATAAAAGAGGTTAACTGTGTATAAAATACTGATGTATGTAATGCAAATCAAATAACACTGAATGGTCTTCAAAGGACTGTAGTCCTAATTTGTGAATATAGATGAAGAAAAAGATAAACGCATTTTGCCTCCTGGAGGCCACAGAAGACTGGTCCCTAGAAGCACGGCGGTCATTGATAGAAGTCAATAGAAAAAGCTAGTTTGCAAAGGGTCTTTGTGAGGCCAAGTCTGTAAGAATAGTCTGAAAATCCTGAAATATGGGATCAAGATATTGAGATAAACTATCACTTTAAGCTTTTAATACACTGCAGGATGTGAACTTGCAATGAAACCATTTGCAGATGTTTGGCTTGTGAATTCATTGCACTGTAACTAAAAGATGGATCATAGGAGGTTACTAGGCTACTGGTTCTGAGACCCTTATAAGCCTAGCCAAGAGCTGAATCCTATTACGTTATCTTGCTTCTAATTCTGTGAAACCCTACCTTTCTCCTAAGCTCTCTCTTTATTGCAACACTGTGACCCATCTTTCCTTCCTCTCTGCTTCTATCCTGCACTCTTGCAATTTCCTTTCATACCTGACTAACTCTTCTCCTACTCACAGCCAGTCTAACTTTTTCTGTATAATCTTTTCAGAAGTTAATGTCTAGCTGTATTGTTTCTTGCTTCTCTCCTCTGCATCTCCTCATGCTGAAAGGTATATTCAAATTGCTATGTATGTTAAACTTGCTATTCCTTATGTCTTTGTAAATCTTTTGGATTATAATATGTCAAATTAATTGTATGTTTTTACTGTAAAGCTTTTCTCCCCGGGTCTCCACTGAAAAAGGGCTTTGTCCCAGTTGGACTAACCCGGTCAACAAATGTCAAATAAATAAATAAATAAATACATTTAGACACATCAGCACCCGATGCACCTGTCTAGCAGGGACACAGGTGGAATCCCAGGGGTATATTTTCTGTTTCCCATCCAGTTATCCAGGTTGCGCTTAAAAATTGGTAAAGAGGTACTCTGCTTGATGTTGAGAGGGAGTCTGTTCCATAGATGAGGGAGTATCTGGGACACAAATCTGTCCCGCCAACAAGTCTTGTTGATGGCACAGACCAGGTTGAGGCCACACATGTGAGTTACTCCAGTGGAGCTTGACTTGCGGATATGCAGCAGCCCCATCAAGGTGGGGTCCGTGATCGCCTTGTATGCCTTGTATGTCACCTCTGAGGAGTCTGTATGAAACTGAGTAGAAGGATAAGGCTTTTAGCCTATCTGTGTATGGTAGATGTTTGAGGCCCTGGATTCTCCTGGTGAGGAACCTCTGTGGTCTGTTTACTTGCTGCATGTGCTTTGAGAGGTACATGCCGAAAGGTACATTGTACACAATAATGGGGCTTATAAGGGAAGAATTCGGGGATGTTATGACCTCCTCATCCCTGGATAAGATATCCTTTCTTATGAGGTGGGCCATGTAGAAAGCTTTCAGTACAACAGAAGCAGCATGGTGGTCAAACGTCATGTTGCTATCAACCTGATTGCCCAAATCCCTCACAACTGACTGCATGCTTAGGACATTGTTATTAATGTGGTAATTTGTGGGGATGTCACTCTCCACAAAGGGGATGATGATATATTTTTTGATATTCAGCTTGAGGCCGTGTTTCTGACACCAGTCATTTGTCTGAGTGAGACCCTCTTGGAGGATGTCCGCATCACTAGATGAATTGATGACAGCACCCAGCTTGCAGTCATCTGTAAACTTGGTCAGCCATAGCCCACTGATTTTGGCCTGCACCTCTGAAAAGTATATCCCAAATAACAGAGGCCCCAAGACCGAACCCTGGGGTATGCCACTTGTTATGAGAAATAGAACTAGCCAGTTGGTAAGTGCATGGAGAAATACAGCTGGGATTATAAACATGCATGATGTAACAAAGTGTTGCCTCTTTAATTGCTGTTGTGAGACTAGTGACTTTGAGACCTCTTCGTTGCTTTGGATCATAGTGAGAATTACAGAATGTACCAATGTAGCCTAGAATTAAAAAAAAGGCAAGCAATTGCTTCTGCCACCTATGAAGTGGGTTGAAAGAGAATTATGTGGACATAGCTTGAAAAATGCAATTTTTAGAAGTTTCAACCCAAGTTCAAAAAGAAGACTCCATCCCATCCATATCTAAAGCTCCTCAGGGTTGTTTTCAACACCTGATTCTTGAACTATCTGGTTTTGGAGGAAAATTTTGCCAGGAGAATCCTTGAGCATTTAAAGAAGGTAGAGT
The DNA here is from genome assembly GCF_019279795.1 of Protopterus annectens. Taxonomy (NCBI): domain Eukaryota; kingdom Metazoa; phylum Chordata; order Ceratodontiformes; family Protopteridae; genus Protopterus; species Protopterus annectens. Next base: position 1,512,012,954 of record NC_056745.1, read on the forward strand.
TGAAGGTCGAATTATAGATACTCTGGAAAGTATGCAAGTTAATAATGTTAAATATCAGAAGCACTGATTTAGACAGGTTTGCCTCACATCCAGTATAAAGTTGCCACTCCCGTATGCCAACATTGTTGAATGGAGCTTTCAGGCTCCTGGAAGAAAAGAAGCGGATTATCTGCAAAAAGTGGTAGCTTGCCTTTGGCTTCCTCCCTACCCATATGCCCTTGCTACTCTTGAGGCATACACTTAAGGCTACAGCCAAGGGTTACAAATGTAGTGTAAACAGTAGGAATGTAAGGGAGACAACCCTGCTTAAAACCTTGGGAGATAGTCTAAGGCCTAGAAAGATGATTATCTATTCTAATAAATGCCATAATACTCTGATCGAGATTTTCCACTGCTGTGGTTTAAGATTGCTGAAGACTGAACCATTCTTGCACCTGAAACATATATGGCCTTCAGTCACAATTAAAGGCCTTTTCTACATCAAATGAGAGAACCGCTCAGAGTCTTTGAGTTTAGTGACCCCTCTAAAGGAAGCAATTCATTTGGTATTTGTTCCTTTAGTTTGCCTTTCCTTGAAGATGAACAACTAATTCATCTTTCCTAAGAGGGAATCCATTTTACTTTTCTGTAACCTGTGACATGGATGAAATTAAAAAGGCAAGTCACTTATTATTTAATACATGATTTATTTGAACACTGAAGGGGCCATAAGAGATCTGGGCACCCAGGTCGACAGCTACCTCACCTTCGACCACCATACTGCCACTGTGGTCAGAAAGTCCTTCTAAATGACACATCTTATAACCAAAGGTTTCGCATCCAGGAAGAAAAAGGTCATCATCTCTCTCTACTCATCCCTCATTAGACCAGTCATCGAATATAATGCCCCATTTTGCATGTACATGAACAGACACCGACAACAACTGGAGAGGCCACAAAAGTACCTCACAAAAAAGATCCTAGACCTCAAACACATGTCCTACATGGACAGACTCAAGAAACTTCAGCTGTTCTCAGTCTCTTGTCGTCTACTTAGAGGTGATCTCTGCTTGACTTAGAAAGCCATGTCCAACCCAGCCCTATTTGAAATGCTACACCTAAAGAAATCCCAATACCCCACGTCACACTCTCCAGAGATCACAATCTCATTACCACAATTAATAGAACATGCTGGAGGGACAGGTAAATCTCCCAAAGACTGCCCACACTCTGGAATAATCTTCCCATTCATATCAAGCAGAGCATCTCGCTGGCCCTCTTCAAGAGAAATCTTGACAAGTAGATAGGTAACAAAGTTCACTCCAGGGATCATTCCAGTTGCCCTATTGGATAGGGACACTGTGAACTAGCATTGGGTGTCACGGTGCCTGGCCAATTTTTTTGGACTAAGCTTGTAAAGGCTCCAGGCCCATTACCCTAGTACACACCTATGAACCTATGAACCTATTACCTGAAAGATGTTGGATGTTAGATGATGCATTATTATCAGAGGTGTAGTAGGATGTTATGTGTATCTTTATTAGCTCTTGGATAGAAAAACAGTGATTTATTTTTTCTGGTAACAGTAGGTACAACAGGTGATTGACCCTTCCTGTCCTCTACAAATTTTTTTTCTACCATACTCCCTAATGTCTTTAGTCTTTTTCATATTTTTCCTTTGAATGAATGAATGGTGGAAGATTACCCAATGTTCTACCAGAAGGTCGGGATTACCTTCCTTGCTCTCCCCACCTCTCTTGCATTTCCCCACCTACATTTTTTTCTCCTTCAGGTATACTCATATCCATTCTCTGAATTAATGAATGAACTCCCACAGTTTGCACACAGAAAGATGGGACTTCTTTAATCTACATAGAATATAAAATTTGAGACTTCTTATGTAACAAACAAACAGTACTGAGTAATAATGCTCACAAGCTTGGAAGTCACTACGTATTCCCAAGTGGAATGATTTTGTGAGACCAACCTTAATGGGATTCACTCCATTTTTTTCCCATAGTGTATCAATTTTACAACTAATTTTTGAATACTTTCACCTTTTCAAACTCAAGATAAGCAGACACAGCAGAACGTCATTTTTTTTAAATACCCCCATATCCAAACAGAAATCAGATGGCAAATCCAGGTTGAAATGACAGCCATGATGTTTATATCTTCTGTGGTCAGCCAATGCAGCCATCCTTATCCTTGTCCTGAGGTCCTAATACTGACCCCCAGATGAATACCTTTCCTCTGCACGCCTTCTTATATTGTATTACTTTTATTGACTTAAACTTAGTTCATGCAATGTAGTTTGGCTCAGACTGATAATTACTAGAGCTCATAATAACTTGGCCTGCCCAATGGAACAAATTTTGTATAGTTTTCTAGGTGACTGAAGCAGATCAAACCATAGTCAAGTATTATCTATTCAGCTTCTTAAGCACACTTTCAGAGGGAAAGGAAGACAACTCTAAAAATGTTTAAAATATGGTGCTGTGATAATAAAAAGAATGACAGCTAGGAACATTTCTTGCTTGTGGTTCTGTTGTTTTTATGAATTTATATGTGCATGTATACAATTACATAAAGGAAATCATAGTCTGGAGTTAACTCTGAGAGTGTAGGCAATACCCAGATAATATAAACAGCTCTTGCTTAGATATGCATCCATAGATAACAATAAACATACTACATACATGAACTTTAACCAGCATTTCTTACACCATCCCTCAACACTGTTTGAGCCTTGCTTTACATCCGGCAGTTGTTGCAGCATGATGTCTCATTGTTATAAAGCAAACATTATTCTTACATTGTGAACTCTGCAGTTTTGGACATGACAGTATTTTTGCATTATGGGCGTTGTGCTACATCTATTTCAGATGTAATTGCTAATGTTAATTCACTTTAATTTTTCTATGCTTTACAGCTCGGCATGAGTGAATTATCTTATATATAACTGTTTTGTCTTATGCATATTTTTATTTATTATTTTATTTTACATTTGTTTACCAGGATTGCCCACTGAACTGAGAAAGAGCCCCTTTTCAGTGGAGGCCAGGGAGAAAATATCAATTCTAAATAGCACAATCCCTTGAGTTATGAATTGTTATGCTCTATTCTTCAGCTATATAGCACTGCTGTTGCGTACGTTAATTCTTGTTCTGGACGCTGGTGGCGAATGCACTGTGGGTTTGTGTACATTTTAAAATCGTACTCCTGTGATGTAACTCACGTGATTGTTCTTTTGCTTTTTTCTTTGACTCTGGTCTGGGCCATGCCTGAAGAGGGTCCTTGGACCAGTGTGTCAACATGGTTAACACATAGTAAATAAAAATAAATACATTAATCTTAGCAAAAGAGCAAAAGAAATTTCTGCACCTCATGTGCATTGAAATCGTATAGACAATGTGAATGTTTTTCTAATATAGCTAAAAATGGTTTCATGTTCTGTTGAACTGAATATGTCATGGCTCGGGGAACAATAAAATGATGCACTAACATTCAGGAAAGCAATATTAGGCATGCTTCCTGTTTTCTGCTTTAGTAGGAAACACAGTCTAAATGTAGTTTAAAATGAATGGGTACTAAATGGATAACGTCCTAGCACAAAAGATTGTAGTCAACCTAAAAACATTTCCAGTTACTGAAAGTAAATGGGTTTTTCACTTGAATGCACTGAAACCTAGAAAACTAAAAGGAAATATTGATTTTGTGCCACCTTTATAATGTGCAGCACAATCAATTTCTGATACAAACTTGATATATTCTGTTTGTTTTAAGTGAACTGTTTTCATGAACAAAACCATTTATTCAGTCATAGCCATATTTCCTGAGAAAAGCTTGCATGCAGTAGACAGGACATGAACTTTTTTTAATAAAAGGATCGCAGATATTTCTTTGGACAACGTTCTTGGTATATCCTAATTTTTCTTTTATTGCATAATTTATATAAAGCACTCAGTGTCAATACCAGCCAGTGCATACTGTGGAATGAGCATTTAATGCCACGAATCATTACTGATTATCTGTTTGTTGATGTGGTAAATGGTCAATGGAAGGCACTTTCGTTTATGGCATTATGGTTAGTGGCTATTATGACAGTTCCGCCTCTTCTGTCTTATGAGGCCACAAAAACTAGAAAAAGAAGTGTGGGAACAGAAATGTAAGACAGAATATCACTGGAGTTAGAATGTTTCCCACACTGAAACAGATTATATATACATTTATATGTATACAGTGACATTCTCCAGCTGCCCTTCCCTTTATTCCCTCTTATAACTGGCCTTTCATTTTACACTCTTTTTCCTTAAGTAGAATTTCCTTATGTAAAGATTGAAGTTCAGTCCTTCAGTATACTCCGTCATCTTATTCTCGCTCCCTTTCATTTCATTTTCGAACTCTCTCTCTAGGATCTGTTTTTTATTTTCACTGTACAACTCCAAAATGATTCCAAATATTTCATCTGGGGCCTCATCAAAGGCCCATAAAGCAAAACCAGAACATGCTGTCTCTTGTGTCCACTGCAGTGGGGACATAACCCAACAACTTACTAGATCTTACTGCAGGTTATTCAGTCTCCTTCTGACTCTTCACTGCTGCTGGGATAACAAGCACTCAGATTTTGTCTTGATCACATGATGAGAGGTTTGTCAGTACGCCGTCGTTATTTTGCATGACGGTTGTCCTCTCCCAGACGCTTGTGCTTTTCAGTACAGATCCATGGCTACCATCTTTAGGCACAAGCGGCACATTTCCAATGGACTTTACTTCCATCCGTGTGGCTACTGCAGTCTTTGTCTTTGTGTCATCTCCAAAAATAATGATGCTGATTTTTTTGACCAATGTAATGCAGACACAAATACATTGAAGAACATATATTAAGTTAAGGGTCAACGTGCTACTTTGACACTATGAGTTTTCATCTCTGGTAGAAGCCTGACACTCTCTTCATCCAGCTTTAAAGCCAATTTTCCATCCATCTGACCTTGTTGAAGTCATGGCTTATGCCATCAGCCTGGTAGCCCTTGTCCACTTCTCCAGTTCCCATTCTACAAACTGTACCTGACTCCACTGACAATAAACTCATGTGAATTGCTGTATGTTACTCATGCCTTGAACACTTACCTTTTTTCTTAGAATATTGCCCAAATTACTCATTTACTGGTCAGAGTCACTGTTCTGCGTTGCAGACTAAGCATTTCTATTTTTCCACTGTGCACTCATATGATAGTGGCACATTCCCAGGCATCAAAATCTTCCCTCTCACCATGGATCTGCTGTACAGTTTTACAAGATGATCAGGCATCACCTCAGCAAACTCTCTATGGATATCTGAAAGCATCCAAGCTGGGTACTGCTCTGTGTTGTTTTTTGCCCAGTGTCTGCATTTTCATTACATTTCACATACATTATTAAAATATATGCATTTACCCACATCCCTTTCCTTGAAGGTATTCCTCACTTTTTAACTTATGTAGAAACTTCATTTTTAACAACTTGTTTTCACTCTTGATGTCTAGTTTGTCAGCATCAGCCACTGCTGCCCACAAGTCCCCTACACAGCCATCTCACTCCGACCTTCTGTAGGTCATTACAGCTGAGGTGCCCTAGAGATTTCTTATTATCAAGTAGGTCTCTTCCCTCAAGATGACATAGACATCAGACATTGATTTCCCTCTGACTAGAGAGAAACTGGTTATGTAGGGGTCTTCATACTGTGGCCAGTTATTAGGCTGGTACCCAGTTTCACTAACTGCATATAAGGTGTACATGTGGGCACGCAGTTATGGTTCTGCAAGGGGGAAGAGCATATGGACAATATGAAGGTGCATACAACCATAGGTCCCTACCATCATAGGTTCACAGGAGATTACTAGGCTATTGGCTCAAGAGCCCTTACAAGCCAGTTTTACCCAGATTTTACCTCATTTATCTATCCCTAGAGGAAAGATAAAAAAGGGTTAACATGTAGGGCGTTTGACAATTTTTACAAACTGCCTCTATCCATAAGGGACATAGTCGCCATCCCAGGAGTGAATTTTGAATTCACACCTATTGGTCCAGATTGCCATTGAAGATGGCCAGGAGAAGATGCTGCCTCACTTGAATGGGACATTTATTCCAGAACAGGGCAATCTCTGGCACACATATCTGTCTCTCAAGTATGATCCTTTCATGCAAGAGAGCTGGTTTAGATCCTTGGAGCAGGTAACCCTTGTGCAGTTAATTTTGCCAAAATGCAACATTTTCATCAGGGCTGGTTCAGAGACTGCCTTGCAGGTCAGGCATAGATCACTCCTCAGTAATCGGTAGGAAACTGAATACAGCGATAGGTCCTTTAATTGGTCCACATATATCATGTTAGTCATATCCTGCATTTTTTTTTGGTGAAAAACCTTTGAGAACACTAATTGTTGCAGGTGCCTGGTGAGGTACATGCCAAAGGGTGCATTGTACTTAATTACTGGTCTGATAAGGGCTGAGTACAGTGGTACTATGACATTCTTAGATCTGGAGGCCATGCCCTTACTTATAAGCTGAACCACATAGAAGGATTTCCTCATCACCATGGACACATGGTGGTCAAAGTTCAGATTACTATTTATCTGAATACAAGAACTAAACATAAACTTAAAACTTAGAAAACAAAAAACAAATGGGTAACAAATCCAATAACCACTTTTATTACAAATTAAGCACTTTCATCAGTATAATACCTGACTTCTTCAGAACAAATACACTTTGCAAAACTGTGCCTTAAATACATTTAAAATACATCATATGGCTCCAATAATTGCCTTCAAGTTAACTCTTAAAACATTTTGCTGAACCAATACATAGATAAAAAAGGTACAAATAGATAAAAAGTACACATATGTATATAAAAGCACTGACAATGCATACAGAACCATATAAAATAGAAGACATTTTTGTAACATTATCCATGATAATAGTGAGTAAGTTAGCAAGGATTTGCGAAGTGTATTTGTTCTGAAGAAGTCGGACATTATGTTGACAAAAGCACTTAACTCGGTTTCTTTTCTTGATTACTGTTTATCTGAGTACCCAGATCTCTCACCACTGGCTCCACTCTAAGGGGGGGGGGGGTGCTACCAATATTGTAATTTTCAGGGGTATTCAATTTCCCAAAGGATATTATTATTATTATTATTATGCACTCCTTCACATTTAGTTTGAGGCCATGGCTCTGACATTGATCATTAGTCTGGGTCATTCTTTTTTGTAGGATATCAACATCATTTGGGGAATGCTCCCAGTTTGCAGTCATCAGTAAACTTGGTCTACCAAAGGCCATCTACATTTCCCTTGACATCTGCGAAGTATATCCCAGACAGGAGGGGGCCCAGCACTGAGCCCTATGCTACCAGCAGTAAACTCTTATGCTACCTGTTTCTCTACATCTTTCACAGTTACCACCGAGGGAGAGACTGGAATTTACTCCCAGTATGCTGCCCTGTTTCCTTCCTCCAACAGAAGCAAGTAGGCCTTTGTTTTACTATGTTTCTCTCTTGTCTGTCAGCTCTTTCAGTTCCTGAGTCAGTAGCTGAAGCTGGCTCACAGTCAAAGCTTCATCTATTTGATCATTGAAGCTAATCACTACTGCAGTATCTGGTGCAAAAGGTTTATTAAAAAATCTCTGACTGATCTTCTACTCCCCTGTACATTTTTCTTTTCTTCAGTAGCTGATTTGGTTCTTTTCTGTTTATTTGTTTGCTGTCACATATGGAATGGTTCATAGGTTCATAGGTTGGTACTAGGCTATCAGCCCTAGGGCCTATACAAGCCTAGCCATAACAATTCCCTGGCTATTTCTTCCCACATTATTTACTTCCCTGGACCCCTGTCTAGCAGGGTGACTGAAGTGATCCCCGGGGTGAATTTCCTTTCTCCCATCCAATCGTCAAGGTTCCTCTTGAAGAGGTCCAAGGAGGCACTCTGCTTGACATGTATGGGCAATCTATTCCAGAGTCTGGGGAGTCTCTGGGTCAGGAACGGAAATTTAATTTCCTCTTTTTAAGCATTTTGTGGATATTATACTAATAATATGGGAGCCAGGCCCCTGGAAATATTCAGAATGACCACGTTTCACCTTTGTTTTTGTTTTTAACATTGCATTCTATTTTTTTTTCACAATGATTCTTTCAATTTCTGTCGGGCACAATTTACAAATAATCAAAGAATTGTGCTATCGTGTGAGTGTCTGTGCATGTGTGTGACTTCTGTGGAAGGTTTGATGCCAGGCTGGCAACTCAACACTGGAAAACTCCACTGCCAATCATTCTGCAGACCCCGTTGTTCTGCTGTGACAACTCTTAACGGGAAAAGCTGAAAGGAAAAGAAGAAAAAAGAATGCTGCCATCAAACGTTCCTTTGGTTGGGGGCAAACGTAAAGCTTCATCCATATCCTTCAGTCTTGTGGTTTACTTAAATTATTTTTATTTATGTTTTTTTGGATGTGTTAGTCACATTTGGCACAAGGCCTATTTTCAGAGGAGACTTACCATGGTACTTGTACTGACCAAGAAAAATTTGTGGTGGAAAGTTACAGGTCGGGTTCAGGTAAGTGTGCGATTGAGTGCAGGTTAGGGTAGTTAGGGTTAGGTATGTGTGTGATTGTGTGGCCGGGAGGGTTAGGGTGGGGTAGGTGCGTTAGGGTTAGGGTTAGGGCACGAGTTAGGTATGTGTGTGATTGTGTGCACTTGAGGGTTAGGGCAGGTTAGGGTAGTTAGGGTTAGGGTGTGGGTTAAGTATGTGTGCGATTGTGTGGATGTGAGGGTTAGGGTGGGGTAAGTGAGTTAGGGTTAGGGCGCGGGTGAGTGTGCAATAGTGATGGACCTTAGGGTTAGGGTTTGGGTTAAGGTAAGTGGATAGTTAGTGGTGTGTGCATAGTTTAGTGTATGGTTAGGTGTAAGATTTTAGGTGTATGTGTGTGGATTGCTGTTTGTTTGGTGTGCTTGTGTTGTGTCTATGTGTTTTGGAACAGCAAATATTTTCCCTAGGAAAAAAATTGCTGTTCTGTATGTTCGATGTTTTCAGCTTTCGCTGAATAGGGGTCGATATTAGAACATTTAAAGTTTTGAAACTTCGATGTTCTAGTATAGATCCTGTTTAAGTAGGCTGGTGATAGAGATTGAAAGTATAATAAGTGAAATGAAAATTGGAAAAGTAGAAATTGTTAATCAACAGCAGGTAATGCAGATAATTATAGAACATGTAAAATATGTTTAAAGTGAGAAAGATAAAAAGAAAAATAAGTACGTACAGCAAAACTTTGACAAAACAGGATAACCGAGAATTAGAAAAAGAAATGACAATACAAAGCTTAAATATTATATTAAGATTATTTAATTTAGAATCAGCAAAAGGACCAGATGGGATAGAATATTAGATGGTTAAGAATATGTTAATGTGACAGAAGCAGTATTTTGTGAAAGTATTAAATGAATGGTTGGAAGAGGGTTTTAGGCAAAAAGAAGTATGTGTTGGAATAATTAAGTTTTTTTATGAGAAAATGAGAAAAGAATGACATAAGAAAATTGAGACCAATAGTACTTAATAATATGTATAATATATTTTTTTATGAAAATAGTACAGACAAGAATAAAGAATAAGATAGGAGTAAAAACAGAAGGTACAACATATAATATAAAAAGGAAGGGAAGTGAAAAGTTATTAATGATAGAGAAAAAGTGAATGGAATAATGAATAGAAAGATAAAAGTAAAATATTAGCAGGTGATTTAAATAAGGCATTTGATATGGTACAAAGGGAAATATTATGAGATATAATGAAAACCTATAATATAAGTGTGTGATTAAGAAAGATATGTTACTCAGCATGCAAACAGAATAAAGTAATGGTGTTAGTGAATGGATGGCTAAGTCAAGAAATAGATATTAAAATCAGGATAAGACAGGGACGTCCAGCAAGTAGCATGCTATTTACATTAGTAATGAATATAGTGCTTAACAGGAGGAATATGGAAGTGGAAGTAGCAGAATATAGGACAATAGAAGGTATTAAAATACCAATTATGTTATCTTATGTGGATGATATTGTCTTAATCACAACAGATAAAGTATGGATGGAAAAATGTATTAGTTAGTTAAATGAATATTTGGAAATGATTGTTTTGAGTATAAATATAGAAATGAGCAAAGGTTTCGAAAAGGAGTATAAAACAGGGAATATTCAATGTAATATGAATAAAATAACAATACTAGCAATATGATTTGGAAATGAAATAGTAAAAGATCAACAATGGGAAAAATAATAAAGGAAGTAAAAAAATGTGTTTATTTTTTAAAACCTATCAGTTGTCTTACAAAATAAAGGTATATTTAATAAATTGTGTGTTATTAGGTAAAATTGCATATATGGCAAATTTATTTATGATCCCTACAAAACATGAAAAAGAAGTGATTTTTTTTCCCTTCGTATGAAGATCAAGATTGAACACAGTTAAAAGAGAAATATTATATGTTAAGGAAAAAGATAGAAGGTTGTGGTTTATCATTTTGGTGGTATATGTTGCACCTCTAAATTTATACAAGGCACTGAAATGGATAAAAGAAGATAATGGATCAGTAATAAGTAAATTATAAAAAAGAAGTATGAAAAATGATGGCATATGATGAGTAAATTTAAAATAGGAAAATAACTCTTGAATGGAGAAATGACAGAATGGCAAGAAAATATAGTGCCATGGAAAAATTAAAGATAGAGGAGGTAGAAGAAGATAAGAAAATATGGTATAGGAATGTTATGAACAAAGGGTATTGTATGTAACCATGGGAAATGTAGAGGAAGAGAAAATTAAAGCATTAAAACAAGAAGGGAAGGTTGTAGAAAAGTATGTAGAATGCAACGCTTTTCTTTGGAGAATGTCTATAAAAATTACCAGTGAAAGGGAATATGCCTTATAAAAAGAAGAAACTTTATGTAACAATTGTGGGGATGTAGAAACAATAGAACATGTTTTCTTGAAATTTTAGAAGAGTGAAGAAGGTATGGGAGAATTATGTGAAAAAAAATTATTTGGAAGGATAAAAAATGTGGATGATATTAATATGGACATGCCTGAGCATGGTTATGATAAAACTAAAAGAACGGAATATATAAAACAGTTAGACAGGAAGATGATTTACATCATATGGACAATATAGAATGAAAGACTGAAGGAGATAGAGATGAATGGATATTGGAAAACATTGTAAAAAAACAATATTTTGGCCGGGGGTGAAGGGGTAGGCATCCAAAGACCATAACAGATAGATAAATGTAGATTGATGTTAGTAAAAGATGAGAAGAACATTGTAAGATATTGTAAATGTTTTTTTTAAATCATTGTAAATAGTGTGGAATATATAAATATGTAAAACATCTTAAGATTGCAAATTATGTGCTCAATAAAGGATGCCCTACTCATTTCAATAGGTGCCACAGGACCTTTTACATCCATCTAAACTACCACTGAGTCAAACAGATGGGGCCCTGGTTTAACATCTCATCAAAAAGACAGCACACTGAGGAGTGTGGCACTCCTTTTATATCTCACTGCAGTGTCAGTAATCAAGCTACCTAATGCAGGAATAGAACCCAAAGACTTTGACACCAGAGGTAAGTGCACTAGCTGGTGTGTGTGTGTGTGTGTGTGTGTGTGTGTGTGTGTGTGTGTGTGTGTGTGTGTGTGTGTGTGTGTGTGTGTGTGTGTGTGTGTGTGTGTGTGTGTGTGTGTGTGTGTGTGTGTGTGTGTGTGTGTGTGTGTGTGTGTGTTTCACATGTAATGTCTCAAGCACAGGTTAGAGACTAAGAAGTAAACCTATAACAGAAAATTAGCATGGCCTCAGCATGGTAGTGTTTTTATGTTAATGAACAGACAGCCTGGTATGTTGTTTGAACCTATTGAGCTCATGATTTTGGTTTTGAAGAGAGCTTTTAAGAGTTGTTCTGTGGTAATTACAGATAATATTATAGAATGAATGGAGAAGGGAGAACAAGGAGGGGACAGGCAGAAAAGCTTGAAGGAAATGAATCCAATAATACGTTGGTGAAATCTGGTCAGAGTAGGTCACACAATTACAGATTAACTTGGTGTACTGTTGAACTGTTGAGTATTAGTCATAAAATTAGTTAAAAAATACTTTGTGGCTATCTTTGAATCTTCTTCTTCTGGCTGTTCTCACTTAGGGGTCGCCACTGTGTATCATCTATCTGCTCATGGTTGGCAGTGGAGTTTTATGGTGTCAAGTTGCCAGCCTGGCACCCAACCTTCCACTGAAGGCACACACACACTCATGCCTAGGGCCAATTTAGAGTGTCCAATTCACCTGCAGCATGTCTTTGGAAAGAAACCAGAGCACCTGGAGGAAACCCATGCGACCACAAGGAGGACATGCAGACTCCACACAGAAGGCACCCCAGCCAAGGACCAAACCAGAGGACCTCTTGCTGTGAGGTGACAACGCTAACGACTGCACCACCATGGCTGCCCTTGTGGCTATTTTTGAATGATGTGGCAATAGTTAATTCATACTTGGCTTTGCATGTGTTGAACTTATGCTTGAGTGCTTTGCCTACCGTTTTATGCCTACTTCAATGTGGGGTTGTTTGAGTTTATTTCTTAATGAAAGCAGTTGTTTCCCTTTCACTGTAAAGTTTGCTGATAGTTTGGTTCCACTGTAGTGGCATGTTTCTAAATTTGGAATTGTATCTATGGCAGATTGAAACAGTTGTTTTAATTCAGCAGTTTAGGTGTGAGTAGAATTCAGTGCTGTGATTGGTCATATTTGCTATGAGTTCCTGATGTGCTGCATAGTTTTCAGTACACCTTAGGTCATGAGAGGTTGCTATATTAGTGCCCATGGAGAAACCCCTGAAGACAGTAGGATTCAAAGCCATCCTATGAATGGCCTTCCTGGAAGAAAGAGCAGCAATGTGGTCTGACTGACTACTGATATGACATGATATGACGGCTACAGATGTAGAGCACATTGCTGTAATTTAAAGACCAAGGTCAAGTTGGTTTGAGCCTCTAGTAGGGGACAGCACAATCTCAACTTGAGATCCAGAGTTGATGATGTCCAGGAACCTTAGTTCTTATTTGTTGATTGTGGTAAATACCAAATATAAGGCTGGGTAGTTGCAATGCCCCAGCATGAATGACAGCCTCAATAGTTAAGGATTCTGATTTGCTGTAGGAGCCATGGAATGTGGTTCTATACCTAGAAATAACATGATAAGCAGACTGGTCTATAGATACCAGACAATGCAGGAGTTCTAGATTGTTATCCTGCTGGGAGTTCTAGATTGTTATCCTGCTGGGTTATCCACAATGTTCTCAGGCTCATAAACTCAAGATTCTTACAAAACTCACAGCCAAGAAAACCATGGAGAAGCTCAGTCACCTCACCCAATAATTGTGGGAGACAACAATGTGCTCCATTAAGTAGACTTTCTCCATATATCCCTGGTGAAAATGTATGATCCCCACATCCACTCATTCAGACTGGTTTTAAAGTTTGCTAGAGAAGTACTATGCTTGATAGCTAAACACAATCTATTGCAGAAATGGGTAATATGCTGAGTTAGGTATCTGTCATGCTGTCTGGTGCTGTTGATTTTGTAATATAGGTTAAAGTCTCTAAAACTGGTATGTGCATTATCACTGATTCTGTTTAAGTAAAGGAGGTCAAAGAATGCTGAGTCATTCATAGCAAGGAAGGCTAAGCAGAGATCACTCATTAGGAGTATATATGGCACTGAGTACAGGCAGATGGCCTTTAGTCTTTAACAGTAGCTATGATTACTGAGACCTGAGATCTTTTAGGAGTAAAAACATTGAGATATTTCAAGCTTCTAAGGTACTTATCAATATATATACCAAAAGATGAGTTATATTCAATAATGGACATAATAAGGTCTGAATAAAGTAGAACCAAGATTTCCTTGGATCTGGAGGAGATGCCATGATGGTTTAATTGTTCAAAGCCGAAGGATATTCAAAGCAACACAGAAATGTGATGGTCAATAGACAGTCTGTTATCAACATACATACCTAAGTCCCTCATGACTGTATCAAATTTAGGTGGAAAGTAGCGATGCTAGGTTTACCAAAGGAAGCTATGCATTTTTTTGACTGTCAAGGGGGAAGCCCATGAATAGTACACTAAGCATTTGTTTAAAAAATATTGGCTACTTCTTACCTTCTTCTTATAACTGAAAAAAGGCCTTATGGCTGCCTTTTAGTTCATTTTTGGTCTTACATTTCCTACCAGTTTTAAATTAATTTTATAATAATGAGATGGATGCCTTTTATCGATAACCATGAGCTTTTTATTCTTAGTTTAGAGTTTGTTGGTGTTTTAAAATGTTTATTATGGTTAAGCTGGGTTGGTATCAATAAGTAGCTTATTCAGAAAGAGTGTTGGAGCACTGGCAGCACAAGGTGGAGATACGTAGAGCAGCGTTGCTGCAAACTGAGAACAATTGCGAACCCTTAAGTAGAGAATCAAACGGAAACAGGGAGGGAGGTCTGTGCTGAGCATTTCTGCTTAAAACCAATTACATTTACAGGCTGGGGAAGAGGCGGTGTGGGTACGATACTGCTGCTAGGTCGATGTTTCCAGACTGGAAAATGTCAGCGCTTGGTAATATCACTAGATTTAGATGTATGAATACATAAACATCCTTAGCATAACATACGTTAATATTTCAGAGTAGCTCATCCCTTATTCTTCACTTATTGTCTGTAGAGAAGAGATTTCTCTTTTCTTTCAGAGCTGAAGTCAAGTCAATACCATTCAGGAGGGAGGGGGAGCTGTGAGTGGCAGATGTCCCAACCGAAACAGCGACTTTTAATAAAAGAGTCACAGGTGCTGGTTTCTGGGTGGGGTATGAGACCCTGGGGATGTTAGTCCATCTCGTCACTGCTGCCATAGTTCCACATTCTCTCCTGCAGCAGCAGCAGTTTATATATATATATATATCTATAGGACTATTGAATGAAAGTTCAATAGTCCGAATCCACAATACCCGAACGCACTTTAACAAAAGAGCTTTCACCGAAAAAGTGCTTTCATAAAGGTCCGTTCAAAAAAAAAAAAACACTAAATCTTCTTTTATGCAAGGGGGCAAGCCCCCCTGCACCCCCCACACCCCCCTACTTTTATATTCTCACTCTGAGGTCGCACTACAGTGGGGAAAAGGGAATTCTCCCTTAACTGCACTGTAGTGCGACTGGCACAACCAGCATACATAACCGAAAGTGCTGCTTCGGTGAACAGCACTCGGTTATGTATGTTTGGTGATTTCTGCTTTGGCAGAAAGTGTCGTTGGGGATTTGTATGGATTCCATATATATGCACATGTTTATATATTATTTATATTCATGTATTTATATATATATATATATATATATATATATATATATATATAGGTTCATAGGTTCATAGGTGTGTACTAGGCTAATGGCCATGGAGCCTTTACAAGCCTAGCCCATAGGATTACCCTGACATCATGCCACCTGACCTTATTTCCCAGTGGTTTTGTCAAGTAGAGCCACTGGAGTGATCCCTGGGGTGAATTTTCTATTTCTCATCCACTCATCAAGATTTCTCTTGAAGAGGGCCAGTGAGAAGCTCCGCTTGACATGTATGGGAAGTCTATTCCATAGCATGGACAGTCTCTGGGTTATGAACCTGTCCCTCCAGCTTGGTCTGTTGATTGTGGTAATGAGACCGAGGTCTCTGGAGCATTTAGTGTGGAGGGATTGGGATTTCTTTAGTTGTAACATTTCTAACAGAGCTGGGTCAGACATGGCTTTGTAAATCAAGCAGAGATCTCTAAGTAGGCAATATGAGACAGAGAATAGTTGGAGTTTTTTGAGTCTGTCCATATAGGACAAGCATTTCAGGCCTAGGATCCTCTTTGTGAGGTACTTTTGCAGCCTCTCCAGTTGTTGCAGGTGTCTAGTTATATACATGCCAAATGGGGCATTGTACTCGATGATTGGCCTAATGAGGGAAGAGTATAGAGAGACAATGACCTCTTTCTTCCTGGATGCAAAACCATATTTATACAAATGTATCTAATACAGTTTTTGACCAAAATGCACCCTGCTTTATTCAATAACAATATTACAGCAATAAAAGTGGTGCTGGAGAAGTTTGTTAGTATCCTTTAAAAATGCTGTCTTATGATGTAATGTAACTTACGAGGAGCACAATTTCAATGCATTTTGATGTCATTGGTTTTAATGGTTGTGTTTTCTTTACTGCAAAGTTAAATAAAATAAATTCTATCAATGAGACAGACACACTCATGCACATGTGTGCACGCGCACACACACTCACACACGCACGCACACACGCAAAAGAGAAAAAAAGCATCATCTTGATACCCTTGGTCTCCCCCACATTCATATGTCAGGGACTTTACCTTCCAAGAACCCTAATTATAAATTTTGATTACATAAGAAAAATACTAAGGGTATCATTGTAAATGTAAAGTGGAGGCCAAATTGTAGTTATTTGTTTTATGAAGTAAATGAGAAACAACATGTTTCTAGAGTAGAAAAACATGTTCCTGCCAACTGATGTTTAACACTGATGTCTCTAAATTCTGTAGAAGATTCTACTGTCTTTACAGGCAAGACTTGATGAGACTATAAAGTTAGGTTGTATAGTTTATTGAATGGGAATATGCATCGGTCATCTTATATCTATCTCTTTGAGAAAACAGCCCCCATGCCGCTGGTGGAGTGAGAAGAATAACGGAGGGAGGGTATCAACATCCTTAGATTACAGTTCAGTCTATAACAATACTTAGAGACCGAGACATGGCCAGAATTTCATATGCTAACGCTCAGCCTAAAATAAATTCCATATTTTATTTTATATACATTTTATCTATGTCACGTTTCATCTGAAAAATTGTGTGACAACTTATTCGGAACACATTTCATCAATAACAAAAATGACTGAATCACACTTGACAGAGAAATATGTAAGACTATAGAAAATCACTATAGGTGTGATTTTGGATCATAGGAATTACAATGCATGTTAATTTGGATCAGTATTTGTACCTTACTAATACCCATTGTAATGTTGTATCTCTATCTGTCTCTAGAAGTTAGAGTTTGCACACATGCAGTGATTTGCTGTGTGAGGAATTTTCCCATTTTTTTCTGAGACTGTGTGACTATGGAGTTTGTAAATTTAAGTAACAGGGTGTGGAGTTCAAAGCCCCAAACATGGGGTTGTGGGAGGGGGTTGTTCCCCTACACAAACATTTTGGAGGAGTATTGCTGCATATGAGGTGTCAGGTATAATGTGATGTGACTAAGTGTGTGTTTAGATTAAATCTCTACTGGATTAAATTTTTAGACATTTTGTGATTAGATGAAAGTTTTTTAGACAAAAGTAATAGACTCATATATATTTAATGCACAATTAAAGATGCAACAAATATACCAAACTTATTATATTGCAAGGGACATAGTACATCTTGGCCCACCTGTCCCTGACCAAATGAACAAATTGAAATTCCGAAAACACTTAATCTGTTTTCTCTAGATAATTTGGTTTCACATCCTCTTTCTAGGAGAGGCATTTGTATTCTGCCTACTTTTATAACAACCCCCAGGGTTATTCCACTTCTGCAAAAGATGGTAGTGACCTCACAGAAATTAGGGCATGCCCAAATGCTCAAGGAATTATGGTAGGATGGGCTTTCACCAAAGGTATGCAATTGGTAAGAAGTCTTTAACTTGAGTAGCACCTCACTGACCTTCTTCAAGAGCAACCTTGATGAGTGGATGGGAAACCACAGATTTGTCTCAGGGGTTCCACCTGTGTCCCTCATTGACAGGGGCAACAGGTGCTGATTGAGGTTTCTTTTTGGGGACAAACTCTTGGCTAGGCTTGCAAAGGCTCCAGGGCCATTAGCCTAGTAACCTCCTATGATCCTATGAGAATCTAGTTGCACAGCAAGCATGGAACATTTTGGGCACATTTACATTCTTAGTGGCTCACGTGCGTCCTTTTACGTTATGCAATTGAAGTAGGGACACGAGCACCTTGTACTCAGAAAACAGTGCAGCTTTAAAAATAACTTGCACTTCATGGCTTTCTTAGAGTATTTTCTGAGAACACCAATGTTTTTAAGGTAGTTATTCAATAAATTCTGTATTATTCTTTGTAGAAATCACTGAATGTTAAATATCTTGCCTCAAGTCATCCAAATCATTGTATTATCAGGGTGGAGTAACCGTCAAATAATTTGTTCAAGTACTACCATCCCTTTTATGAATGCTGTCACTAGATTGTAGGTATATACACCTAAACAATGAAATTAGCATGGGAGCTGGATCTTCCAAAGTAGAAATATTCTAAACAAAACAAGAACCAGGCTGCCTGAAGCTCTCTCTGAAATCATGTTTAATAAAGCCAGTAAAATGAACACTGAGGTAGCAGCAACACAACTTTCTGAAAAATAACAAAAACTCTCCACAGTTAAGTGCTTTCATCATGTCTTGACATTGTTGGAACTGTAGATTGTAGGTATGAGATATACTGTATATGGTACAGACAGTCATGTGCATAAAGCTAATTATGGGGTGTCCTCAGAGTCACAGTGAGTATTCCTTTACAGTGAGCCAAGAGTAAACCTAACAGCTACAGATTATGGTTCGGGGTTAGCGTAATGGTTAAGCTGTTTATCTCATAGACAGAAGGTATGGGGTTTGATGCTTACCTTTGAGAAAAATTGTCTAGGTCTTAAATAGCCCACAATGGTAGGTAGCCTAGTATTTACCTGTGCTTGTTTAAAAGAGCAACCATGCAAGTCATGACGTTTAGCATACTTGGGTTGCTGTTAAGTAACAGTTGTGCATAAACAGTGCAGCATACTAAGTTACAAGGCACCATTTTTTAAATTCGGTGTTTTGCATAATTGCAGAATATTTATTTGTTCTATTAAAGGCATAGGTTTAAAAATAATCTGTGAGAATAGAACATTTACCTATTTAGGTAGCACAGTGGTGCAGTAGTTAACATAGTCCCCTCACAGCAAGAGGTTCTCCAGTTTGATTCTTGGCTGGGGTGCCTTCTGTGCAGAATCTGCATGTCCTCACTGTGTTTGAGTGGGTTTCCTCCCACATTCAAAAGACATGCATCTGGAGTGTTTCTCCCTGGGCCTCTAGTGAAAATAGATTCTGTCTTTCCTGGTCAACAAATGTTTAAAAAATACCAAAACACTAAGTGAATATAATATAGTCTGTTCCTTCTTTTAGCACATTTTGACAAGAATATATATATGAAATGCTACATTGTTGTTTCATCTGTTAGCTACCTGACCTATTAGATGTATAGTCTCGACATCAACACAAAGATTAGAAAGCCTTCCAGTTTAACTGAAACATGTTCCTTACAGAAAAGATGTATTAAACGTACATAAAATGATGCATTAGAGCAGTGAAAGCAAACTGCTAATCCGCTCAATATGATAAATGCTTATAATTTATGCTGCGTTAATTAAGATGTGAGGTTTTGACATAAATTGCATTTTTTAAATCCAAACAGGAGGCACATTCAACAACATGCCCCTAATGTTCACCAGTTGGTTTTATAATGCAACATTTATTCAAGTTTGTGCAACTACTATTTAGAATGTGGAAAAAACACACTGGCATTTTACATTAAGCTTTAGACCAACTAGTGTGAAGTATAAACTTTACGGTACATATTTGCCCTGAATTCAGTAATGCCATGCTGGTTTCATGAGCAGATTGCTAATATGTGTAGCGTGCCTGTGAATACATGCAGAGAGAAAAATGAGTGGTTTCTGCCTTTGGTATGTTACCGAACAAAACATTGTAGCTTTATTATTTTCATTGTTAACAATTTTCTTTCCAGCACCAGAGGCTCACTAGTCATAATCTCCAGATATGGCTAGGTCCCATGTAATATATATTTAGAGTTAATAATTTCACATAAATCTTCTCCAGAAATAAGGGACTAGAACAGTTCCCCCATCTGGTTCACCCAGACTGTATGTATCATATTAAGCTGCCAAAATGCCTTTTTTTAAAAAAATTAATAAACTCGTGTTTAAGACTTCTAATAAGTTTTCACATAGGACCATATGTCTCAGGATGTTACTGTTTGTTACATTCATTTTACGAAATCTGTTCCATACTTATATAAGGAAATAATTAATGAGCTATTGGCAAACCTTTTGCTTTGTTCCTACTGAAATGTTAGCACTCAGAATGCTGAGTGGCAAAAAAAAAGGTGGAAAACCCCAAGAAGAGGAAATCTCAAAAATTGCTCTTGTCCTTAAGAATTTTTTGCACCACCCTCCCTCCCCGAACTTATATATACCAACTCTGACATTGCCATACCTTGGAGAAAAGGGAATATTCCAAGAAATGGCATCTCGGGCTTAATATAAACAAGTCCATTCTTTCAGACATTCAGTCTCTGCATTTGTCAGTCTAACAGGTCCTGACATTTCAAATGGTTATCCATTTGGCCTTTTAATATGAAACATAAAGTAAATAGCATCAAGAGCCTAGCTACTATAAGAATCTATCATTGTATCTAAATGGCTGACAAATAATTTAAAACCCCGTTTTGGCTATTTTGCACCAAGGGTGAAGCATTTACTGCAGAATGTTCAATAATAGATCCAAAAATGAACAGAGAAATGCAATATTATTTCTATTCCATAGAATAATATGTCACAAAATCATATTTCCCTGTTAATAAAATGCAACTTGAAACACTGAAAACAAAAGAAAAAGAATAATATGCAATGGGTACATTCTTTAGAAATCTCCCACTACATTTCAAGCAAAGTATGGGATAATAGTCTGTTAAAGTATGCAGGACTATGGACTTGCTGTGCAGACACTGAATCTTTGTGACCCAAGTGTTTTCTTTGTAGAAGTCATTAAGGATCAAACATTAAAACTTCATGTCTGTTTTCCAAACGTTTTGTAAACTTAAGCCAAAAAAAGAGAGCGTGCATCTGTTAGGGTTGTAAGAGAGCTGGCATTTATCCTAATACAAATTGCTCTCACTTTCCCACAGTATTATAATTGATAACCTTCTACAGTACTCAAAGGCTTTAATTTCAGAACCTGTTAGGACTGTCACTTCTGAAATGTCTTACAAGCTGTTTCAGTCAAAGCTGTAAGTGCCCACCATTTCTCTGTCCTTGTAGAGAATAATCTCAGCGACTTGAAACAATGAAATGAAGGTGTAAAAGACAGCAGATTAAACGTTTTCTGACAATGATGAATCTGCTAAACATTAACAGAATCATGAGAAATACTTATTTTCAAGTTTGTGACTTCCTGCTTATTGCTCTGACTTTTCTTTCAACATCTCTATCCATTCATTTAACAATTATTATCTAAACTCTCCCTTCCATTTAAAAGGATAATTAACTGCAGGATGAATTGTCTTTTACTAAGAAGTTAAAGCACATTTGACCATAAACGTACATAAGGTAAGAAAGCTCTTTCTCTTAAATAGAGGCCTTTTGCATTACAGTATTAGTTACGTATGCTGTACAGCATGAGGCAATAGCATACCTGTTGTGAAAATATGAATTATTTACAGATAGTACAAATTTCAGGATAAGTACTCTATGCAGAGAAGTAGCGTGTACGTTAATGCAGACTTCAAAAACTAAGTGATCAGACATCTATCCTTCAGCATTTATGAAAACTATATTTTAGAAAATAGATATTATAGTATTTAAAGCAGTCAGACTAGTTTAAGTATAATTTAACTTAATGTCAGGTTTATTACCAACAGTGTAAGTATGCTGATCTCACAGTAGCATCTGTTAAACTGCTTTAAAAAAAAAAATAAAATCAAAGAAGATGAACTTCTGTTTCAAAGCAAATAATAACAATGAAGAGATGGCTAAGGATACAGAATAAATGTCTGTCAGAGATAATATATGTGTACAACTGACAAACGATAGCTGATGGCAGACATTATTGTCAGTCGGTTGTAATAAAGATCAGTCCTTCTTAAAATCAATGTAACAAACACAACTACTTGACATGTATTGAAGACCTGGTGCAGACAATGAATAAGGATTCATCAAAGCCACTTTTGTTAAGACAGAAGAACTGAATGGTTAACTGCTTGGCCTTTTTACATGTTTTGGAAATCACGTCCCAGGCTACCACCAGTCCCTGCCTAATACGTGTAACTAAAAGACTGCTAAAAACTCGTTGCCCAGTTGTCTCTTTTTGGCAGCCAAATAGACTTTGAGCTTGTCTATGCCTACATAATGGTCTGGACATTGTTGACTGTACAGTCTCTGTTTTACACACACACACACACACACACACACACACACACACACACACACACACACACACACACTAAGATGTTATTGTGCCATGAATGACCATGGCAGAAGGCAAATATGTTTGATCAAATAAGAATTATAAAATATATTTACTATCAATTATATATTTATACCATAATAATACATGTGTGTGCATGTGTATGTAAATATATATGGGTTTATATGACTTCATTCAGTTTTTGGAAAATTGAAATTCATATGTTCAAGACTATATGATTGAGTTTCTGAAAACATAAAGTAGAAAAAAAAATCTACATTTTTGCAGGGGTGACAAGACCCCATGCACCCCACAGACCCTGGAAATTATATATATCAACTCCAAGACTGCACTACAGTGGAGAAAGCGGTGAATTATCCTTTGAAGCAATTATGTGTATAGTGCAGTACAGTGGGGATCAGGAAATTGACATGGGAGTGCAGGGGGCTAATCCCCCCTGCAGAAATGTACATTTTTTTTAGTTTCCAGAATCTCACTCATATGGTCTTGACCACATGAATTTTGATTTTTTGAAAACTATATACCCATGTATATATAACTATATAACTCTCTCTCTTTCTCTCTCTGTAATATATATATATATATATATATATATGTGTGTGTGTGTGTGTGTGTGTGTGTGTAGATATATATATATATATATATATATATATATATATATATATATATATATATATATATATATATATATATGTGTGTACATATAGGCCAAATTCAAAAAATAAAATTATTTTACGCCCTGCAATTTCAATTCAGATTTAATTTGTATTGGCTCATTTAAATGGAAGGGGATGTTGGCTGTTAACGCCATCTCCTAATGCAAGTTTATATTATTTACTTCAGTCTCTGTATCACTACCATTTCAAGTACAAAGAAAACATCTTTTTCTTTTTTGAAATCTGGACAATGTCTAGAGCGTTTATATAACACACTAGTACAAATGGACCCATACCTGCTGATGTCACTTCCTGTTTATATGCCTAAAATGGAAAGCATCACGGCTGCATGAGTTGGCCACCAAAACCACTCAACAAAGTGTTTCAAACTTAGTGTATGTCCTGTTCGTTTTCATATAGATTTACAACAGATCATCAGAAACAAAAGTACATGTTTTACAAAGATGGCAGAAGTGAGTACTTTGGCTTGTTAGTTTGCATGCAAAAATGTTTTGTCATAGCATCTTTACTTTTCTTGATGAGTGACTGCTTGCTTTTTCACCAAAGTTACTACCACATAGCTTTATTGGCTAGATAATAGAAATAGGGAATTCTTCAGTTTGATTGATCTACCATAATGGCTGTCGTATGGATGCTGGATCAGTTTTTGGATTCTGGATGTCTTTACAAAAAAAAGTGAAATTAAAGTATTTCAGTGGCTTGTATGAAGCTGAGGGTCTGGTCATGTCACTTTGTTGGGTCTTTCTAGTTTGCAGGTTTTGTTTCTCCACCCTTCCACGTATGCAGATCTTGAAAGAGTATGTGCTTAAAAAGAGAGAGAGAGAGAGAGTGAGAGAAGAATTGAGGAGTGGAGGGCATACAAGACAGCAGGTCCTACATTTAATGAAGAGTGACAGGGGATGTGATCTCTGTCACAGTCAGTCCTGGTGATCTAGGTAGGGAATCCTAGTGTGTCTCATATAAATAAATGAGTAACAGTGAACGGTTTAAGATTCAGTCAGTGTGGCTGTTTGCTTACCTCCATGGATGTTCTTTACACTTTGACTGGCAGGTTGATGGTTGGGGCTGTCTTCTCATCTTCTTGGGTTCCTCCCTTGTTGATAGTTGTATCTTTATTAAAAAAAAAAAAAAGTAAACTCAAATGCTGCAACCATGAAAAGGATGGTATACAACCAAAATCAGATGTAAACTTTAATAGCAAATATAAAAGTTCAGCTGCCACTTATATTCTAGAATATCTGAGGAAGGCATCAAGTCAAAAGTGCTTATCTTAGAGGCCTTATACATATATTTTACCACTTTTTATTTGTAATTTTTTTACAACTTTTATATTTGCTATTAAAGTTTACATTTGATTTTTGGTTGTATACCATCCTCTCCATGGTTGCAGCATTTGATTTTACATTTGTTTGAATCTGTATTTTAATTAAGCTGCATTCAGTAGCTTCTGGTGTGCTTTGCCATATTAAAAAAGGAAGAAAAAAGAGGGAAGACATATAAGCAGAGAAACAGGAAGACATATGAGCAGAGAAACAGGAGACCCAGTTTACATCAGTAAGGATACAAGACTTTTTTTGATATGGCCCACCTCTATATACACTAAACACTCCCTCCCTAATAGACTCCCCCAGTTTAATCATAAACATATTTTAAAGTTACAAGGACTTACAATCATTTCTCATCTTTTTTCCTCAATGCAAAAAAATATATATGGAGAGATAAATATAGATATATCTGTACCTATATATAATAGTGAAACACATTTTATATACTTATAAATCAAACGTACTAGCAATATTATCCATTTTATTTCAAGTTTGTCACAGAAAGATTCAATATAAATGTCCAGTCAATCATAAGAAGATATTTCAATTAGCTCTCTTGACAATGCTTTGGTGTAGAAGGCCAATACTTTAGGGTTTTAATCCCAAGCATAACTTAAAAAAGCAATGCATTGCTGATTAGAGTTCTTTACGCTATACATTAGCCCCTACTTCAGAAATGATCATATATTCCATTATGCTTTAAATATATATATATATATATATATATATATATATATATATATATATATATATATATATATATAATTATAGCACAGCATTTACTTTAAATAGCATACAATAATTATAGCTTAACAACACATATTTAAGAGATCTAAAATTAAGTTAAGAACATCATAAAATGTCAATTTAAATTATTTAAAAAGTCATTACAGTTAATATAATAATTAGCTAATGTTATTATTTCTATTACTAATAACAGTTTTTCATCCTGGCTTTGATGCCGGACTTGAGATGGAACCCCACTGCAGAAGAGGCTCACTTATTTTTTTAAGACTTTGCGATGGATGAGAAAGAACAAACATCACATATAGTGCAACTAGATCTGAAGAGGACCGCTGCACACTTAGCTGAGACAGCTATTTCTGAAGAGGTTTCAACACCAAAATGTTCTAATAGAAAAACTGGGAAAGAGGTCTTACAGCAGGAACCTAAAGACAGCATTCCACAGATCCCCACCAGGTACGATATCAAAAACTATTGTAAGACAAGATGATATTCCGGTTAGGTGAATATTTTTGTGCATTTACTGATGGATTTAATGATGATGGCCTTGACTTGCTTAAATTGTGGGGGTTAATAGCAATAATGATTTACCCTGAGATCTCTTCTGTGTCACTGCTAGACAGAGGCACGGTAAACTAACCTTAAATGGGCTATCTTCTGTGACCTACTATACAGAGGCACAGTCAACTAATCTAAGAAGGGTGGCGAAAGCCAAACATGCTCTGGCTAGGCTTGTAAATGCCCTAGGGCAGATAGCCTAGTATCAACCTATGAATAATGTTTCAGACCAAGGTTGCGTCTCAGAAGGAAGGGGTATTCTGCCAATTAGTCAAGCTTTGGCTGAAGTTTCTAATATATTTTCATTCCCATTATATCCAGCAGCTTGCTATGTCCAAGCCACCAGTGATAGTAATAATGCAATAACTATAGGCGACAATCAGGATTTTTGCATGTCAAATTTATCACATATTAAAATGCAGATATCCCACCTGTGAAAGAAAAGATTTGGAAAGGGGATTATGTGGATAAATTTGATCTTATTAATGTAAATGGGGATCAGAGAATTATGGATGCAAATTTAAGAGGTTCGACAGATCTTCTAGAAGCACTTGCATCCTCAGGGAGAATTTAAAATTGCCATCCTGGGATAATTGGGTCCTTGGCTTTGTCTACTACATGGCTGTAGTAAGTGAAAAAGAGCCTTCTTTGTCCCCTGGCTAGTATCATGCTTCTTTATTGGCAGAGAAGCCCTTACATTCATAGGAGGTGTGTCATCTTTCTGGTACAATCAGTGATTAAGGCTTTCATAGGAGGCATGTCATCATTCTGGTACAATCAGTGATTAAGGAAACTAACAGCGAAGGATGAGCAACTGAGATGGGAAACTAGGCAGGCTAATACATGGCTTGGTTTATGGTGGGCAAAACAAAAATCAATTATGGTTAACAGGAAGATCTGTTACTGAGCAAAGCCAAGTTATTTGGTGATTTTGATGCAGGTAATTGTGGTTGGCTCACATGCAGACTCCCACATGCTTAAAACATGTGTGGTGGGAGGTGCCCTGCTGTAAAATGCTGGTTTAAATCAAGAAGGGGTTACCATTATTTGATCATTTTTCATTTCTCCACTGGGTTTGGTTGCAAAGAAAAAACTAGAAGAATACCATGTCGTGCACCATTTATCTCATCCTGAAAGTCAATCTGTGAATGATTGGCATTGACAATAAAGATTAAAAAGTTAATTATTTGTCACTTGATGATGCAGTAACAACCATAAAGAATTTCACAGATCCTTGGATTTGTGATGGTGGATATTATCTACAGTCCACTCTTACCTACATGCAAACAGGACTGGAAATTACCTGGTATGGAACTTGATGGAAAGTATTTTTTGACACTGCTATGTCCATGGGATGTTGTGTGGCTTGCACCTCCTTATTATGGTACTGGAAACATCAGATCCCTTTTCACCACAATACTTTTCAATCTTTGGAGAAGGTGAGACCAGAGCAAAAGCAGCTCTTCATTCCTTCATGAGCCTCTGTGACTCCCTTGGATTACCTTTAGCATAAGAAAAATAGATGATCCTGTTAAGGTTTCATCATTCTTGGGAAGAGAGATTGATACAGTTCGAGGGTTGCTTTTGCCTCCAGGTAAACGTTTCAAACTTTCAGCTGCTATGACTAATTTCCTTTCTTTCAAGAGGGTAACCATCCGACAAGTTATGGTACAGGTTCAGCTGCATAACTTTGTTTGCAGAGCCATATTCCAGCGCAAAAGATTCATTAGAGCAGTAGTGGATCTGTGGAAGGAGTCTACAACAATCATCTTTCAGATTTCATCTGTCTCGCAAAAAATTGGGTTTCATATAAGGCATTCCAACTGTTCACAGATTCCTCAGCTAAGTATGGTATGGGAGTTTATTTTAATGGCCATTAATTTTCTATCCCCAGCCTCATATTAGGGCTGAACACAGCAGACGAGACATTACATTTCTAGAAATTCCAATTTGGGTTTCAGTACTCATATGGCAATTTCAGCATAGGATTAAATGTCTGACTTTCAGATCAGACATAAAGGTTGCTCTAGAGTTTTAACAAATAAATCTTCAAAGAAGATTTGAGTTATTTCAGTTTTAAGACTGCTAGTTCTCTTAGTTTTAAGATTAACCTGTCCTTTTTATCAAATACATGTTTGAAACAAAGAATATTCTAGCTGATTTACTCTGTCGACTGTATGTAAGAAATTCAAACATTTGTCCCTTAACCAGACATACCTCTTACTCCTCTACCAGAAAAAATATGGCTGATTACAGAGGCGTGCCATCCTGCTGATTTTGTAACTCATGATCACCAGAAAGGTGTACACTTCAGCAATCAAGCATTTCATTGAATTCTTTCATAGCCTGAAAAGCAAAAAAAGGCAATGGTCATTTTAAACCATTTTATAGTACTTATTTTATTGTAATTTAACAGACATTTTTTTCCAGAGATTGTAAAGGTTAATTTAGCAGCTTTAAGTTTATTTTCAAAATTTGTTTATATCCCAGATGTCACTAAACATCGGGTAGTGACAGAAGTATTTAAAGGCCGGAGTATGGAAGATACCTAGACAGATAAAAGATAACTTACTACCATAATATTACTGAAATCAATTTTGCATGGATTGCATTCCATTTTCAGCTCCTATTATAACTATTCCCTTTGGACCACCCTTTTCATATGGTCATATTCAGGCCATTTCAGACTCAAAGATGCAAAACCTCTGAAATGAACTGAAGTAGTTTTCACTCCAGAAGACTATTTAATATGCATCAGCAAGTCAAAGACAGGTCAACAAGTTTTTGATGATTTCAGTTCTTTGCAAAAATGCAAATATCCCTTCATTTATCTAATCACTTGGGGACTGACATTAAGAAACCGAATTCCCTCATTAAATTACAATATTTTTTTTTTTACCCCAGAGAGTTTTAAGATCATCATTACCAAGCTGGATTACACCTAAGAAGGGCTTTAATACAACAATGTACCCCCATCAGTGGAGATTCCTAACATTCTCCTAGAATTGGCTGAGTTTCCAACTTGGCAGCTGAAGAGCAATCATTAGAGGTTCTGAAGAGGCTGGATAGGGGGTTGACCAATTCTATGGCTTGTGGAGTCACAATTTGTGGGCCCTGACTACTGAGTTATCAGAGGAACATCTGGCCCCTAACATTGGTCATCATGCATATAATGCCCATTTCTTTACCCACTGTTGCAACCTGGAATCCAGCCCTAATGGGGTCTTACCATATCCACATCTAGATGTGTTCATTCCCTAATTTGTCATTCCCCATTCCTTGTTTGTTGTCCACTCTCCATTAGTGCCACTCATTTATCTTTTATATGACTGTCAATCAACTGCTCTCCACAAATGTTCTCTGCCTACCACCCTGCCTGGCTTAGTCCAAGATTTATGTTTCCATGCTAGCCATTGCTGTTTGCATTTTTCCCTCTATCCTATCCACAACTTTGCCTCACTACATTCCCCACTTGCTCTTCTTTTCTATGTATGAAAAAATGATCTCTTCCCTGAAATAAAAATTAACTTCCTTCCACCTTTCATACATTAAGGGAATCCTTGAATATTCCTCCCTCTTCTGGCTCCTCTCTCAATTCCTATTTTCTTGTTACCCCATTTCCTTCACATTTATGTGATGGACAAAGGTAAGATTTTGTTTTGCACACCCACAGTTGTCTACCTGGTGGCCGCTGTGCATCATCCTTATGCCTGATGAGTGTAAGGGGCAGCTATATGGTGTTATGTTGTATGCATGAGCACACATTCACTTACCCTGCTAGCCTGCCTTTGTCCTGATGTCCATCACATTCACTTCATGAGGACACATTCACTTGTCCTGCTAGCCTGCCTTTGTCCTGATGTCCATCACATTCACTTCATGAGGACACATTCACTTATCCTGCTAGCCTGCCTTTGTTCTGATGTCCATCACATTCACTTCATGAGGACACATTCACTTGTCCTGCTAGCCTGCCTTTGTCCTGATGTCCATCACATTCACTTCATGAGAACACATTCACTTATCCTGCTAGCCTACCTTTGTTCTGATGTCCATCACATTCACTTCATGAGGACACATTCACTTGTCCTGCTAGCCTGCCTTTGTCCTGATGTCCATCACATTCACTTCATGAGGACACATTCACTTATCCTGCTAGCCTGCCTTTGTTCTGATGTCCATCACATTCACCTCATGAGGACACATTCACTTGTCCTGCTAGCCTGCCTTTGTCCTGATGTCCATCACATTCACCTCATGAGTAAACATTCACTTGTCCTGCTAGTCTGCCTTTGTCCTGATGTCCATCATATTCACCTCATGAGGACACATTCACTTGTCCTACTAGCCTGCCTTTGTCCTGATGTCCATCACATTCACCTCATGAGGACACATCCACTTGTCCTGCTAGCCTGCCTTTGTCCTGATGTCCATCACATTCACTTCATGAGACACATTCACTTGTCCTGCTAGCCTGCCTTTGTCCTGATGTCCATCACATTCACTTCATGAGGGTACATTCACTTATCCTGCTAGCCTGCCTTTGTTCTGATGTCCATCACATTCACCTCATGAGGACACATTCACTTGTCCTGCTAGCCTGCCTTTGTCCTGATGTCCATCACATTCACCTCATGAGTAAACATTCACTTGTCCTGCTAGCCTGCCTTTGTCCTGATGTCCATCACATTCACCTCATGAGGACACATTCACTTGTCCTGCTAGCCTGCCTTTTTCCTGATGTCTATCACATTCACCTTATGAGGACACATTCACTTGTCCTGCTAGCCTGCCTTTGTCCTGATGTCCATCACATTCACCTCATGAGGACACATTCACTTGTCCTGCTAGCCTGCCTTTTTCCTGATGTCCATCACATTCACCTCATGAGGACACATTTACTTGTCCTGCTAGCCTGCCTTTGTCCTGATGTCCATCACATTCACCTCACTCCCTACAGTAGCACAGCTCAAGCCATGGATAAATCTAGTGCTGCTTCTTCTGTTGGCAACATGCTTCTCTTTAACCATGTGATCCTTTTGCCAGACTGCTGTTGTCATTCAATGTCTCGTATGTCTGGTTAGGTATGCAACTATTTACACAGTGACCCCTTAACAAATTGCTGCTGCAGTGTAACACCTTGTTTGCATTTTGCCCACATCTTTAGTTTATTTTCTGGTATACATCATAACCACTTTCTAACCCTTTGCTGTTATATGATAGCAGAGATAATAAGCAATTTATGCAACAACAGCTTTAGTTTGATTTGTTTCTATCCCAGTTTTTTAGATGGTTGGATAGATATTATATTACTCTTGGTGTTGGTGTTGACTTTAACTAATTCTGTATAGAGTGGAAAATACACACTGCCTGTAACTCACAGACACAAGGCTTCATAGACTTTATTAATACAAACACCCTGGAACAGATAGTAAAGTCTCCAACCAGAGGGTCAGACATACTGGATCTGGTACACACTGACATGGGAGTGTGTTGCACCCACTTCTGTGTCATGTCCATACTGAGGTCGGATCACAACTCTGTTTCATTTGAAGTAAAAATCAACCCATACAATCCAGCTAAACCAGTAACAGTTAGGAACTTTTCAGCGGCAAAGTATATCCTATTAAGTTACAGTTTATAAAAGTTCAAGGCTCCCCCAACCCTGCTGCTTATGCAGAATTACTCACAGCGTCACTATACAAACATATGAATGGCTGCATATAGGCTGCTGTACCTCCCAGAAATAATCCCAAAACAAACAATAAAAACAAACCTCACTGGTGGAATCCTCACTCAAACAGGTTACATAATAAAAAAAGAAAACTTAAGGCTAGAATCAAGAAAAGCAACTCCCTTAAAGACAAGTGCTCTCTTTTACAACTAAACAAGAAACTAAGAGGTCAAATTAAGCCCAACAAGGACAACTACAAGGTTAGGACAGCCTCATAAGCTAAGGACAATCAGAAGGCTTTCTTCACCTATGTCTGGAACCTTAGAGGTAACATACAGCAGTGCAGTGATTTAAAGGTGAACAGCACCACCTTCACTGATCAGGGTGACATAGCAAATCTACTGGCTGATAAATTCAGCTCAGACTTCGCCCCAGCTCCGTCAGGTGAGATCCTCTCCAACATACTTCCCCCAGCTATCAGCAGGGACCAGGGGTTGACAACACTTGTTATAGCCAAGAACACCACCTCCCTGGATGCTGAAAACATCCCAGGTTGCCTCCTGAACAGTCTAAAACATGAGCTATTAAGACTACTTGAGACACTCTTCAACAATAGCCTTAAAACAGGCTACATTCCAAGTGAATGGAAGACTGCAACTGTCATTACACTCTAAAAAGGTGTACCATCTACTGACCTAGGTAACTACAGAACTAGAACTCTTACAAGCCTAATATGCAAAGGCATGAAATAATGATAAACAGGGACATTGGCAACCTATGGACACTAGACCCATCCCAACTTTGTTAAGGGAAGATCATGCCTAGTTAACCTGGCAGATGTTTCTGAAAGTAACACCAAGGCCGTCAATAAGAAAAGTATTATCTTAAGTAACATCCCCCTACAAATCTTTAGTTACCTCCCTTCTAGCATGTCCCCAAGACTCCCATGATACTCGGGATCCAAATAGTTTGAGGTGTGCAGCTATGCTTGTAAGGACCCTCATGGCCTATTAACAACCTTTGAACCTATGAACCTATAAGAAGGATTTGTTTTGCCATACCGTCCCACTATTATTTATAATTCCACATTTCTTGTTATAATGCTTATAGTATCTGAATGATGTTTCATTCTCTTTTCTTACTTACTAAAACCCCCTTTTCTTACGTTTACTCTGTATCTACTCTTTTTCAACTTATCCTTTTCAAAAGTCACTGTAACGTATCAAACTATTTGGTGAACTCTTTTGTTTGTGGAGATGTAATTTCCACTGCTCTGTCCATAGCAAGCAGTTTTTTAGTCTTATTAAAGGTGGGGTAGCTGTACTCTATAAATCTGAGTTGAATGTCATCATAGATGTAATACAACCTCCTCAGATTAATAACTCAGAGATTCTTGCCACCAAATTGCAACTTAATAAAAATAAATGCATTAATATCATCTGTATGTACATTCCCCCAGGTAAAAATATATCTACATTTGAAGATATCCTGCACTGGCTATCATGTCACTACCCCCAAGAAACCCTACTACTTGGAGACTTTAACATAGACTGGGGCACCTGTTCCTCAGAATCCCCAACCACCCATATTAACCTGCATGCATTTACACAAATCATATCCACCCCTACCAGGATAGGTAAACCCAACCAAAAAGAAAGTATACTTGACTGGGTACTCATAAACAGTCACCCCCAACTGTACACCTCTGGTACCCTCCTTAATGGCCTAAGTGATCACCTTCTCACATATGTCATTAAGCACAAAACCATTAATTCCTAACAACCCTTACTCAGAAAGGCTAGAAACAATAAAAACTTTGACCCTGCCAAATTCCAACAAGAACTAAACTCATGTAATTGGTCTATTCTAAAACACCTCCCCTTAGAGGAAGCAGTAGCATACTTTAACAACAAATTCCTTGAGATCCTTGATCTGCATGCACCTGTTCGTTCAAAGAGAACCAAGGCAAAAACTGCACCATGACTTTCTATAGAGTCTAAACTCAAAATTACCCTTAGAAACAAAGTATGGGCTTTATGGCATTCTTCTAAAGACCCTCAAGATCACATTAAATACAGGCAATCCAGGAACAAAACCAAAAAATCAATTTTACAAGACAAAAAACAATACTACTGTAATTTACAGACAGTAAATCAAAATAACCCTCAGAAGTTTTGGGCAGGTTTAAATAATCTACTACATCCTGGACAAACTTCAACCCCAATCCCTGCTACTACTACTATTGATAAAACCCCTGAAGATGTTTCTGATAGTTTTAACCAATTCTTTACTGAGACAATTCAAGCCCTAGCTAGCCAACTACCTCCTAGCTCCCCTGGTCCTGAAAGTAGCACCCCTAGAAACCTACTCACGTTCAGCTTCCAACCAGTCACCACTTCACTTATCCATACCTTGATCAAAAAATTAAAACCCACTACACTTTCTGCTGATCAACTCCCTGCCAAGTACCTACAAAAATCAGCTGATGCTATTGCTTACCCCGTCTCAATACTAATCAATCGAACCATAGTAGAAGCTAAAATTCCCACCATGTGGAAAATATCCTATGTAATCCCACTTCACAAAGGAGGCAGCTCTACTGAATTCTCCAGTTATAGGCCAATAGCTATACTCTCTCCACTTGCAAAGATTATGGAAAAATGTATTCATAGACAACTCATGCACCAACTAATCCAAAATCGCCTTATGGCAGACACTCAGCATGGCTTCCATCCTCATCACAGCACTACTTCAGCCCTCCTAGCCTTTACTAACACCATAAACCATAATCGCAACAATAATTATATATCCTCAGCCCTCTTTTTGGATCTTTCCAAGGCATTCAATATGGTTGATCACCAACTTTTAATCCACACCCTGCAAACATTCTGTCTAGATACTGGAGCCCTCCAATGGTTTCAATCCTACCTGAATGGTCGACAGCAGGCTGTCCTCTGGCAGAACAAAATCTCTAACCTTCTACCTAACACCCTTGGAGTACCACAAGGCTCTATACTAGTGCCCTTGCTGTTCTCCATCTTCATTAACGACCTTTATACTGTCATCCCAAAAGTCAGCTGTATCCAATATGCTGATGACTCTACTCTGATTTACTCAGCCACATCTCCAGTAGAGTTATGGTCAGCTACCCAGACCACCTTTAATACAATAGAAAACTGGCTTTCTGAACATCATCTGATCCTAAATCCCAAAAAAACTAAAATGCTGTCATTTTCACCAACACGTAGGTCTACCGCTTTCACCTTTACCATAAAATCAAATGATGGCACAATAATCTCCCCTGACCCATCTACAAAACTATTAGGTGTCATCATAGACAATAATCTAAAATTTGACCTACATGTTAACCAAACTATCAAAACCATCAATAAAAAACTAGGGTCACTTTACAGAATAAAAGCCTTCTAACCCCTCCAGCTAAAATTGCCATAGCTCGCTCTCACCTTCTTTCAACCCTTCTGTATGCATCCCCTCTACTCTCGAATTTAAACAAGACTGTCCTTAACAAACTCTCAATTTGCTACAACCACATTGCCAGGTTTGCCACTGGGCTGCCTTTTAGGACACATCATTGCATCAATCTAAATCAGCTTGGGTGGCTTGAACTACCCAGCCTAATCCAGTATAACCAACTGATTATGACCTATAAAATCCTCTATAATCCGCACAATACTCCTGCACTTAAAAATATTATCACCCCCTATAACAATCCTAGACCGCTTCGATCTTCAAACAAACTACTAATTCAGACTAGCAAAATTAATAACACAGCCAGTGATTCTCTCTTTGCAAACTCTGTAAGTAGATCCTGGAACTCTCTTCCAGCTGATATTACCTTACTTTCTACCTTAGGTCAATTTAAAACTAGACTCAAACAACATTTGTCACTTAACTGGCTATGTCAATGTATCAAGCCTAGCTAACTCTCTCTAGAATGTGTAAAAATCTGTTAACCAGTTTACTGTGTAATTTAATTTAATCCTGACTTGTGCTCAGGATTAACTGTAACCTGTGGAACTTGTTTAACTTGCTTACTTATGTAATCTCTGTAAATAGTCTGCTTGTAATATGTAATGCTGGTATTATGTAATGCTGTATCTGCTTACCCTTGGAGCTGTTCTCCCCGGGCCTCCGCTGAAAATGGACATGCATCCAGTCAGACTATTCCAGTCAACAAATGTAAAATAAAATAAATAAATAAAATAAATACAAATTTTCTGTAATCTATACGTTGTCTGATCTCTTTTAATATTATGCACAATTATCTGTCTAGATTGTATGGATCATGTATCTCCCCAAACTGACATCCTTGAGCTTTGTTTATGTATTTATTTATTTATTTATTTATTTATTTATTTATGTATTTATTTATGTATTTATTTACTTTTTCAGTTCCAGTAACATATGCATCAATAGTCCCTGGAGGATCTTAGGCTCATCTGAAAAAAAAATGAAATAAATTACTTCTGAAACTTTTGTCTCACTGCAATATTCTTTTTTCTCCCTCTAAAAAATCAGCTATATTGTGATTTTCTAGACCTTCTTCTATAACTTGCAAATTAGTACTTTGGACCTTTTTGGATTCTTAGATATTCTGCTAACAATATGGAATAAATTGAATCTTTGGAACCACACTTTCTATTTTTCACACATAATACCATGAAAAGACAAGTTATAGGATGGCTGCAGTTATGCCATTTCTCAAATGAAAGATGAGATTGATTTCTGATGTTTTAACATTTGCATATTCAGTATCAACTAAATAATCAGTGGAAAGCTATCAGCATGTGTCTAGCTTCACCAATTTGTACTTCAGATTTCAGTTATACAGGATACCACATGACACGCAGTACATTCTGAATTCCAGGTGTGGCACGAAGCCATACGTATATGGTCAACTTTGAGAAATGTCCATTTCTCTTGCCTATACATCAAATAAATAGCTATGCAGATAGAAATATAAATAGACAATAAATAGACAGACATACAGAGAGAGAGAACGATTTGCAATAAATCAACTGATATATATAGATAGGCAGATAGATATATAGATAGTCCCAGAAAATCCTAAAATATAACTATTTGCCTAATGTCATGCATCTCCAGGACACAAGTCTTTTCAGAAGCCAGGACCTGAAAACCTGGTCATTAAACAGGAACCACAAATCCTTTAAAAAGGTAAGCCAAAACTAGATATTCTATGCTCGAAGAAATTTAACAGATTATGACCACCAAAGGTATCAATCTCATGTTGAAAAGCTGCAAAGGATTTAGTGACTGGCCATCTACATGTCCTTATTGTACAGTGTGGCACACAATGCTATTACACAGAGTTGTGACAGGACTGTGGTAAAATGCATGATGAGGAGATGGAAATAGGAACACAATAAGTAACAGTAACGGGAGCTGTATGAACATGTCCAGCTTGTGGCATGCATTTACACCTACCATCACAATGAATAACACAGAGTATATCTATGCTGCATATGGACATTAAACAATGATATGAAACATTCTGCACAGGATAAATATTATTGATAAAAATACATCAAGTAATTTGCCATTCTACAAGGTACTGCTGTCTGCGCTGCAGTATGATAACGCTTTGCACGTAACGTACACGTGCACTAGGAAAACAAGACATGCTGATGCCTGTATGTGGTACATAGGCATATAAGAAAGCAAGACACGCCAAGG
The DNA here is from genome assembly GCF_019279795.1 of Protopterus annectens. NCBI lineage: Eukaryota > Metazoa > Chordata > Ceratodontiformes > Protopteridae > Protopterus > Protopterus annectens. Next base: position 1,512,050,049 of record NC_056745.1, read on the forward strand.
CTTGTACATGGTACATAGGCATATAAGAAAACAAGGCATGCCGATGCCTGTACATGGTACATAGGTATATAAGAAAGCAAGACATGGCGATGTCTGTACATGGTACATAGGTATATAAGAAAACAACACATGCCGATGCCTGTACATGGTACATAAGTATATAAGAAAACAAGACATGGCAATGTCTGTACATTGTACATAGGTATATAAGAAAACAACACATGCTGATGCCTGTACGTGGTACATAGATATATAAGAAAACAACACATGCCGATGCCTGTACGTGGTACATAGATATATAAGAAAACAACACATGCCGATGCTTGTACATGGTACATAGGTATATAAGAAAACAACACATGCCGATGCTTGTACATGATACATAGATATATAAGAAAACAAGACATGGCAATGTCTGTACATGGTACATAGCTATATAAGAAAACAACACATGCCGATGCCCGTACATGGTACATAAGTATATAAAAAAACAAGACATGCTGATGCCCGTACATGGTACATAGGTATATAAGAAAACAAGACATGCCGATGCCTGTACATGGTACATAGGTATATAAGAAAACAACACATGCCGATGCCTGTACATGGTATATAGGTATATAAGAAAACAACACATGCCGATGCCTGTACATGGTACATAGGTATATAAGAAAACAACAAATGCCGATGCCTGTACATGGTACATAGGTATATAAGAATACAAGACATGCTGATGCCTGTACATGGCATATAGGTATATAAGAAAACAAGACACGCCGATGCCTGTACATGGTACATAGGTATATCAAAAAACAAGACATGCTGATGTCTGTACATGGTACATAGGAATATAAGAAAACAAGACACGCCAATGCCTGTACATGGTACATAGGTATATAAGAAAACAACACATGCAGATGCCTGTACATGGTACATAAGTATATAAGAAAACAAGACATGGAGATGTCTGTACATGGTACATAGGTATATAAGAAAACAACACATGCTGATGCCTGTACATGGTACATAAGTATAAAACAAAACAAGACGTGCCAATGCCTGTACATGGTACACAGATATATAAGAAAACAACACATGTCGATGCTTGTACATGGTACATAGATATATAAGAAAACAACACATGCCGATGCTTGTATGTGGTACATAGCTATATCAAACTTGTAGCAAAAATCATGCAAAGCTAAACAGCAGGTGTAAAACAAATTGGTTCTACATGATTTGGATACATTCGCTAATGTTTGACACCATGATCGCATGAAAAATGAGAAAAGGGAGGGGTGGTGATGATGATGACATTTTACATGCACCTGTGCTGAAATAAAGTATAAGAAATAATAGCAATGAGCAGTGAAGAAAAGACTGAATGTTGAAAACACCTACGAGACCATGAGACTTCAAGTAATAAACAGTTTACAGATGTAATGGAACGTCCATCATCAGGAAATGCAATATAAACTAGAAGCAAAACATCGAAAGCAAGATGGTGGTCATATTTATCTATATGTATGTGTGTATATACATAAATATGTGTGTGTGTACATATATATATATATGTATATATATATAAATAAAAATGTGTGTGTACATATATGTATATATATATATATATATATATATATATATATATATATATATATATATATATATATATATATATATATATATATATATATATAAATATGTGTGTGTACATATATGTATGTATATATGTAAATATGTGTGTACATATATGTATGTGTATATATATATATATATATATATATATATATATATATATATATATATATATATATATATATATATATATGTGTGCGTGTGTGTGTACAAATATGTATGTATATATATATATATATATATATATATATATATATGTGTGTGTGTGTGTGTGTGTGTGTGTGTGTGTACATATATGTATTTATATATATATATATATATATATATATATATATATATATATATATAAATATGTGTGTGCACATATTTGTATGTATAGATATATATAAATATGTGTGTGTACATATATGGGCAGGATTCACGATGGCTTGCACGGAGTCTAAGAGCCGTGTAAGACTCCATGCAGCCATCGCGATCCAGGAACAGCCCGAAATCCCATGTAAGAGAAAGCTAAAACGACTCTTACACGGGCAGGGCGTGGATATGCTAATCACCCCACTTGCAGCCGAAAGGCATGCAAATGAGGTAGATTAGTGATCCACGAAGCTGAAACCAACCCATGTAAGAGTCGTGTTAGTTGCAGAAATGTACTCAGTTGACAACTGAGTACGTTACTGCAAATAACACAACAGAGCCATGACAGCTCCAAATAAAGTGTGCAAATGTTACAGACAGCATGCCAATGGCCAAATATGTGGCCACTGGCATGGTAAACCGATGCAAACATGAAAAAAAATATTTTTTTTCGGAGATCGGCGATGTTTAAATGCAGCGCAGCCCCGCGCAAACGGGCTGCGCTATATAAAACTGAAAAATGAAGGTTAGAAACCCACAAATGTGGGTTTTATGTAATGCATGAATTTGCAATGCAGGGACTAGCAGACCAAAAACAACATGGCTACCGTCTAGTGGTTGCTAAGGGGGGAAGCTGAGTGTAAGACATGTAACTAAGCATTAGTAGGCAATCCTATGTAAATGAATGGTAGGATAGTGAATCACACTGTCACATAGCAAATGATCACAGTCCGTGTAGTGTAAGAGTTAGATAAGGGGGAGTAACAGAGTAGGAAATAGGTGACATCACAGGGGGGAATGTCAGGAAGAAAGCAAGCTCATTGGAGCAAAGTGGTATGTGAAATATATCAATCACACAGCAGAAAAAGAGGAGTGTCAACAGATAAGCATGGGAAAGTCAAGAAATGGAAGGTGTACACTGTGGCCAACACCAAAGTTTCTTGCTGTACGTGCATGCGCGATTAAGACAGAGTGCACACGTGTAAGGCAGAGTAAGCATGTAGGAGCCTGTTTAAAGATCTGTAAACCTGTTTGCACTGGTGTGCGTGCATTTTAACCTGAATAAGCAGAATCTAGTCCGTGTAAGCATGTGTGCACGCGTGGTAGCCACTGTGAGCATGTTTTCGCTGGTATGCGTGTTGCTCCCCCCTGAGGAAACAGAGAGGAAAAGGAAGCAGGAGAAATAGTAGGAAACTAGCAGGGAATACCTGTAGAGGTAGCAGGTGAAAACAATTAGAAGCAGGCAATCACACAGGCAGAGTACAAGCCCAGCCCGGCACTTAAAACACTGCAAACAGCATTGCAGTATGTTTCTCTCAAGAGATACAGCAAGACAGGAGTAAGCTAGTAGAAGTGAAAACTGAAAAAGCTGCACTCAGACCAAACATGCCAGGGGCTGCCATAGCTGTCATAAGGAGACATAGGAGACTTGCTGAGGGTGGTGACAATAGAAATGCTGCCAGACAACCCACAGTGAGGAAATGGAGAAGAGTGTACAGGCCCAGGGTCACCTACCAGGGGTTACATGAGCTGGAGATAGTTGAGCGCTATAGAGTGGACAGAGACCTCTTGCAGCAAATTGTTGAGCTGTGCAGGCCATGCCTCACACACAGAACCAACAGAGGGGAACCCATCTCAGTGGAAACCAAGGTATGTGTTGGCCTAAGAATACTAGCAACAGGTACCTTCCAGAGACCAACTGGTGATATGATGGGGATATCACAGGCATCAGCCTCCAGGGTACTGCACCAGTTCCTGGATGCCATGTCAGCACATGTCGGTGATCATGTATATTTCCCCAATGCCTGTGAGGTATTGGCCAGCAATATGCGTCTCTTCCAGCAAATAGCAGAATACCCTGAGGTAGTGGGTGCAATAGACTGCACGCACATACGCATCAAAGCACCAGCAGGTGAGCAGGGTAGGGCCTACATTAACCGCAAGGGCTTCCCCTCCATCAACTGCCAGGTCATGTGTGATGCCCAGGGCATAATAATGAATGTGTGTGCTGGCTGCCATGGGAGATACCATGATTCCCATATCTGGCATTTGATGCAGCTGTACCAGACATTTGCCAATGGGGACATCCCACATGGACACCTAGTGGGGGATGCAGGTTATGCACTGGAGCCGTGGCTGATGACACCCATCAGAAACGCACACACACCTGAACAGGAACGCCATAATGAGGCACACGCACAAACACGTAATGTAATAGAGAGTGTGTTTGGGCTGCTCAAGTCACGGTTCCGGTGTCCTGACAAATCTGGTGGAGCCTTGCAGTACTCACCAACTACATGTACCCAAATTGTCATGGTACATGCTATGCTACATAATATGACCCTGCAAAAACAGCTGCAGCAGGACCAGCATAGGGCCGGGCCAAACAGCCCCCCACCATTGCCAAGGCCATCACAGGCAGAGCGTGACTTGGAGGAGGAACAAACTGAACCTGCCCCAGTAGGCAGAAGGAGGCCTGCCCAGTATGCCCTGGCCTTGGCAAAGAGGCAATGCATACACATACACTGGCTCAGTAGGAACCCTGGGAATGATACCCCTCTCTGACTCACTCATATAGTAACAGGGATGCCTAAAATAACATAACCTGCTCTCAAACATTTACAGGGAGTGTAGTATGGGCATCCGACAGAGGCAACCCTGCAGCACCACCTGAGGCATGATTTCCATGTGTTAAGCAATGTAACACCATCTAGAATATGCAAACATGAAGACCCAACCTAACATCTCACCCTCACCAAGCATGATGCCACACTATGAAAACAACAAGATCAAGTACAATAATTGGCTGAGGTATTGCCATTAGCAAGGGGGAACACATGGCTGACAGCCTGGGCTGACATGCCGAGGAAGACATGATGCCCCACCTGCTAGGAATGGCATGCACCCAGCACACCTGGCTGTGTAGACACTGACAAAGGCTGCTGTCACCCCCACTGTGCCAGGAATAGGTAAGTCTGGAAACACAAACCCACCAACATAGGTAGCACAAGGGATAATAACCTGGACGTAATGCTACCCAATGCCAGAAGTCTAACCTGCAAGGTGCATGCAGACCAAACCCACCACAGCATGGAGAATGGTAATATGTGTTCTGTAACAGAAACCTGGGCAAGGCCCAGAAGAGCACCCTAATACTACCAGGTTATGCCTCATACCATGCTCTACAGCTCCAAAACATGGAACACACGACAATAGGAGTGTGGCTACCAGTAATTATCAAGAATAACCACACCCCCTGGTTGGTACCACAGCAAGAAGCAGCATGGACTATCCACGGGCGAGTAACACTGTCTCAAACTGTGTACCTGTTTGAAGCCTGCTACAGACCCCACACACAAACCCAGGTACCCCAGTCAGCCTTCCTGAAGACACATCTCAAACTGTGTACCTGTTTGAAGCCTGCTACAGACCCCACACAGAAACCCAGGTACCCCAGCCAGCCTTCCTTAAGACACGTCAGAGTATGAATGTCCCAACAAATACCAAACAAGGCACACACAAAGTATGACATAGGTGGCAATCCATAATGTATGGAAGAAGTAGTCATGGACCTAGGGACACAAGTGGACGGTAACCTGTCATGTTACACACACATTGCCAAGGTGGCCAGGAAGACCTGCTATATTGCCAACCTTAATATGAAAGGATGCACATGTAGAGCTACAGATGTCACTGTGCCCCCATACCCTTCCCTTATCAGGCCCATACATGACAACTATGCCCCAGTCCGCATGTACCTTACCTTACACATGCAGCAGTCAGAAAGACCCCAAATGTACCCCACCAACAGGATAAAGGGTCCAAACATTGGACATCTGCAGCCTGGCTGAAGAAACCACAGCCCAATTCAGAAGCATACTGCACAGTCAGAGGTTATGTATGCCTGATGTACAAGGCCATGTCCAATCCAGAATGAATGGACATGCTCCACTGCAGAAACCCCAAATCCAGCAGACACACCACAGTGAGATATCTGAACCTCTACATATAGATGACTAGGATGTGTTGGAGGGACAGATCTATAACCCAGAGGCTCAGGATACTCTGGAACATAATCCCAGTCCATGATAGGCTGAGCTCCACACACAAACTCAACAAGAGAAATCTGTTGAAGTGCATGGGAGATAGCAGGTGTACACTGGGGGCCATCCCTGTGTCACATCTAGGAAAGTAAACCCTACGTGGGCAAGATATGCACATTGCAAGGGGTGTTGAGACCCAAACACAGTCTGTCCATGCTCAAACAAGGCCAGGGCAGATAGCCTAGTATGAACCTATGAACCTATGATGATACAAATTGTGCAGGACATAAAGGATTATTACACAGCTATTCTACCTGATGGTAGGAACCATGGTGGTAATCCACAGCTATGCTCTGCAGCACTCTAATATCACAAACAGTAAACCAAACCCACACACATTGCCAACATCCTACCTAACAGATTCTTTTCAAACTCCCCACCAGCACCTAACTGCCAAATATCTATCCCAGGAGAGTGCTGGCCTCCTGACATTGAAGATGCTGAGGTAACAGCCAGCATCCACAAAGCACAGCACACAGCATCAATAGTACCGGATGGTGTCCTGGGTTGTGTCCAACAAGTACTGTAAGAAGAATGCAACAGCAAATAGCATTACTGTGCACTATCAGTCCTACCACAGGATATGTACCCAAAGAGCGGTGTACAGCAACAGTGGTCCCACACCACAAAGGGGGTGCCTGAGTGGATACTGCAAACTATCACCCCTCAACCCCGAATATCTAGGTTGGCAATGTAATGTAGAGGATGATCATGGATCCCATGAATAACGAGATTGGGTACCTACAGACATTGGACCCTACCCAGTGTGGCTGTCATAGGGCAGATCCTGCCCCTTACACATGTCTGACTCATGTGAAACATGCACCAAGCCCAGTGATGTGGGGAATGTTGATCACACAGCCTATCTGGACCTTGCTAAACCCTTCCATACAATACCCTAGTTGGCAGTACAGATAAGCTCACCAGCCTAACTATAAACCCCTATGCAAGTAGATGGGTTGCAAACCAGCTCAAGGACAGAACTGACCTGGCAGACATGCTGTAGCCATGGCAGACTGCAAACCAGGTACAACTGGCATCCCACAAGGCATGGTCCTGGGAACCCTCTTTCATGCTATATATGTCACATAGGTGCAGGCAAACATGGAAGGACTCTGTCTGAACAGGTTTGCAGAGGACGACAAACTGACCACCATATTGGACCCTCCAGCTGACACAAGCAACCGACAAAAGGCACACATAGAAACACACAAGTGGTGCCACAGCCATGTCAACAAGCTAAATGCAGAATAGGGTATAGTCAACCCCTGTGGAAACACAGTACATGGCCAGAAATTACCACATAGGTGTTAACCCAGTAAGTACATCAGGAGCAATAAGAGACCTGGGGACACAAGGTGACACATATCCTGCATGTGACAACCATGTGTCTGTAGTGGTTACAGAAACATACCATATACCCACCTAATCATGAAGGCAAGCACAGCTTGGTTAGGGTAGGTCAATGTGCCTCTCCAGTCATCCATCAGCAGCCTCACAATTGTGTACAATGGCCCTTCAGGGATTTACTGTAGCAGACACCTGCAGCAACTGGAATGACCACACAAATACCCCACCAGGAGGATTGCAGAGCTGTAACAGATGCCATGTGTCTCCTGAGTAAAGTAACTGCAGCTCCACACAGTGCCATACTGCCTGGCTGGAGGTGAACTGTGCCTGATGTATAGAGCCATGACCAACCTGTTATCAATGGACATGTGGCACCATGTAAACACTGAATGCTGGTGACCTATGCAGCTGACAGGCCTGAACCCCAGCACAGACATAAACAGGACATGCTGTACTTATTGGTCCACAACCCAGAAGCTCACTCCACTCACGACTAAACTCCCACTACAGGATATCCAGGGAGTCCCTCAGTGACTGTCATCCAGAGGAATCATGATGACTGGATGGGTGATGGCAGGTGTACCCTGGATATCACCTGTATGTCATAGGTAGACAGAGGCACAGCACACTAACCGTGACATATGTCATGGCAAACACCAGTAAATGTGTGTTGAAGGACAAACACTCTCTGACTAGCATTACAAATGGACTAGGGCACATGGCCATTGTTTGTCACTGTCCACACAAGTTGTGGAATACATTAACAATGTCGGACAATCATGTACTAAGCTGTCCATATCTGAACAAAATGCAACATGGTCATATCTGCACAACTGGCCCTCAACCAGTCTGGTGTGCTCACTATAAACATTACAAGCAGTGATAGGACTGAAACCGATTATACTGTCAACCACAGTGAAAGTTTTGCACCAGTACACTATACAACAATACAACTGTTTGGTCAGCAGGAAAGGATGATGACAACTCTATGCAAACTATCCCATGGTGACACTGCAGGCACAGCATAATGCCTGTTAGGTTCAGACACACAGCAGTTGGGCAGTAAGAACACAACCTGATGTCCAACACTCAACTATACATGTAATATATAGATGGCATCCACACACAAACAGAAATGTGGTGGTCCACAGATCCAAACATAAGGAAAGGTCACACTGGGCATGCTCGCACACTTAGATAAATGAGATGTGGCAGTCAAGAAGCCATACAAACTGTGAACTGGGCATGCTCACACACTTAGGCCATGTCACAGTTCAGCAGGTGCACACACAAATCAGGCATTTCTATGTGTTAACACAGGAGCCTCCCACAATACAAACATCTGCCCAGTGCACACAGTGAAGTTGCAACAGAGACATAAGTAAAGTACTGGATCCCACTCATATGCAAACATCTCCCACAGTACACACGTTGTTTATAGAGACAGGGAAGGCTATGGCAATAAAGACCCACAAACAGTATATGAGCAACAGACACATGCATCTGACAGGTAAACATATGGCCGTAGAGTGCAATACCTGACCATTGTCCCTAGGGAATACAGAAGGCTATCCACAGTGTATTTAGCGTCTGCCTCCACAATACAGTAGGCCACTGTGCCTGTGCAAAGTTAATGCATAGATATGCTCTTCCCCTTACTGATGGATAGTAACAGATGTACATACCTCTTCATCCATAATGATGTCAGCACTATACATATGTCAGGAGCAGAAATTATACCCAGTAATGTGAATAGCATGCTCCGCTACTGGGTCTCTAACAAGTGTCATAACATAGTTAGGTAGGGGTTTGAATCCTGCAAGTGCCGAGTGCGTGTGTGACTGTGTATGGGGGAGTAGTGTGTGCAATTCCATGTGTATGAGAAATGTCCCTTTTGGCAACTTTTACTACACAAAACATGCTGCATATTCCACTGTTGAAACACTGATGATGTCAGCACCCTATAAGTACAGCAGGAGAAAGCAACCCCCCCCCCCCCAGTAATGCAAATTGCGCACTCTGCTAATGCGTCTCTCACTAGTGTCATAACATAGTTAGGTAGGGGTTTGAATCTTGCAAGTGCCCAGTGTGTGTGTGACTGTGTATGGGGGAGTAGTGTGTGCAATTCCATGTGTATGTGAAATGTCCCTTTTGGCAACTTTTACTACACAAAACATGCTGCGTATTCCACTGTCGAAACACTGATGATGTCAGCACCCTATAAGTACAGCAGGAGAAAACACCCCCCCCCCAGTAATTCAAATAGTGTGCTCTGTTAATGCGTCTCTCACTAGTGTCATAACATAGTGAGATAGGGGTTTGAATCCTGCAAGTGCCCAGTGTGTGTGTGTGACTGTGTATGGGGGAGTAGTGTGTGCAATGCCATGTGTATGAGAAATGTCCCTTTTGGCAACTTTTACTACACAAAACATGCTGCATATTCCACTGTCGAAACACTGATGATGTCAGCACCCTACAAGTACAGCAGGAGAAAGCAATCCCCCCAGTAATGCAAATAGCATGCTCTGCTAATGCGACTCTCACAAGTGATCTAACATAGTTAGGTAGGGGTTTGTATCCTACAAATGCCATGTGTAATTTTGTCACACAGTTTGTCCATGTGTGTGGGGTGTTGTTCCCAATATTGCACGACATACATTATATCAGTAATGTCAATGCACACATGATGTATGTGTGTGCCACCTACACATATGTACCTGTGAACTGCAAGAGTTCCCATGTCCGAAGCCTGCCTCATGTGAATACATGGAATATGCATCAGACAACTGTATGACTGGGGTGTTCTGTGCAGGGGCTGCATGTGGTATGTGACTGTACAGTGTGGGTTGTAGATGGTGTCATCCCACCAGCGAGGGATACATGATTGGTCTGGAGCATATAGTTCACATGGTGTTGATGAACAGGTGCAGCATGTTGTCACCACTTGTGGGAGTGGTAACAAGTTGTTCCATAGCAATGCAGGGAATAAATGATAAGACAACTTCAGATAGGGTCTTGCAGCTAGAATAATGCTCACACTGTATGTTTAGGTAGTTGCAGTACAACCATATAATGGTGTGTGTAGAGACCGTCATATTCCCAGTGTTGTCAGGAAGTCCATGTGGGTTTCCTGGGTATGGGAGTGTGGTGTATGCCAGACTATGAACCTGAAGGCAGTCTAACCCACTGTGTGTTGCACATGGAGAGGCTCTGATGCTTTGTGCAGTGCCACCAACCTGGGGGTGTGTGCATCTGAGGTGCCTTTGGATACATCCCCCCTGTTCTGTTTTGGTGCATGTGTAGGGGATGACAAGCATGGTATCAGGAATGACCTGGCACTGATGGTGTGCACCTGGAAGCCTTGTACCAAGAGTCTGTTACTACATGGATATTGCTGTACCCCATGCTAAGGACAGTTTCCACTGCATGCATCTTGAGGTTTACACTGCTGCTGTTGAGTAGCATTGCTATTAGTGTCCCATCCCGTGTGCTACCTGTGTAGGTGGCTATGTAATGTCAGCCTTGCATACAAAGGCAGTATGTGTGTAGCAACAGCCTCTGCCAATATACAATGGCCCATGGGTGACAGGTGCAAGCTGTCCCAAGCAAAGCAATGTGGCATGTCCAGCATGTAATCCCACACTGACAGGCATTGGATCCCCTTTGGATGTCACTGAAAGATACGTTAAGTGCAGAAACCGATGAACCTGTCTACATATTGTGGCAGCATTCATGGTGAGGGTGAGATGCTACCCAAAGCCAGGGTCATACCAGACTGTGCCACAACCTCAGAGAGCCCCTCCATGTCCCCTAACATGTAGTCCAGGGAGGTGCGTCAGAGGTCATACACACTGACACAGACAATGACTGAGTCATACTGCTACATGCCTTGGAGTGACTGCTTTGCTTGTGTTATGTGGTGGATCATAGTGCCCGACGGGCAGCTCAGCATGACAGTCACCTTGTTCAGCCTGGGAGCAGGACCACCGTGTACGTGTCAGTAGAGGTACCTCATACAACCGTAGCAGGTGTGTTGTTTAGCCGTATGGCCTGACACTGTTTGGCAGACAGGCTTTGTGAGCTATGTGTCACATGTGCTCTGCTCTGACGTAATGTTTGCTTGTGTGTCTGCTTTGCAGGTGTCAGCTGCTCAGGCAGGATGCTATTCTGAGAGCCCAATAATGTACCTGTGTGTGTCTGTGTTTGGACTGTGGTCATGGCAGGTCTATGGGAGACTGGTACTGTATTCACTGTGGTATCCCAATCCACCTGACAGGGAATGCCAGTGCTGTGTAAACAGAGCTTAGCCCCCAGTTTGGCTATGTTTTTGCATCTCTCACATGTGTTGTACATGTATGGGAAGGGGAGAGGGTTGTCTGTGTACATGAGGCAGCTGTAACATTCCCACATGACTCACAGATTCACCAATTGGACCTGAGAGTAGATCGACAGGTGACCTTTGCACATGCTACCATAGCATTGTGACTCCCACACTAAGTAACGACACATAGGGCCAATGGGGAACAAGGTACTCAAGGTGAGTATGTGAGGGTGTAGTGCTCCTGGATTGTTAGTGCTGGCATATAGGAATGCTGTCTTGAGCAAATGTGAGGTACATCATATGCAATGTGTTACAGGCAAGCTACATGCAAACAGGTCAAACAGTGTCGGTCTGTCAAGTGACACATGGACATCAGTACAGTAAGCAACACAGATGTCACTAGGGATCCACAGAGGCACTGTATATCTGCACCGCAGGTGGAATCAGTGTTTCAGGAACATAACAGGTAAACATGCATACAAACAAAGCTACAGTCAGCAGGCCTGTATGTAGACTATGCTACAACAAACAAGGTGTACGACTTCCAGTATGTAACAGTGCATATATGCAGGCACTCTGAGCCAGTACCTAGACATTCCCTGGTCAGATGGGCTGGGTCCAGCCGCAACCCCCACAAGTGTATAGACCACGTACCTTCGTAATGTTGAATAACTGGCCTGATACCCAAGTGCTCATACCTGTAATAATACACATGTCAAATAACAGACACTGAGCTCTCACTCAGCAGTTCCAGACGTAGTATGATGTATGCTACCTGTCCTGGCACCACAGTATCCTTGACATCTATGGACACTCTCCCTCCTGTCATAGTTAGTTCTGTGTTTTGGTGCTGTTATGCATGTTATGAGGTGTGACCTTGTAGTGCTAGTGTGCTCTTGTGAGCCCTGAACCTGCTGTGTAGTACTGCACAGATATCAACATCCTGAAACATCTGCATTGCAGAGTCGTGTGTGGACAGCATGCAACTCTCAGTTGACATGGCCATCATTGAGTATCAATATGTACATTGTTGTATCCCCTGTGCTACCTATGTAGGTAGCCATCCCTTCACAGCCTCACCACCAGTATACAAAGATGTGCAGACAGAACACTGTGGTAATTAGTATGGGTGTACAAAGCAATACAATGACATTCATACTCTAACTGCATCAGGCATTCTGGTATATACCCACAATGCTATAATTACACTGTACTGTTGTCAACATCATACTATTACAATACGTCTATGTAGTCACCCTGTGCATCAGCACCATGTTAACCTGTTCCTGCACTGATTTTACAGATTGCAGGAGGTGGCACAGTTTCATCATATGCACAGGGTGTGTACCTGGTATGCCTGAGTCTGCCACTGATACAACCAATTGACATGTCTGTGTGTGTGTGTTAGTGAGGGACAGCAGTACAAGATGGGGTAATGTTGATGCAGTGTGTGCGTGTATGTGGTAGCCCTAGGTGTTATCACTTTGCATGTGTGTATGAATGCACACAGTCCCACCTCATGGCTGCCATATACAGGTGTTTGTGGACAGCCACAGACTGTACCTGCCAGGACATACAGATCACTGTCTGTGGCCACGGACATGGTACCTGTGCCTGGCAGGGGTGCTACGGACCATATCAGGTACCAATCCAGACTGGGTACTGTCATCAGAAGCAGGTGCTCATTGACTGGAGACAGGTCCCTGTTGGGACTGTCCAGCACCACGTGCACATGGTCTCCTGGGGCGGTCCGATGACAGCACAGACCCAGCATTGCTGGGGCTGCTGCTGGCACTATGTGAGCAGCCGCGGCCCTGTTGTCATCCACGATGGCTACCAGCTGCTGCTGTTGCTGGCATACAGCCACGTTGATGCCTCAACCATCCACCATTGCCCTGGCAAAAGGACATATAGTTGTGGAACAGATCTAATGTGTCCCCCCAATGTCTGTCAATGACCTCGGTGAAGTTGCGGATGGCAGCCGCAACATCACACATACTGTCACTCATGGCTGTGTGATATGCTCTCAGCTCCCTCAGACCCTGACTGGTGTACCGTTACATATGTGACTGTGCCTGCATTACAGCCCGGAACATAGCTGGGGTTGAAAGACCTCTGTGGGCACATCTGACAGGGGCAGTACGCCCACGGATGCTCCCACGAGAACCCATGGACATCTGCCTGTGCGGTACCATGTCAGGGCCCTGGCCATGGCTGCAGTGTGGGGATGCATGTGCCACCGGTACCACATTATCCTGGTCAATGCCCACTTTATCCTGTTCATCACCTAGGGACATTGGTGACAAAGGATGTATTGGCAGGATGACTGTGCACATAGATGGGGTCGACAGCTGTGTAGTGTCAATTGGCTGACCAATGACGGACCCTGGCACGCCTACCTGTGCCATTACACAGGTATCATCATCACTATCCACAGCAGCTGATTTAGGTTCCCTGCTGCATGACACCAGAGCAGCACCAGAACCTGTGGGAGTAAGACAGGAAACACAGTTTACAATGTGTACACAATGCCACCAGTGATGCACACATGCACACATGGGCGCATGCACACATGGGCACATGCACACATGCACACATGCGCCCATGCGCACATGGGCACATACACACATGCACACATGCACACATGCACACATGCACACATGCACACATGGGCACATGCACACATGCACACATGGGCACATGCACACAGGCACACATGCACACACCTCAGTATATGAGATATCAACCCACAGACACAAACACACCTGCAATCAAACACATTGCACTACTGCTTCAGCCTATTATTACTATTAGTATACAGAGTAGTGAAGGTAATGGTATTACACACTCACCAGCATGGATAGGCTGCCTTGCTGTTACACCAGAGGGACCTGCGGAAAAGAGACATTCATCGCCAGTGGGCACAACTGTGCCATTGATACTGTGGGCATGTTATAGTTCAGTAGTGCAACAGTTAGCTTCCACAGGTGTACTGCAGATAATGAGGTTGTCACTAATGCACAATAATTACCAAGATAACAGCTACAAATTGAGGACACACCCCACACATGCATAACCTAACAGTGTACAGAATGGTCACTATACACATGGCATGTTACCTGCACGCTCTGTGTCCTGCTGCTGTGTGGCTCCAGCCTCCATCATTACACATGTATACTGTTGTTGTTGCTGCTGTGCTGGAGCCACAACACTCAGGAGTAGTCCCTCCAGTCTGGTGAGGGGGGGATGTCTAGCCACCCCACCACCTGTGGCAAGCTGCGGCTATCCGACGCACGCTGATGGACTTTTCTAATTAAATCACTGCAGCGATGGCATACCTGCTCATATGTCCGGTTATGTGTGCCTATGTCATTTACCCGACGGACCAGGTCTTGCCACAGTGCAGCCCTCTCCTGCTGGTTCTGGCTGGTGCAGGAAAAGAGTACAGTGAAATCCCACACCAGGCTCTGGTGTATCTCCTCCTCTTCTGCAGCGGAGTAGACTGGGTTCCGCTAGTGAACCACATCCCTGAAAAGGAGAAGGGAAATATGTCAGCAATATCTGACAGCAGACTATAGCACACATAATACACATTATACTTGACTGCAGTGATATAATTTAGGCACCATATATAGCATCTGTCTGTCTATTGGGGGATACACATGTACATGACCAGATATCAGTGCTCATCCGACAACTGTGCAACAGTACCTGGCACACTCCATACAACAGACTAGTATACTGCAGCAGTCAACGCACTGTTTCAGGTACAATACACAACCTCACACTGGGGGTTTGAATCAAGGTACTGTATGGGGAACATTATCAGCCCATGCACTGCACACAATGCACGTTACATATTTCACTGGTACTGCACACTACTCTTACTTGCCATAACCCTACCTACACCACAGTGACATACAGGGTAACACAGCACAACATAAGGCAATGTAGTATGTGTTGATCGCAATACCCCACACACCTGTCTCTGGCCTCACACCAAGGACACACACTACCATGACAGACAGACAGTCATGGTGATCAATCACACCAGTACACAACATGCACCCAGTCACTAGCACACTCATTCCACCTTACATATTCCATTTGCAATGTGTTAATGGGTGTGCATTGTGTCCTAGGTAGGTAGTGTGCTTTTGGCCCTGGGCCTACAGCAGCATACTGTTATGCTACCCTGCCCCTTGTGACACATGTGTTATGATCGTACATGCTCCATACAAACAGTTACACAGGGTGACTCATATGGCATATTACCTATCAGCATAACATTCAGCAGGGGTATGTCTGACATCTACTCATGGGGAGGCTTGCTTCTTAATTTTGTGTAATCTACTACAGGGTATGTCATATCTGTGGGTAGGGTCCCGTACCTCCACCATGTGCTCTATACTGCAGTGACAAGGACGACAGATGTAGGTAATTTGTGTTGTGGATGTTGGAGGTGTTACCATGGTTGGGAGACAACTGTCATGGGTGTGACCGAACTATGTATATCCAGCAGTGGTAACCTCTATGTAGGTAGTCTGTGTGCGCTCTGTGGTGTTTGAGTGCACTGACACAGTTACTTGCATATGTCTGTGTCCTTCACCACATCTGTAGCTGTCATGAGAGGTACATACCGTGTAGGACATTGTGGGGTGTGGAGGGGTACAGTGACCTACATGTCCATAGCTGACACACCATGTCCGCTGACACATTCCATGTACAGGTATTACAGGACTAGTGTGCCACTGTGTGTATTGATGTGGAGCCTATTGTACACTTGTTGACCCTGTTCCTCCCTGACACATGCAGTGGTGGGCAGGCATGTACATATGTGGTGGTTACTGGTGTCAGTGTTTTTGAATGGGGTATGGTACTCCAGTATCCACACTGGTGTTCACTCCATGCCTGTGACACCAGGCACCTGTAGCAAGACATCTGCACACATGTGCCTCACACAGTCTATATATGTATATATATATATATATATATATATATATATATATATATATATATATATATATATATATATATATATATATATATGTATTGATATATTTATATCTGTATATGGATATATATCTGTTTGTATATATGTATATATCATATGTATATCTAGATGTAGATATATACATATAGATGTGGGGAGAGAGGGGGAGAGAGTGAGAGAGAGACACAGGGTGAGTGTGAGGGGGGGACAGAGAGTGAGAGATAGTCATATACAGACATATCTGTTGTCAGTCAGATCTATCTGTATATGTGTAAGTCTCTACAGATATCTATATATGTATGTGTGTATTACATATATCTGTACATACATATTCTACCAATCTCGATGTCTGTGCAGTACATGAGAACCAGGTTCAAGGCTCCTGACAGCACACCAGTGGTACCAGGGTATAACCCGTATCATGCATTTTGGACCCAGGACTTGGGACAAAACAAAAAGGGAGGGGGTGTGTCCATATTCATGGAGGACACACACACCTCCAGGTTAGTGGCAACACATGAAGCATCACAGACCATCCAGGTGCAGATAACCGTAGGTAAACCTGCTATGCAACTGGTAGCATGTTACAGACCACCCTCCTGATCTCAGGGACTACAGTCGGCCTTCCTGTAGACATTGGAGGATATGAATGTCCCACCACACACCGTCATACTGGGATAGTGCGAATACCCTAACATACACTGGGTGCATTATTCTACCCCAAACACCCTAGCCCAAAGGTTCTCGGTATTCACTATGTCAAATGCAATGGAACAGCTAGACACCTCTCCCACAACAGGAGATAATATACTAGACCTGATCATCACAAACATGGAGACAATGTGCTACACACTGGAAGTATATCCCTCACTAGTCACATCTGACCACAGACTAATCACCCTGGATATACATATCCCACCTCCCCCACAACACAACAGACTACAGTAGGAAACCTCTCACATGCCGACTTTACACGTCTTATAACTGAGTTGGTATCCTTAATGCCCACTGGGCCAGTGTAATCCACTTCCCACAATGCAGACACCCTCACATATGCTTCTACAGACATCTCCAAGAATGCATGGATCATGCAATCACAAATGGAACCAAGACCCTCTCCACCAAGGGCAGGCGCCCTGTCTGATGGACCCCAGCACTAAACAACTTGTATAGCAACAGATGGTAGCTACTGCACGGCAGAGCATACTTCCATAGAGCTACGGCATCTCATCAGCAGTAGTAGACAGGTTTTGTCGTACAAACATGCAAGGCCAACAATGAGAGGGACATCACTATGGTCACTACAGATAACCACAAGGCCTTCCTCTGCTATGTTACACACCTGGGTGGGAACCCTCAGTTGTGTTCACAGTTAGTTCACAGTGACATACGCTACACTGAACACACAGATAATGCCAACAGTCTGGCAGACAGGTTCAGTGCAGGTTTCTACACTCCCTCACCCACACATGTGGAATTACTTATCCCAGCTGACTGTAACCTCCCTGTCATCTCAGATGTCCAGCTGGGAACCACCCTTAGTGGAGCTGTAAACACAGCAGCAATGGGACCCAACGGTATTGCAGGTTTCATGCTATGTGAACTGCAAGAGGAACTACACATGCACATTACATGCTATTCAGCCGTAGCCTTATTACAGCATATGAACCTGGACACTGGCATACAGCAACAGTAGTCCCACTCCACACAGGAGGCACCTCTACAGACCCTGGTAACTACCGCCCCATACGCTTAACCAGCCTGGTCTGCAACACTATGGAAAGGATCATTATGGTACCCATACACAGAGACATTGGGGACTTAGACACTTGATCCCACCTGGTTTGGCTTTGTAGAGGGCAGATCCTGCCTTATGAACCTGGTTGACCTTTTCAAATCAGTCACTATAGCCATTGCTGAGGGCATAGCGGTTCATACAGCCTACCTGGACTTGCCTACAGCATTCAACACAATACCACACTCTGCCATCATAGACATGATCAACAGCTAACATGTAAATCCATATGTCACATGATGGGTTGCAAACCAGCTAATGGATAGAAACCCTATAGTCAACCTCACTGGTGCCATGTCAGACTCAGAGCCAGTCACATGTGGTGTCCCACAGGGCTCTGTCCTGGGACTACTCATGTTCGGCATATCATTCTCACATGTGGAAGCAGACATGGGAGGGTAGTGGCTTACAATGTTCAAAGATGACTGCATACTAGGTGCCATAGGCAATACACCTGCTGACACATACATCCTACTGACAGGCCTCACAGACACCAATAACTGGTGGCAGAGCCATGGCCTGACACTGCATGCCACGTAATGTATACTCATACCCTTTTGGACGGACAAGGTACCTACATATTATCACACAGACAATAACCCACTGAGTACAGACAAAGTAATTGGAGACCTGGTGACACTGTGCAATGCTGACCTCCCATTTGACACCCACGTTTCCGAAGTGGTTGGATGGACTTCCTACCTTGCCCACCTTATCATGAAGGGATTCACATCCACATCAAAAGGGGTCATTGTACCCTTATACTCCTCCCTTATCAGACCCATAACTGTGTACTATGCCCCATTTGGTATGTACCTCACCTGGTACTTGCAACAGCTAGGGGGACCTCATGAGTACATCACCAGGTGGATCAAGGGTCTGCAACAACTGTCATATGCTGCCAGACTAACGTAACTCATGCTCTATTCCATAGCATACTGCCTACGTAGGGGTGATCTGTGCCTGATGTAGTAGGCCATGTCCAATCTGGTAGTGATGGACATGTTCCACCTCATACAATCCAAATCCATCAGAAGCACGACAGCTACGGATTTAAACCTCAGCACACATATGAATAGGACATACTGTAGGGACAGATCCATCACTAAGAGGCTTCCTATACTGTGGAACAGGATCCCAGTTCATGTTAGGCAGAGACCCTCACTGACACTCTTCATGTGCATTCTTGACAAGTGGATGGGAGGTCATAGGTTTACAGCAGGGGTTTTCTCTGTGTCACTACTAGACAGAGGCACAGTACACTAATGCTATTATGTAGGGGGGTCTTCACTCTGTCACTACTTTACAGAGGTGCAGGTTTCTAAATCTATTCTATACACTGCCTGCAGATAGCCTAGAACTATACTATGCCACTGTGAAACTATATCTGTCTATGTATTTCTACATCCCTCTCTATCTATGTATACACATATGCATATTTTATATATATATATATATATATATATATATATATATATATATATATATATATATATATATATATATACATATATATATATATATATATATATAGATATATATATATATATATATATATATATATATATATATATATACATATCTCAATATACATACATATATATATATATATATATATATATATATATATATATATATATATATATATATATATATATATATATATATATATATATATATATATATATATATATACTCCTTTTAGGTCCACATATGTATACACACAGTAACGTACTGCTGAACACCCATTACTGTACCACCTACTTGTACATTGCACTACAACCTACATTGCTATGTGCACATAGCTACCATCACATGCATATGTATGTGGAGCCTTCAGTGACAGTTTCAGTATGTCCCCGTCCCTATGCACATCCTCATATACATAGATACAGACCAATAACACATCCGGAGGGTTGACAGTATGTAGAGTATTATAGTAGTACTTTACATTACCTGTGTTTGTTGCAGCTGCTTGTGTAGGCTTGCAGTTGCTTGGCCTGCTGTCTGCCTCTTTGCCTTGATGTTTCCGGTTTGTTATTTCTTCCTCTTTCTTTCTTTCTGTCTTTCTTTTTTTTTTTTTTTGGTTTTCTCTCTCTCTCTCTTTCTACCTCCAGTGGGTGCAACGACAGTATTGCATGTGTGAACTGGGAGTACAGGATGTTTTTGTAGGTATCTGCACATGTCCATGTGATGGCCTCTGCACCAATTGTTAGCCAGCATTTACTAATTGCATGCAGCCTGTTGTGTAGTGATTGCAGTTCTCACTGTGATTACAGGCCTGTGCTATAAAAAGGTCTGTTAGGTAGGCGTAGCCCTTTCAGATTATCAGGGTGGGGACCATGCTGGTTTGCTGTGGACACTGTTCTGTGAGTGCAAGGGTTGGTATGTCTCTCATATTTCAGGCTGTGTTGTAGACACTGCAATGCATGTTGTTCTGTAAGTTACTGTTAGTACATTTGGCAGGGTGTCAGTAGGGCACAGTTGACATTTGTTTTCGCATCAGGGACATCCCTGTAACTCAATCACAGTTGCTATATCTGAACTCTTAACTATTCAACTATGGCTGTGTTTATCCTGCTCTGAGTATGTGTGTGGCTTGCCAGATGCTACTGTGACATTATTACCTAGTAGCTATCAACTAGCATGACTGTTTCTCAGCACAGAGTACTATTTTACAAATCCACTGGATTTGACAGTAAATATACATGACATGCTTTGTGTACTAGACTTGTATATTCCCTTTAAATTAATTCCTACTATTTTATGATATATTTCTTTCAGCACAATGTTCTTGTATAGCACTCATGGCTTAGTGGTAAGTCATGCAGACTAGTGTTTCCTGGGTTCGAGACTGAGGGAGGTATTTTATTTTGCTGCTGAGAAATCTACAGGCCTTGTCATTCAGAGTGACTAAGGCACTTTTAAGCAGTTGTAAGCGAGTTAGCGCTGGTTTGCGCGGAGGTCACGCAGGCACACTGCCACTTAGCTTCGCGCACACCCGCTTACTACTGCTTAAAAGTGCTTACTCTTGCGCACACCCATGCTATTTCCTTTGAAAGAAAAGAAAATGGGGAGATAGGAAAGTAGTGAAAAAGGGGTCACAAAGAGGGTAGGACAGTAGGGAAACAAGCTCGGGTTTTGCAGGAGGGATGTAGGTAACGCCCATAGCTGCCCATTTCTTCGTCAGCAACAGCTGTGCATATGTTTGTAATTTGGTGTGACATTTGAAACCTTCCACCCCTGAGAGAGGTGTAAGGATAACAATAATACTTGTTGTACAGCCAATTGTAATTGACAGTTTCCATGTCCAGCAGACATGTGTGCGAAATGGGCAGCTATGTATGGGGCGTAATTTTTTTGTGGGTACAGAGTGCCCTTTTTTTTTTTTTTCAGGTGAGAGTGGTATGTCAGGTACAGGAAGTTGGTATAGCTGGGGAGGTAGGTTGGGTAGGTTAACAGACAAGACAAACAAGACGCATACACGGGCGGTGTATGACACATGTTGGGGGGGTTGCACAATTGACGAGGATGGATGTTTGGATATCTCGAGCCCATGAGCCCACAGATGGCAACAGTGGAACTGAGATCCCCACCCATGGGCAGTTGCCACTGTGCCTTCACTGCCCAGGATGGGGCTGTGCTGGGGGCTGTGCAGGCCAGGCAGCAGGCACACCTGTGCATTGTGCCACCCGTGCCTCAAGCTGGCATAGGGGCCCAAGCACAGCATGCCGGATCTCCCTACACACCACAGTCCAGACACTACGGAGGGTGAGTGGATGTTATCCTCCAGCCACGATTGCAGAGGGGGGACGAGCCCCATCCCCTGCAGCGCTTCCACCCACAGGTGGCACAGGGCCATCAGAGGAGGGTCCGGCCTGGGCACTACTGCCAGGTGCACTCGCCAGCTGAGGTGAGAGAGGTGGGTCTGCTGGAACCCGCCTTCCCTGTCGTCCTATGTTTTGCATTATGTTATGACAGTTTGGGTTAATAACGTACAATACCATTCACAATTAGTTGTAACAGCATGCATTAGTATTCCCATTAACTAAACACCCATATATTCAAGCCATTGAACAGCAAGCATAACACATGCATAATTTGAACAGCAATACACAATCCAGCAACATGCAGGGTTGATTGATGGCAACAGGCCATCAGGTTTGGTTGTATGAACAGAGCAGATGCATCAACGTACATGCAAATATGTATGAACCAACAGGACAAATGTCCAGGGGTGTTAATTGTGATTGCACATACCAATTTCATGTGGAATGGATTATATGTGGTTATAGGGTAGGTTGAAGAAATATTTAATTAACACCTTCAAATACCAATACATATGCTGTACATTTCTACTAGCTGCAGATATATACACACTACAGTTCTGCCTACAGTTTCCTATGTGATAACTACTTCAGGTTGGTGATAGGAATGTTACTGCTACATCAATATACATGTCATTTTTATTCATACACATTCATATCTGGCTCTGTTCTGCTACATCATCCTGCTACATTTGCTTTATATAGCTATAGACAACTGTGGATGTTTGGTATTTCAGACAACCATACTATCTGCATATTGCAGACTGAGAGCAACATATCCAGATTTTGGGACACACATTCCAGCTGCAGTACTATTTTCAACACATGTTGCTGTTTGGTTCTGCCTGTCACATTCATTTCATTCTGTACTGACTGCAGTATGCCTTATTCAGGAGTTATTACTACTTTACTGGTGGATTCATACCTCTTTCTCACACTCTCTCACTTGTTTTATTTTTACAATTCAGGATGGTACTTAATTCTAGGCTTTATTGACATGTTTTACCTGTAGTTTTAACAATCCTTTCCAACAGTCTCACTTATGTCATGTTTCTGAATTTCAACAGGGATATATTTCACACGTGTTTTATTCAGCTTCTGCAGCTGTACTTTTCAGCCTGCTGCAGGTTATGTACTATTATATTACAGGTGGGACATCTTTATTTCAGACTTGTTTCATTTTTATGTTTGGATTACAGGCTGCATCACACTTTTCTAATCAAGCAATACTTGCAAACCCTCTTAGACTGTTACTTGCACATTTTATTAATTAGTGACTACACTGCACTCTTTTGCTAACTGTCATATATTTATTTACAGTTACAGGGAGAGAATTACTGACCTGCCTGGTGGTGCAACCGCACCAGCCTATCGCCAGAGGCTCGACGGTTTGCAGAACGGACACCTGCAGCTGTAATATAAATAAAGTAATATTGGAATACACATCTCCATAATTTCAGCTAGGTTAATTTCTTACATAAATAATTACATGTAACTTACTCAGTAGTGGGGCGTTGAGCATTTGCCGGGCCTCCTGGATCCAACGGTTCAGTTGGTCCTGCTTCCGTCTCTTCAGGTCCGCATGGTGGTGACTGACCTGCTCACCAGTCCTTGGTATTCCTGTGGCACTGGTGAGATCATGTGCCAACCGGTCCCACGCCTCAGCCCTATATGCTCCCCACAGGACCTGGCCCTGCATGAGTTGGGCCTCATGATTATGGAAGAGGAGCCAAACCATATATTTGGACTCCTCAATGCCCCACCTCTGTGCTTGGAAGCAACTACCCTCTCCTACACCTGACATCCTGGCTGCAAGTCAGTTCTACAATCGGTTATGCTGTGTATTCCCGCCTATGGGGCTTATATATGCCGTTTTTCACGCACTTTTCTGTGATTGGCCATTTTGCAATTGTATCAGCTTCACAAAACCTGCTTTGTCATGCTCCTCTTTCTATTCATTCCTATATATATGCTATTACTGCATTTCTAAGTGCAGCTGTCATGGCTTAGTGGTTCAGTACTTTGACTATGGTGCATGGTATCCTGGGTTTGAACATGGCCATTGCTTTTTATATTTTATGACTGTCT
>NC_056745.1:1512079514-1512195621 GCF_019279795.1 Protopterus annectens
GTTCCAGGGTATGGGAAGTCTCTGGGACAGGAATCTATCCCTCCAGCATGTTCTATTTATTGTGGTGATAAGGTTTAGGTCCCTAGAGCATGTATCTCGGAAGGACTGGGATTTCTTTAAGTGGAGCATGTCCAATAGCTCTGGGTTTGACATAGCTTTGTATGTTAGGCAGAGATCATCTCTGAGTAGGCGATATGCGATGGAGTAAAGCTGGAATTTTTTTGAGACTGTCTGCGTAGAGCATCTGTTTGAGGCTGGTAATCCTCTTTGTGAAGTATTTTTGTGGCCTTACCAGTTGTTGTAGATGTCTTGTGAGTTACATACCAAAACTAGCATTGTAT
Organism: Protopterus annectens; assembly: GCF_019279795.1. Taxonomy (NCBI): domain Eukaryota; kingdom Metazoa; phylum Chordata; order Ceratodontiformes; family Protopteridae; genus Protopterus; species Protopterus annectens. The sequence continues at coordinate 1,512,079,856 of NC_056745.1, forward strand.
TCTATAATGGGTCTAATGAGTGACTAGTAGAGGGGAACAGTGACCTCTTTTATCCTCGATGAGAAACCGTTTGTGATGAGGTGTGCTACATAGAAGGATTTCCTGACTACTGTGGTGATGTGATTATCAAATGAGAGACTACTGTCCACCTGTGTCCCAAGGTCTCTTATCACACTTTCGGTGTTAAGTAGACTACCACCTATGTGGTAGCTCCTGGGTACAGAGTTTTTACCAAAGGGGATGATAATGCATTTTTTGGCATTGAGCTTGAGGCCATGGCTTTGACACCAGGCATCTGTCTCAGTGAGGTCCTTTTGTAGGCTGTCCACATCGTTAGGAGTTTCAATTATGGCTCGTAGTTTGCAGTCATTTGCAAACTTCATTAGCCAAAGACCTTCTGTGTTAGCCTGTACTTCAGAAAAGTAGATACCAAACAGGAGAGAACCCAGGACTGAACCCTGTGGTACTCCACTTGTTACTGGTCTGAAGTCTGATTTGGAGTCTGCTACTTTCACAGTGTAGGTTCTGTCAGTGAGCCAGTCGGCTACCCATCTTGTGACATAGGGAGTTATACCTAGATTAGTGAGTTTATCTATACTTCCAGAGTGGAGGATAGTGTCAAAAGCCTTGGTGAGATCTAGATAGGCTGTGTGAACCACTTTACCCTCGTCTACGGCTTTGGTAACTGCTTCAAAGAAGTCAATCAGGTTTAGGAGACATGATCTGCCTTTTACAAACCCAAACTGGGTTGGGTCCAGAGTTTGGAGATTACCAATGTCTTTGATTATAAGTTCCATGATGATACGTTTCATGGCCTTGCAGACCAGGCTCGTTAGGCTAATGGGACAGTAGTTCCCAGAGTCCATGGTGGCTCCCACATTGTGGAGTGGAGTTAAGTCAGCAATGGGTCACTGGAAGGCCTCTGTGGTCAATTTCATCTCAGCAGTTATGACCTTGCTTTGCAGTAGAACTGGACTGTATCTACCCAAAATCTCACTGTCCATACAGTATTAGTATAAGTGCAGCTCTTGCTTTGTTCGGCCATTTTACAGTATCTCCATGCCATGAAGGACCTTGTAATAAGAAAGTGGTGTGCGGGTGGATTCCTGAGTTCCTCCATTGCAATGACAGTGTTTGCATTAATACTCTGAGTACCAGGCCGATTTTTGGCATTTATAGTAATGCTCACCATTCTTGACATATAAATGTATGATCTTGTCCACTACCATATACATCATTGTCCACTACCATATACATCATTGGCCACTACCATATACATCATTGTCCACTACCATATACATCATTGGCCACTACCATATACATCATTGTCCACTACCATATACATCATTGTCCATCATGATCTTGGAGCACCAGATGAATAAAAAAACAGTTGTATAACCATGAATGTAGGAACAATTTTAATGAAAGACACCATAAAACAAAATAAAGAATAAAAGACAAGCACTTTCACAAATGCTTCCTCAGGTCTTGATATAGGTAACTGTTCTGAATTTACATTCATATACACATAGAATCAATCAGATAATAAAACAATCAAAACATAAAACAATAAAAAGTAATTAACCTCTTAAAGGGTATATACATATGCTGTTATTTTAACTTCCATGCTTTCAGAACAGATTTCAAACTGACATAATTATTAATTCCTGGCTGTCTATGTGCTTGTAATCTTAAAATCCATCTCAATTCTATTTGTTCTAAAATATTATTCATATCTCCCCCTCTACAATTAATATGTACCAATTGCAGCACTTTAAAACTGAACTGGTGACCAGGATGCATCATTAATTGTTTTGCTAAAGCATTACAATCATTTTTTTCTACGTATCTCATATAAATGTTTACTGATGTGCTCTTTCAGCTTCTGCATGGTTTTACCCACGAAACACAAGTAGCTAAGTAAATCAAGTATGTGCTATTACAATCTGCATGAAATCTTGGGATAAACTTAAAAGATGTATTGGGACATATAAAATCTTTTTGTTTACTGATCATAGAGCAAAAACTGCACTTTTACATGGATATGTACCTGGATTAGGTGCCATAGAAATACATTTCTTACTATCTTGGCACAATAACCTCTTCAGATTAACATTATTTCTATAAACAAAATGTGGTACATCACCCACAATCCTGGCTGTATTTAGGTCAGTAGTTAATGAAGTTATGTGAAAGAGTAGTGGAAGCTAGGTTAAGAAGGGAGGTGATGATTAGTGATCAGCAGTATGGTTTCATGCCAGGAAAGAGCACTACAGATGCGATGTTTGCTCTGAGAGTGTTGATGGAGAAGTATGGAGAAGGTCATAAGGAGTTGCATTGTGTCTTTGTGGATTTAGAGAAAGCATATGACAGGGTGCCTAGAGAAGAGTTGTGGTATTGTATGAAGACGTCAGGAGTGTCAGAGAAGTATGTAAGAGTGGTACAGGATATGTAAGAGGGTAGTGTGACAGTGGTGAGGTCTGCGGTGGGAGTGACGGATGTATTTAAGGTGGAGGTGGGATTACATCTAGGAGCAGCTCTGAGCCCTTTCTTATTTGCAATGGTGATGGACAGGTTGATAAACGAGATCAGACAGGAGTCCCCGTGGACTATGATGTTTGCAGATGACATTGTGATCTGTAGTGAGAGTAGGGAACAGGTGGAGGAGACCCTGGAGAGGTGGAGATATGCTCTAGCGAGAAGAGGAATGAAGGTCAGCAGGAATAAGACAGAATATATGTGTGTGAATGAGATGGAGGATAGAGGAATGGTGAGGATGCAGGGAGTAGAGGTGGCAAAGGTGGATGAGTTTAAGTACTTGGGATCAACAGTTCAGAGTAATGGTGAGTGTGGAAGAGAGGTGAAGAAGAGAGTACAGACAGGAAGGAGTGGGTGGAGAAGAGTGTCAGGAGTGATTTGTGACAGACGAGTACCAGTAAGAGTGAAAGGGAAGGTCTACAAGAGGGTAGTGAGACCAGCTATGTTATATTGGTTAGAGACAGTGGCACTGACAAAAAGGCAGGAGTGAGAGTTTGTCATGGCAGAGTTGAAGATGTCAATATTTGCACTGGGTGTGACGAGGATGGACAGCATTAGGAATAAGTATATTAGAGGGTCAGCCCAGGTTGGAAGGTTTGGAGACAAAGCCAGAGAGGCACGATTACGTTGGTTTGGACATGTGCTGAGGAGGGATGCAGAGTATATTGGGAAAAAGATGCTAAGGATTAAGCTACCAGGTAGGAAAAGAGGAAGGCCTAAGATAAGGTTTATGGATGTGGTGAGAGAGGACATGCAGGCGGTTGGTGTGACAGAGCAAGATGCAGATGGCAGGAAGAAATGGAAACAGATGATCCGCTGTGGTGACCCCTAACGGGAGCAGCCGAAAGAAGAAGAAGAAGAGGAAGAGTTAACATAGACCGATGTTTCTGTACAACGTTCTTTATAGCCTTGTTGCTACTAGTAAAGTTAGTAACAAATGAATAGGGGTGCACCTTATTTAAAGAGCTATTTGCATTAATAGTGTTTATATCTTGATTGTTATTAACAGTGTGATGAGAAATATTACAATGCGTCCTTTGTATTATATGCTTTTTATAACCTCTTTCTACAAAACATTGTTCCATTTGTTTCATTTCTATATCAAGTGTATTACTTCCTTCACAAACCCTTTTAACTCTTAACATTTGGCTTCTCACAATATTGGGAAAAACATGTCATGGGTGCATGCTATCATAGCATAATAAGCCATTACGTCAACAAGGTTTCCATTATAGGGTAGTTGATACAATACTTCTTTCCTCCCTTAAAAGAGTTACATCTAGGAAGTCAATACTTTGCCATGAACTAGTTGTGGTAAACTTCAAAAAAATTGTTGTAGATTCCATCACAGTGATAAATTGATTCAAAGAACTATCATCACCATCCCAAAACATAAAAACGTCATCGACAAAACATCAATAAAGCTTAACCTTATGACTATCTGGATGTTGAAATAAATGTTTGATCTCCCAAAAATGCATAACAAGGTTCGCATAAGAGTTTGTGCATGGGGTGCCCATAGTGATACCCCATTTTTGCAAATACATTTGTTGTTCAAAAATAACCACATTATTATTTAGAATAAAATCCAAAAATATACATACAATATCTATATCAGTACCAGTAAATGTGTCAACAGTAAGTAAGATCTCCCTAATGGCTTCAACGCCATACTCGTTTGGTATGCAGGTGAACAAGTTTTTAACATCCATGGTTACCATTAAAAAAACACTTGTATTAATATCTTGTGTAGAAAACTTAAGATCATGTAAAAATGTGTCATGTCCTTCAGTATACTGGGAATATGAAGTATAACTTCCTTCAATTTATTTTCTACGTATATAGAAAGTGGCTCAGTTGTCCAACCACCTCCTGATACAATTGGTCTCAATGTAGGTGGATACATGCACTTGTGTATTTTCAACAAACCTTTAATTACCGGTAACACTGGATGGGTAACATATAAAAAAATCATACATACTTTCATCAATATATCTTCCTGTAAGTAGTTTGTCTAAATAATCATGAACTCTATTACTAATCTTTACAATAATATTCCTGTCTACTGTTAAATATGTATCAGTATCACTAAGAAGCTCATACATAGCTGGAACATAATCCTTCTTATTTGACAGAACAACCCCCCCCTGTCAGCAGGCTTTATACAGATATTAGTATTATCATGTAAGTCTGCAAGTGCTTGCCTTTCAGCTGCTAAGTTATAAAAATCATGATTAGAACTAGATAGAGTAAGCATTTTACATAAATCTTCTTCACATGTTTTAACAAAAAAATCTATGTGTGTAGGCATGGCTGGTACAAATGGACTTGGTGTACTGTATGTTGAAGCCTTATTCAATGTTCCTATATCTTGGAACAACAGTTTACATGATAAATTGTGAGCAAACATTCTTAAATTAGTGCATACGTCACATAACTTGGCCGCTACTGCAGGAACAAAAGAGAGTCCTCTATCAAGTACACTTAATTCTGTAGAGTTCACCACGTAGTTCGAAAGATTTACAAGTGTCTTTACCTCCGACTCCTCCTGTTGTTCACATAGCCGCCTCAGTTGCCCAAGAACTTCTGTTTCTGCCTCCCTTGACTCATCGAGAGAGTATTTCTGGACCCTTTCTGTTGGATAGGAGTGGTAAAAAATGCTCCATAGTGGTAGGGTTCTTTAGATTTGGCTCCAATCTGAGCATAGGTCAGAGCTTGTTCAGTAGGAGGTGGAGTCATAGTCATGTTGTCATTGTTCATCGCCAAAACGGGAGTGGGTGTGAACATATCATAGGAATTTACATTGCTACCAATTGGAGTCGTCGAAATAGGGTTGCCCAAAGCAACCCCTACTGAGTCTATTATATCGGTAATCTCTTTTCCATTATTGTAGCTTCCCGACTGAGTTTTATTGTCAAATTTGGGCCAAACAAAAACATTTCCCATACAGAAATCATTGTGGTCACATTGTATCTTTTTCTGCTTAGTTTGTTGTAGTTTTGTTTCATACAGTAGAACATTGGACCACATATTGGCGATTTGGGTCTGATACAAAAGTTCTTTATAACGAGAAATAGTTCAGAGTACATACGTTCAGTTTTGAGGAAGAGCTCTTCCTCTAATGGTTTGAAGTATTCCAGCATTAGATTAACATATTTAAAACTAAAGTCAAGATTCAACTGTTGCCACTGCCGCAATAGTTCAGGATACGCTTCCCCACAAGTGGGCATACACAAGGTTCTCATGCCCCTGGGGATGATCGGAAGTGGAGGCATGCTTCAAAGTGTAAGCGCTGCCAAACAGATCTTTTCAGTTTATATAAACCATCTTCCAATGTTTTTAAGGTTTTGTTGAAAGCTTCCAACTCACCAGTATTAACAGCAGATGTAGTAGATGTAGTATGTTCAAAGGTGAGTAATAGAAACAAGTTCTCTTGTTACTGAAAAACCTCATTACATTTCTTTTTCATCATCTCCTCATTAGGTGTAGTCTCCTTCATAGTAGAGCTTTCAGCCATGTGCACAGGTTGGTAAAAGAAAGAAGTAATGTAGCAAATAAGTACCAATGTGTAGCAAACACCCAAACTGGAAGTCAAAGTACCAAATGAATAAAGAACCATCTGATTAACCATGACTGCAGGAACAATTTTAATGAAAGACACCATAAAACAAAATAAAGAATAAAAGACAAGCAATTTTGCAAATGCTTCCTCAGGTCTTGATACAGGCATGTGTTCTGAAAATACATTTATATACACACATAGAGTCAATCAGATAATAAAACAATCAAACAATAAAACAAGAACAAGTAATTAACCTCTTAAAGAGGTATATACATATGCTATTTTAACTTCCATGCTTTCAGAACAGGTTTCAGACTGACATAATTATTAATTCCCAGCTGTCTATGTGCTTGTAATCTTAAAATCCATCTCAATTCTATTTGTTCTAAAATATTATTCATATCTCCCCCTCTACAATTAATATGTACCAATTGCAGCACTTTAAAACTGAACTGGTGACCAGGATGCATCATTAATTGTTTTGCTAAAGCATTACAATCATTTTTTTCTACGTATCTCATATAAATGTTTACTGATGTGCTCTTTCAGCTTCTGTGTGGTTTTACCCATGAAACACAAGTAGCTAAGTAAATCAAGTATGTGCTATTACAATCTGCATGAAATCTTGGGATAAACTTAAAAGATGTATTGGGACAAATAAAATCTTGTTGTTTACTGATCATAGAGCAAAAACTGCACCTTTTACATGGGTATGTACCTGGATTAGGTGCCATAGAAATACATTTCTTACTATCTTGGCACAATAACCTCTTCAGATTAACATTATTTCTATAAACAAAATGTGGTACATCACCCACAATCCTGGCTGTATTTAGGTCAGTAGTGAACAAAGGCCGATGTTTCTGTACAACGTTCCTTATAGCTTTGTTGCTACTAGCAAAGTTAGTAACAAATGAATAGGGGTAGACCTTATTTAAAGAGATATTTGCATTAATAGTGTTTATATCTTGATTGTTATTAACAGTGTGATGAGAAATATTATACTGTGCCCTTTGTATTATATGCTTTTTATAACCTTTTTCTAAAAAATGTTTTTACATTTCTTTCATTTCTATATCAAGTATATTACTTACTTCACAAACCATTTTAACCCTTAACATTTGGCTTCTTACAATATTGGGAAAAACATGTCATGGGTGCATGCTATCATAGCATAATAAGCCATTACGCCAACAAGGTCTCCTATATAGGGTAGTTGATATAATACCTCTTTCCTCCCCTAAAATAGTTACATCTAGGAAGTCAATACTTTGCCATGAACTAGTTGTGGTGAACTTCAAAAAAAATGTTGTAGATTCCATCACAGTGATAAATTGAGCCAAAGAATTATTATCACCATCCCAAAACATAAAAACGTCATCGACAAAATGTCGATAAAGCTTAACCTTATGACTATCTGGATGTTGAAATAAATGTTTGGTTTCCCAAAAATGCATAACAAGGTGCACATAAGAGTTTGCGCATGGGGTGCCCATAGCGACACCCTATTTTTGCAAATACATTTGTTGTTCAAAAATAACCACATTATTATTTAGAATAAAATCCAAAAATTTGCATATCTATATCAGTACCAGTAAATGTGTCAACAGTAAGTAAGATCTCCCTAATGGCTTCAACTCCATACTCATTTGGTATGCAGGTGAACAAGTTTTTAACATCTATGGTTACCATTAAAAAACACTTGTATCAATATCTTGTGTAAAAAACTTAAGATCATGTAAAAAATGTGTTGTGTCCTTCAGTATACTGGGAATATGAGGTATAACTTCCTTCAATTTATTTTTTATGTACGTAGAAAGTGGCTCAATCATCCAACCACCTCCTGATACAATTGGTCTCAATGGAGGTGGATACATGGACTTGTGTATGTTTGGCAAGCCTTTAATTACCAGTATCACTGGATGGGTAACATATAAAAAATCATACATAGCAGTTGCAGCCTTTGCTTTGTTCGACCATTTTACAGTATCTCCATGCCATGAAGGACCTTGTAATAAGAAAGTGGTGTGCGGGTGGATTCCTGAGTTCCTCCATTGCAATGACAGTGTTTGCATTAATACTCTGAGTACCAGGCTGATTTTTGGCATTTACAGTAATGCTCACTATTCTTGAGATATAAATTTATGATCTTGTCCACTACCATATATATCATTGTCCATTACTAGATACATCATTGTCCACTACCATATACATCATTGTCTGCTACCATATACATCATTGTCCATTACCATATACATCATTGTCTGCTACCATATACATCATTGTCCACTACCATATACATCATTGTCCGCTACCATATACATCATTGTCCATCATGGTCTTAGAGCACCATGATGCTGAAGGGCTCGTTTACATACTGCTTTTACTTCTGTTGTGCCCATTGTAAACCTGAGGTACATACTCCCTGTAGCTTTTTTATGAATAATATCTCCTCCTTAAGTGTTATTTCATGCATTGAGTTATGGCACCATTGCAGATAATATTTATAAAAAGGAACATCACTTCTAACCTCTTAACTCTCCTTATTTCAGAAGAAATGTCCTATTTTTAGGAATGATTAAATTCTGATTTACCTATTTTTGGAGGTGTGTCCCTATTTTCAGGCTTGATTACCCCTCAAACAATTTTCTGAACCTCCTTTATAGGACATGATTTCAAAGCTGTCTAGTACACAGAAAAGCACACAGCATGGCCAACATACTAATGACCCTAAGAGGACACACATCTTAAATCTTCCTTTTCCAGGAGCAAAAATAAAAAAAAAATGAGCTTGTTGTTACAATTTTGCAATACAATTCATTAAAATGTATAGACTGCACACGGTGTCCTTGATAATCTGCTTATATTTGTATATTGTTTCCATTATTGTTATCAATCTCTGTTTTTTAAACGCGTGTTTGTAAGTAGTATCCCACATTCCTACTTGAAGCAGGAAGAGTTGCTAACTGGTTTTCAAATTTGATGTTAATTATGAATTTTGGCTAGATGTGTCTATTTTCAAGATCCTTTGTACTTATTTTCAATACCTGCAGGTTGACCGGTATGCTCGCTGTACAGCAAAATATTCACAGCTATGTTAATACACAATTCTGTCTTGACTTGTAATTCCAGAGAAGTGACATATCCCAGAAACTGCAGTATACATTGTCTACTAAGAGCATAGCAAATGTAGAATGTATGTCAACTCCCTTTTCTAGAGACTAGAATGATAGAAGTTGACAAGTGGTTGTGCCCAGCAGCTACATGATTCAAAATGCATCATAAGAAAGTCTCAGAGCGGGCACAGGTCTCTTATTACTCTTGTCTTCACCGCCCTGCTTCAAGCAGTTTTAAAGGTCTAAATAACAACAAACAGCTGTATCCATTAAGTGCCTGTGGATGTATAACATGGAATTCTGAGACAGGGCTAAAAAAATGAATTTCCTTAATCAAGTTCAATGTACGCAACACTGTGACAACTCTTCTGCAACTACTTCATGTCAAACAACATAAACGTAAAACAGAACTGAACGTAAAATGAATTAACATCATAAAAGTACAACATGGCATATAAAATCATGCATTATACACATAGAATGTCTGCTAATTGTAGCTGAAATATTCTGTGGTCCTTTTCGCTAAGGGAATATGCTTGCTGTCTTTTTTACATCCCTTAGTATATTATGCAGTTTGTCATGCCAGTTATATATCAGGTCTGGCCTGGGGCAATCCCACTGTTCTGTTCTTTTGGGAATCACCATTCCTCTCATCACCTGACAGTCTGTGGCAACACAGAGGTAAGATGTGATCATAACTAGGGCTTCAGAGCTAAATAATCTGTTTTATGTGACATAAAAAGGGAGCTAATATATACATGCCACCCAGGAGTCCTCACATGCCTGAATGACATGGGTATTTTTAAGGCAAAGATACAAATGCCAGTTGAGGCGCATGACAGCTCATCACAAAATATCAGACAAGGTTTTCCTGAAGAAGGCATAAAATAGAAATAAAAGGGAACCATAAGGTACGTACTGTAGAGTATGCAGCAGCCAACAAAGCAAATAAGCATAATGTAGTACCAGGGCAACCTGGAGTAATATTACTAGCTAATGCCATTACAGTTACACATATATTTAAATAGATCTCTGTAGTATGAAATCAATTTGCATGAACAAATATGCATGCTGTTCCAGTTCCAATATATTAAGCAGTGCATGATAAAATATCATTCAAAGAAAAGAAGCAGGTGTATATGCCAGAAGTAATGAACAGGACAAGGCAAATTGCTTAGCATTTAAAGGCAAGGGTGGACATCACTGCATTGTTCTAAATACTGCACTTTAGTTACAAACTGAACAATAATACAACAGTATCCTTCATGGTAACAGTGAGACGTGGCTGCCCCGAATTCACAGAAAAGAAAAATATTTTCCTTATTAGGCTTTGTTTGCTGCGTTAGATTGGTTTAAATGTCCTTACATGCTGTTTGCATATATTAATGGAACCTTTGGAGTTGAGGAACGCCATCATTCCACTCCTGTATTTGTAATATTTAGTCAAATGTAACAGCTGGGATGCATACTTTATAGGCCAGACTACAAGAAAATTCAGTCAGTGCATATATGAACCATCAGTTGGTTTGATCTGCAATGCTTTATATAGACCTTCCAAAGAATGGTCCACATTTAAGATAGTGCATTTTTCTGCAGTAAGCTGCGGTGGTGGTGCTGCAGTAGCATTGTTGCTTCACAGTAAGACGTTGTCCTGTTCGATTCTCAGCTAAAGCGTCTTCTGTGTGTGGAGACATGCATGAATGGGCGTACCTTCGTTGAAGGTTGTGCATCAGGCCTGGCAAGTCAGTATGTAAAAATCTACTGCCAATCATTAGCGGACTGGAGTTCCACTGTGGCTACCCCTAACCGGGAAAAGCCAAAAGATACAACAACAAGAGTATGTTAAAGCAGTTTTCATTTGGGGACAGCTAGAAAATGTACTATGAAAAAAAGATTTGTATTGGCAGCTGATCATGGGAGAAAAGCATCTACTGGGAATAAAATACAACATGAACTTTACAAGTCTATTTAAATGTAGACCATTGACATTACGTAAAATTTTCAGAATTTGGTAGTTTTAAGTAATTTTGCAGTGATGATTCATTATAACTTTTGCCAGTGTCCACTATGCAGTAATCATTTGACTGTTATATTTGATTCATTAAGTTGTTTGTGGGAGCATGCCATTGTTTCTGCAAAGGTTAAATGTCTTTACAATACTTATCTTTTAAAACAAATCAACTATTGCGATAATTAGCGTGTCCTCTTGCATTTTTTTCTTTTTTTAAGTAGACATATTCTACTTTATTCTGAATCTGTAACACAACCCAAACTAAGTAGCAAACGTAAAATGGAAAAATAAAGAGACAGCCATGGCATATAGTCAAGAAATGTATAGTAAATGCACTCTTCAAAAGTGAATCAGTTTTGGAAAAGGACAAAAATAAAGACAATTTAAAAAAAAAAGCTTTGTTTTTCTTGAGGACAAATGGCTCAATAAAAAAGTTTGGCATTTTATAAATGGGGAGACATTTAAGTTTCAAGAAGCGTGGCATTTTATAAATGGGCAGGGATTCAAGTTTCAAGAAGCGTCATTAATGTTTCAGACTTTATGAGATTTGTCTTTGAAGATGACATGCATCTTATAAGACACAACTCCATTAATAGTGATTATTGTTGGCCTGCAATCCAGCCATCTTCACGTGATGCATCTGACTCCTGTAGTGACCATGAAAACAGCCACACTAGGCATGTAAGGAACTGCCAGGACTTTCAACTGCATCACACACATGCACACACAAGTATACATACACATATGTGTACATGCACATACACACACACACACACACACACACACACACACACACACACACACACACACACACACACACACACACACACACACATGCACAAACAAGCATACACACATATGTGTGCACACACACACAAACAAGCATACACACACACACACACACACACACAAACAAGCATACACACATATGTGTGCATACACATGCACAAACAAGCATACACACATGTGCGCACACACACACACACACACACACACACACACACACACACACACACACACAAAGCAAGTAAAAATTTAGAGTTCTCACTCACCCCACCTGATAGCTTTGGGAAGTGGAAGGGAATCAGAATCCCCAGGAAAACGTACACAGATACAGGGAGAACCTGCAGACCCTACTCAGAAGGAATTCCATACTCAAACATAAACAGAGAGCTAATACCATATAATTGCATCATAGTAGTACTACTGATTTTCTTGAACAAATGGGCTACTTTTTTTTTTTTTACTTTTTTTGTTTTTGTATCCATACTACTGACTGATTACACATTTTACTTGGAAATGATTTGCATGGATATACAGGCAATGTTTCATTATGCTGGACACTTCTTACCAATAGTCTGCTCTGTCCTTCTCTAACAGGCCATTTTGGTACTTGTAGGATCATTTTAGGGCTCAAAATTGTTGGATAAGGAATACATTCAGTCTCATAAACTAAATACTCAGCTGCAAGCCTCTAAATCCACCAATAGGCAACTATTAAGTAACTGCTGCCATCTTGGATACTTTATAGGCAGGACTAGTCTCCTTGGATAACTCGACAATGAACGGGAGTTCAGAACTGTCTCAAAACTCCTATAGAGTAAGTAGCTTTAGGCTGAGCACAAGTCTATGTACAGAAATACTACAGCACTGACAAACAAACCAAATTATTCCCTGCAGGTTTGCTGGTTTTGTATTGCAGATAAAGCAATAGAAAAAAAATAGTCAAGTGATAATGTGCTATGCTGTCCAGCAGGAATGGGGTTTATCTGTCTCAAATAATAAATCCTGTTTGGATGTGCAAAGTTCCAAATGGGTGAATTACAGTAGTACAGGAAGAACCTGGGCACAAACAAGGCCCTCTATTCATGGCATGAAATCTGTGCCCCATCAGTAAAACTCTCCCTGGTGCTGCATAGCATAAAGTCAGCTTCAGAAACATAACAGGTAGTAAATAGAAAATGCTGAAACAAGCTTCTGTAGGTGTTTTCCAGATAGCAAGTTTATAGGTACTCATCATGGTGTCCAAACTGTGAAAGCCATTTCACTGAATCACTCATGATCAGATTCACTGACCGTTTTCTCAAACTTAACAAACATCAGGTACACTAATATGTACAAAGTTCTCTTCAAATTAAATGTTCAGTTTTTTTTTCTGGCAGTTTGTGCATTAGGTGAAGGCTGTGTGCTCTTGAGCAAGTTATTCAATCAATCACTGCTCGCAGGCTGTCCCTGAAAAGGGACTGTGCCCAGTGGGCCTCCTTAGTTAACAAATTGTTATTATTATTTATTATTGCTGTTCTTGATGGCAGCCTGTCTCTCTCTGACGTATACACATTACTTTACTTGTTTCGACAGCTATTGTGAAAATGTTATTGATTATTATTATTTTAGAGAGACTAAAATGCATTGTCTAACTCTATGCACCAGATTCAGGACAAATTTACCTACATAATCCAAAATATATTCAAAGACATAACAACAAAAGTAAAACAGAAGACACATGTACTTATATTAACTAACCTATCTAAATAGAGAACAATATTTACTAAAGCAGCAGCCTCCAAAGGTCAAATTTAGTTATTTAAACAGCACTACAGTTTCAGAATTAGAACTATTTTAGATCAAGACAGCACACATCCATTCCAAAATAAATTATAAAAAAAAATACAAAGCAATAATACATTTCTTTTTACTTTTCTAAGCAAGCAATAATGTCTGGCAGGATAGGCATCATAAAGAAATAACATATTTTGTGGTAGTGGAGATGCCGTCCACCTTTTGTATCAAGCTTTACAATACCTCTCGATGGTTCCTCATTTCTATGTAATTCCACACTGTCAGGAATTATTACTTGCCTGATGCACAGATTGAGACTTTTTTAAGCATATGTTCATTTAGTCAAGTTTACTGTCCTCTCTTTTTCGAGGCAGCCATGGTGGTGCAGCAGTTAGCATTGCTGCCTGACAGCAAGAGGTTCTCCGGTTCAATCCTTGGCTGGGGTGCCTTCTGTGCGGAGTCTGCATGTCCTTCCTGTGGTCATGTGGGTTTCTTCCAGGTGCTCTGCATTCATCCCAAAGATATGCTGTAGGTGGATTGGACAGTCTAAATTGGCCCTAGGTGTGAATGGTGTGTGTGCCTTCTGTGGAAAATTGGGCGCCGGGCTGGCAACTCGACACCATAAAAGTTCACTGCCAATCATGAGCAGAGAGGTGATCCACTGTGGTGACCTCTAACCAGGAAAAGCTGAAAGAAGAAGACTGCCCTCTCTTTTTTGGTCTTCAACTCTTTTTCTACATTAGGGTATCACTGACCTCTTCACGGTGTATGAACTGCCTGCTTCATCCTTCATTCTGTCTCAACTCTTCACTCCTTATCCAGCTGGTATCTCATGCTTCTCCCATGCCTTTTCTGCCACTTTTTCTATAGCTTTATCTCATGAATTATCTGTGTTTAGGTCTCCTTGCACAGTTTGGATCTGCCAAGGTGGCTTCACACTGGTGAACAGCTACATCCTGTTGTTCCATTCAGAATGAATGTTCGCGTATCTCCCTAATTCTTTCTGGTTGGATTCTATTGTCTGTTGCTCACCTTGGCAAATATACTAAAAATAAGGTCTAATTTATTTGCAGCATATTTTTTTAGGGATGGGATCTGATTAGTGGGTCTATATTATATCCTTGAACACTTAAAAAAGCGAACGCTGATTGATCAAACTTATTTTCGCGAAACTGCAAAATATCGAAGCAGCAGAAACTCAAATTTTTTCCTAGGGAAAGAATTTGGTTGTCCATTTCTGTTGCTTTGGTATTTTCAGTGTTATGGTGGAAAGTTACCGGTCGGATTCAGGTAAGTGTGCGATTGTGTGGATGTAAGTGTTAGGGTGATTTAGGTGAGTTAGGGTTAGGGCTCAGGTTAGGTGTGTGTGCGATTGAGTGGACATGAGGGTTAGGGCAGATTTAAGTGAGTTAGGTTTAGGGAGCAGGTGATGTGACTGTGCGATAGTGGGTAGTCAGTGGTGTGTGCATAGTTTAGTGTAGAGTTAGGTATCAGATTTTAGGTGTATGTGTATGGATTTCTGTTTGTTTGGTGTGCTTGTGTTGTGTGTATGTGTTTTGGATCAGCGTTTTTTTTCCCTGGGAAAAAAATCGCTGATCTGACAGTTCGAGATTGTAAGCTTTTGCTTAAGTTAGGTTGATCAATCAGCGTTCACTTTTTTAAGCATTCGATGGTATAATATAGACCCTGATTAGTAGATTGTGACATGTTATCTTTCCAATCCGTTCAGTCATTAGCTCTTGGCAGATTTCATGCCTACAACACCCGGACTGCAGGCTCTTTGTATACTGAGTTAAAATGTTGGTTACTTTCTCCAGTGATTTAAACATCATCTGTAACTTAAAGATTTCATACACTTAGATTTGTAAAGATTTCTTACACTTAACCCAATTTATCAAAGCACCATCTGTTTAAGTGACCTGCTCAGAGTCGCATAGTAATTACAACTCATAGACAAGGGGTGCTGCCTCTCTCCAATATTATGTTGCTGCTGGTGGAAATGTTTCAGATATATGCTGGTAAGTGAGTGTTGGGGACTGTGTTTCTGATATGGTGTGTGTGTGTGTGTGTGTGTGTGTGTGTGTGTGTGTGTGTGTGTGTGTGTGTGTGTATACATGCGTGCGTGCGTGCGTGTGTGTGTGTGTGTGTGTGTGTGTGTGTGTGTGTGTGTGTGTGTGTGTGTGAGTATGTGTGTGTGTTCTACCCATAACACCACTTGTGATTCAAGGAGTTGAGTGGGGATTTTACAAGGAGCTGAGAGCTTCGGGGGAAAAGAAGTTTAGTACTGCTTATGCCAAGTCTGCTTGCATTGTTAGTACCACAGCAGGTAGTATATTTGCTTTTGATGCAGAAGGCTGTGAGTTCTACTCCCACAGTATACAGATGAATGGCTGCAGTCCTGTGGATGTCCTCCTCTGGAGGAGTTACCTAGTACCTATGAACCTGTTATCAGTTTGCCACCCATTCTTTACTGCAATATTACTAGCTTATCATTTTTAATATAACATAGGCAATTTATTCTTCAAGGGCAACAGACACTTTATTTGTAGATGAAACAATGAAGTATAAAGTTGTTTGCTAGCAGCAACCTCTTCATTAGTTACAGATTCCTTTAATGTGGAACTATTTAGATGACTTTACTGCTACAGAGATGTTGCATATTTACTGATATTGGTGGATTGTAATGACAAAAGTCTGAGTGGCCTTTTATAGTTGAAATTTTCTGAAATTAGTGTTGTCATTATTGGTTCACACATTTTGTTTAATTGATTACTAGAAGACTGTTCAAAACTCAAATTTAAAACACATTCTAACAAGTGGTGTTGCATTATACAAGGAATATAATTTAATACAATCAGGAAGGTGAATCAAGGAATGCATATATGTATGCATGGCCCTAAAAATGTGTAAGGAGCCTATGATTTGAAAACAAACCAGAAGTAAGATTAGTACTCCACTGGCCAGATGCAAAATGAATGTGGGTTTTCACGCCATTTCAATTAATGCGAGTTTCAAGTGCAGAGAAGTTTACTGCTCATGCTAAGTCTGTTTTCAATGTGAGACTGTATTGTTTGTTTGGCAAATGCCTCAGTGTTTGTACTATTTTATTTCAGTTTCTGTAATCATTGTAGAAGTAAATAAGAAAACAGTATGCACGCTGACAGGTTTGAACAATGTTTATGGTAACTGAGAAGAAATAGCCAAGTAATGGAACACTGGAGTGGCTGGGGAGGGGGGTGCTTCTGGAGCAGCAGGAGGTTACAGACTATCCATTCAAGTAAAACAAAGCTCATCCCCATCCATATTCAAATGCAACTTGGATCTAAGGATTGGTAATAGAAAATGTAGTCCAGGATGATTGCTCCTCATGAAACTAATGGATAGAGGCAGTTCCTAAATGCTGCATCCCTTAAATGGGTCCCCTCAAATTATCTATGGTATGATCACAGTTATTCTCACTAGGGCTAATGTAGAATTATCAGCCATGGGATAGGTAAGACCAATCACTAAATGTTAATTCAAGCACCAAAAGGGAAATTGGCTAAGCTATAAATGTCCTTTAAGTGAACCTATGTTGTGGTAGTAAATAGTTTTTAAAAAATTGCCCTTTTTAGATCTCTAAGTGCTCCTCTGACCTTTCAGACCCCCCCCCCCGTATTCAATAGCTTCTGGTGCCTCTGCTCATAGACAATACTCTGGGCTAACAGACAGAATGTAAAGAAACAGCAGGCTGGGCATTGTTTTGTTTTCCCTATAACTCATCCAACACAGCAGAATAAACCTTTTTTTCCAGTGAAGCACCTCTTTGGAGAAAACCTGCAGCAGCTGTAGCTATTCCATCCTTGGCATTGTTTATTTATTTATTTATTGGTTCTTTGATGATATATTTTCTTCTCAGACATGAATGGGAATGACAAAGCACATGCCTCCTTGTTACTCTTCCAACCCTAGTCTTGCCATCATGAGGAATGCACTTAATGGATGCATTCCCATATTCTGGAATGTAACCAAACGCTGTGCCTAGCAATGTCAGGATAGTTATTCCTTTTAGGTTTTTATTGTGGTAGAAGAAGACCTGAATTTCATTGCTGCCAAATGAGTCAGACTTCAGCCAGACCAGGATACTTTACTTTTTGGAATGATTTTTCTAATTGACCAACCTTCTATTTTAGATTATTTATTTCAAATACCACTTTGGCCTCTTTATATCCAGAGCTCATTTTATTTCATCTTTATATTCAATCTACTCTTTGTGTTTATCTCCACAGTAATTCGTAGCATTCAAGTCACTGACATCTCCACCTACCAAAATCAACTCACTTTTACCTTCCATATTATTTCATTGCACTCACATCACTGGCCTCTCCACCTACCAAAATTGATTCCGTTTTCCCTTCACATTGTTTTCTGAAACCTTATTTGCTCTCTTATTTATTCTACCATTTCCATTTATGCTCTTGTCTCTGTTGGTTAATGAACAGCACAGAAATGAAACTGCCATCTCAGTAAAGCCTTGGCCATACCTGGCTCTAACATCTTTTGACAGCTTCTGCTTTGTAATTACATGTAAAACATATGCATCTAGGGGCAGTGTAACTATTTTTTAACAGATAAACTAGGCAAGCTCATTTTTTTGGCCTGTAATACCAGCATTTTTCAATTATTTTTTACTAGTTGTATTTGAGAAATAAAACAAAAAAAAAAGAATAGGAATTCTATATAAAAATCAAGAAACCACTTGAGTGATAATTTATAGAAGTTGTATATTTCATTTATCAGTTTCTTCAGGATGCATTGTAAAGACATATGTGAAACAATGTGTCCCTCAGCTTTTACCCAAGTATTCTAACCAAAAATAATGGGGAGGAATAAAGGTCCAAAATCAAGGAGAATTTTTAATTACAGCTCTAATTTATATTAATTTATAAAGTTATTGAAAAAAATAAAATTTGTATTAAAACACAATTTCAGAAGAATAATAAATATGAAACTGTAATGTCAGGTATCACTGAATAAGTTAGTCCTTAGTTATTTAGCAAAATTTCAAATATTTTATGTGTGCAAAAATATAACACAAAATCAAAGATGGTCTGCAAAATCTGGGACAGTTGAGAAGCATAAATATTAATGATTGTCTGAATAACCCATTTAACAACTGGAATTTATCTTTGTTGATCTGTTTGATTTTATGCTGATTTCTGTGGCATCTAGTGTCCAATTAAGTTTTAAGACCACTAGTTTACAACAAAGTTTTATGAGCATTCATTTCTCTTTTTGTATCTTATGATATCTTCACACAATTTTTTTTCTGCATGAAATAATATGATGGTCTTTGAAAATGAAGTAGGAAAGTTTGTAACTGAGCATTAAATTGTTTTACATTTTCATTGAACTTTTCCAGATTATGATAATTCTGATTACCTTTTTCTTTTATTTAGAAAATCCTACAATAAATCTTGAAAAACATCCATTGTTCATATCGTTACAAAATATTGTTACTACCAAGAGAAAGTAAACAATGTCCATGATTTTTGAAGTCTTACAAACAGGAGAAGAGCTACAACAAAAATGAATACACACACATTGCATAAACGAATCATTTATGCCTTCACTTATCACAAATATTTTATGATCATATCTTTAAATGTGGATCCTTTTAGCAGGAGGTATGCTGTATTTATGTATTTATTTAATTATTTCTTTACTGCCTTTTGTTTAACAGGATGGTCCAACTAGGCGCTCAGCGGAGGCCCGGGGGGTGGGTAAAGTTTCATTAAAGTTACAAAAAATAGAAAAACATTTATAGAGAAAAAAGAATTTTAATCTCGTAAAAGTAGAAATGAGGTTTTTGAATCATGCAATGGATAAAACCATCAAGACAGAGGTTAATGCAATTTTGATTTCTGTAGGAGTGTTATACAATAAACAGGATGCATTTATATATACAGCAATACAGACATTTCATTTACATAGGAGTGATGAAGAGCAGTATATAATTACAAATGTAGACAGGATTTATTTATATTATTTACAGGATAAAATAGTTGAGCTGCAGAGTTAGGGTTGATGATAGTCTAGCAAGTGTGTGTGAGAGAGAAAGAGAGAGAGAGAGATAGACAGAGAGTAAGCTTGTCTGTAGAGTGCAGACTAAAATGATCTAAAGGCTTTGCTTCCTACTTTACTTTGCACTGCTACGTAAAGAATCAGTAGCTTGGAGAAGAATATAGAAGTGAAATATACTGTCAAACAATGCCACTGAGTTTAGTGAGTATTCAGAAACACTCATAATGTGATCATGTCATAAGGACCAGTACATTCAAGGTAGTGTAAAACTGGGGTCTATATTACATCGCCGAAAAATATTTACAGGGAACACCACATCATCGACATGTATTCAATGAAATTCACTTCCACAATTTGCTGAATAATTACAGGGCAAAGACGTAGTTGGCCAATTACACAATTGTGTCCTTTTCTCCACTGTAGTGCGATCCTGGAGTTGGTATATTTAGATAGGACAGGTGTGGGGGCACAGCCCTCCACATGGGTGGGTTTGGTTTAGCTAGATTTAGTTCCATTGGGTTGAGGGACAAGTATTTGTTTGCCCTTTCAATATTCAGTGAATCACAGAATTTTGCTGAATATGTGTAACATAGTGGTGTTCACTGTAAAGGTTTTTCGGCGTTGCAAAATAGACCCTAAAACTGCCTCACAAAACTTAGGTATGCTTAAGAGATGATATTGGGTGGACATGCCTTGGAAACTGCTGCATAATAAATCTTCATATGTGAAAAAATGGCAAACATCACACAAATGAGGGGACCATGCTTCGAGACGTCATATGACCCAAGGACATCAGCAGTGTAGGTTCCATATCTGAAACTATGTGCATGCATGTGTACATAGAAGTACTACATACAAAGATAGCAGCAAAGCAAAGTGCAAACTTGTTTTATTTTCTAAACAGGTAGCAAAGGGGGTGATAGAACATTGAAAAAGGGGGGAGCAAGCAGACGAAGATATAGAAGGAGAATGAGAAGTGCTGAATGAGTGGTATGAGGTGAGTGTGGAATGGTGTACTGTTTTGTGATATGATCTCTTTTCAAATGTTTTTAGAAGAACTAGAGGGCAACAGAAGCATGATGAAACTGTGGGCATCATTGTCATCATCATCATCATCTTCAACCTCTTTTTTCACTTTTTTTTTCTACATGGCATAGGGGTGTTGTATCAACTGTTGCCATCTTTCCCTGTTCAGTGCCACTCTCTTACCTTCTTCAACACTCATGCCTGACTGTCACAGGTCTTCTCTCACACAATTCATCTACATTTTTGTTGGACACCCTTGATTCCTCTTGCCTTCTTCATATTTTTCCCAAATTTTCTTCACCAGATTGTCTTTTACTTTTCTGCACAAGTGCCCAAACCAACGTAATCTGTTCTGTTTCACCTTCTCTGCTATTTGTGGTACTTCAGCCTCTGCTCTGATGTCATCATTTCTTCATCTGTCCCACAGTGTCCATCCTACTACCCATCTCAGGCACTTCATCTTCATCACCAATAACTTTCTCAACTGCTCTGATTTTAACTGCCCAAGTTTCTCTATCATACAGAAGTAGTGGTCACTTCAATGTAGTGTATACCTTACTTTTGAGCTTCTTTAGTATTCATCAAGTTGCACACTACCAATGACACCCTTTGCAGTTGGCTGCAGACCCTCTGATACTAGCTATGACCTCCTCATTCAGTCTTCCCTTCTCCTCAACCAACCTTCCCAGATACATGAAACTGTTAACTTGTAATACTATTTTCACTTCTATAGCAATTCTTCTGAGCTTCTTCTGATTTCTCCCATTTGCTGCCATTACAACTGTTATATCTTTACTCCATTTCCTCCCGTGTGTTTTCAATTTTGCAAGTAAATGAAGAAAGGATAATGCAACATAATTAAAACAGGCAAGAGAAACGAAACAGAACTGAGGGATACAATGTTAACTGTGATGTGGTAACAAAACAGAAATGAGGGATACAATGTTAACTGTGATGTAACAAAACAGAACTGAGGGATACAATGTTCACTGTGATATGGTAACAAAACAGAAATGAGGGATACAATATTTACTGTGATGTGGTAACAAAACAGAATGGACGGATACAATGTTCACTGTGATGTCATACACTTTATTAGGACAGGCCTTTGAGGTTCAGACAATAGGCAGCAAAGCAGGTTAAAATAATGGCTATGGAGCAGCTATTAAACAACAGAAAGTAACACCAGGGAATATGTATAGTACAATAGCAACAAATAGAGAAACTAACTGGCAAAGCCAATGAACAACAAAGCAATGATGTGTGTGTGTGTGTTTTTTAATAACACATATAATATGTTTATCAAACTTTAAATTATAATCAGATGTAACTCCCTAATAATTTTGTGGTGGATAATGTATCTGTTTTGGTATTGTTTGCTGATGTACTATGAAAGGTGTGGTTATGGTCTGAAATGTTGTTTGGGTAAGAATAGCATTCGCTTATTTTCTTTGGATTTAGGTTCAGATGGGAGGCTGTCAGCCATGTCTCAATACAGGAAAAGGATACTTGTCAGTGCCGGTTAGCTAGGGCTAAATTATTCCCGGCTCCACCAAGTCTCCTCTTCAGTTTTTCCCTTGAAAGTAGTCTAACTCTCATCTTAAGCACTTAAAAAGCATCCTACAGTCGAGCACTTGCTCAGACCTAATAGCAAGCAGTAATATACCCCGACACTTGATTGTCCAGCAGGGCAAGGCTCATTATTCACCCCTCACCAACCAAGCAGCTAAGCAGCTCACCCTACTATTCAGGCATGCCAAAGGGCAATTTCAGGTATACTCTCCAGTCCAGCTTGTGAACCTGGGTATCCTGAGGCAATGTTACAACTGCCTCATGTACACAGACAACCCTCTCCTCCTACCACAAAACATTAACATATGCAAGAGATGCAATTATATAGCTAAATTGGAGGCTAAGGTATCTCCACCCAAGACTGGAACAGACAGTCATGAGGAGAAGGTTAACACTTGCACCACACCTCCAGCCTCACATAGACATACTAAACCAGCACTGGCAAAAAATACACATAAATACACAAAATCATACTCAGAGGCTCTAAATAAAAACCTGCAAAAGCATCACAGACCTCCAAAGTAGACACCCAAAAAACAGCACCTCCCGTCACAAACCAGACAACACATAAAACACAAAATCATTGTGCAGCACAATCACAGCCCTTAAGGTGAAACAACACACCTAACACACTAGTAATAGGTGACTCTGTAGTCAGGCACACTGACATCCCACTCACTATGCTAGACAAGGTACTGTTAGCTGCCTGTCAGGAGCCAGAATCCACCACATAACACAAGCACTCACGTCACTCCAGAACAAGTACAAATATGACTTATTCATTGTTCATGTTGGTGTGAATGACCTGAGACATACCTCCCTGGACTACATGAAAAGAGACATGGAAGAGCTCTCTGATCATGTAGCCCAGGCAGTATGACCATGCCCCTGAGTAGCATCCTGCCCTCAACAAAAATGATACCTCAGTATAAAGACAAAATGATTAATTTCAACAATTGGCTAAGCTTCTGGTGTCATTCAAAGGGGATCCAGTGTCTGTCAGCCTGGGACAACATGCTCGACAAGCCTCGTTGCTTCACAAGAGACTGCTTGCACCTGTCACCCCTAGGCTTTCGAATACTGGCCAAGGCTCTTGATGCCCCCGTAGTGCCTTTTTTAGGCAAGGCTCAAAAGTCAAGCCCACATCCGTAAAAAGCACAAATAAAAAAATGAGGGTTATGCTACTCAACACCAGGAGTTTAAATCTCAAAATGCACGTGCTCAAAGCACTCCTCAGTATGGAGAATGCCGACATCTGTGCAGTAACTGAAACCTGGTTCAAGGCTCCACAGAGCACCCCAGCACTACCGGGCTACAACTCATACCACACATTTCGGCCACAGAACATGGACCAAAACACAAAAGGAGGGGGTTGTATCCATATTCATCAAGGATACCTACACCTCCAGGTTAGTTGCGCAGCATGATACCTCTGAGATCATCCATGTGCAACTAACATCGGGCAAATCTGCAATGCAAATTGTGGCCTGCTACAGATCACCCTCCATGACCCAGGACCAACACTCCGCCTTTCTGGAGACACTGGAAAACATGAAGGTCCTACCGAACACCCTGATATTGGGCGATTTCAATTACCCTACTGTTAATTGGGAAAACTACTCAAGTACAAACTCCCAGGTCCAGCGCTTCCTGGAATTTATCATCTCAAATGCCCAGGATCATCTGGTAAACTCCCCTACCAGAGGTGAAAACATATTGGACCTGGTCATCACCAACATGGGTGGCAGGTGTTCTGCACCGGAGGTCAACCCATCACTGGTTAGATCAGACCATAAACGAATCAGTCTGAATGTCCACACCACACCACCACCCCCAACCAAGGAAACCACAGTGAAAAACTTTTCTATAGCAAACTTCACCTTACTTAAGACAGAGGTGGTAAGTTTCACAGCCCCCACGCTAAAGGATAACAATGTCCAAGATACAGGAACCTTTACAAATGCACTCTATGAGCACCTACAAGGATGCATGGATCATGCCATCCCTAACAAAATCAAGACTCACTCCACTAAGAGAAGGAAACCAGTCTGGTGGACCCCTGCCATAAACAGGCTATACAACAGAAGGAGGAAACTAGTTCAGAAAAAAAGCAAATCCCAAGAAGGAAAGATATCCCTGATCAGTATCAATAAGGAACCAAGGTCCCTCATAAAATCATCCAAGGCTAACTTCAAAAGAAAAATAGCCAAGGATTTGAAAGGTAACCACAAAGCCTTCTTTACCTATGTCAAGAATCTAAGTGACAACTCACATATATGCTCTGACTAGTGCAAAATAGCACAAAATATACTGAACCTACTGATATTGCCAACATCCTGGCAGATAGATTCAGTGTAAACTCCACCCCCTCTCACCCCCTAAAGGGCCCACAACAATACCGGAAAAGTGTAGCGTCCTGGAAATCACAAACACACAGGTGAAAACAGCCCTTTCAAAAGCCAAAAGCACAGCGTCAATGGAGCCAGATGCTGTCCCAGGCTGCTTCTTGCACGAACTACAGAACAAACTAACCCCCCACCTAAACACACTGTTCAACCTCAGTCTGTCCACAGGCTACATGCCCATAGAATGGTGCACAGCAAGGGTTATTCCGCTCCACAAAAGAGGGGACACAAATGACCCTGGTAACTATCGCCCCATAAGCATGACTAGCCTGGTCTGCAAGGCTATGGAGCACATCATTATGGAACTCATTAACAAAGACAATGGGAACCTCCAAACACTTGACCCGACCCAGTTCGGCTTTGTTAAGGGCAGATCATGCCTACTAAACCTGAGTGACTTCTTCGAGACAGTCACCAAGGCCATAGATGAGGGGAAGGTAGTTCACACAGCCTACCTTGACCTTGCAAAGGCTTTTCACACCATTCCCCACTCAATAATTATAGAAAAACTCACCAGCCTGAACATAAACCCCTATATCATGAGATGGGTTGCCAACTGGCTTACAGACAGAACTCACACGGTAAGAATTGCGTGCTCCAGGTCCGACTCTAAACCAGTCACAAGTGGTGTCCCACAAGGCATGGCCCTGAGACCCCTTCTGTTCAGCATATACTTCTCATAAGTACAGGCAAACACAAGAGGACTATGGCTAACCAAGTTCACCGATGACTGCAAACTGGGAGCCATAATTGACTCTCCGGCTGACATGGACATTCTCCAAAAGGGACTTACTGAGACGGACACCTGGTGTCAAAGTCATGGTCTCAAGCTAAATGCCAAAAAATGCATATTCATCCCATTTGGGAAAACAAAACACCCATGAATTACCACAAAGGTGGCAGCCCTCTTAATACAGAAGAGGTAATAAGAGATCTGGGGACCTAGGTAGATAGTAATCTCTCCCTTGACAATCATATTGCCAAAGTAGTTAGGAAATCCTTCTATGTAGCCCATCTAATTACTAAAGGGTTTGCATCTAGAAATAAAGAGGTTATAGTGCCCCTCTACTCATCACTCATCAGACCCATCATAGAGTACGATGCCTCATTTGGGATGTACCTGACAAGACACTTCCAACAGCTGGAAAGACCACAAAAGTACCTCACCAAGAGGATTACTGGCCTCAAACATATGTCCTATGCAGCCCGACTGGAAAAACTACGGCTGTACTCAGCCTCAGAATTGATGGACATGCTCCACCTAAAGAAATTCAAGTCAGTGCGAGCCACTCGCTCTAGTGAGCTTAACCTCACCACAACAATAAATAGAACATGCTGGAGGGATAGATTCCTGTCACAGAGACTTCCCATGCTTTGGAACAAAATTCCTAACTACATTAGGCAGAGCCCCTCACTAACACTCTTCAAGAGAAACCTTGACGAGTGGATGGGTAACAGAAAATTCACCCCTGGGATCAATTTATTCGCTCTTCTTGACAGAGGCTCAGTTAATTAATCAATGGGGCAGTGAAAGCTGACACACTCTGGCTAGGCTTATAAATGCCCTTGGGCAGATATCCTATTACCTACCTATGAACCTATGAACCTAAGTCTATAAAGGTTTTGAAGGGTTGAGACTGAGAAATAAAGATCATGTATTCTGTTTATTGCACAGTGCTAGCATGTTTGGTTGCAAACTGTAGGTTGTTTATGAACATGTTAAACAGGGATCCAGGAATGACCCTTGAGGAATTCCAGTAGAGACTGTCTGGGACTATGAGAATCCATTTCCTCATTTAACAACTTAGTACCTGTTGGATAGATAACTATGAAGTTCAGAGAGGGATGGGTAGTTAAGGCCTAAGGAAGAAAGTTTGAGTAATACATCTAGATACGTGCGACATTCTACTAAGATATTGCCTAGTATGCCTTCCCTGCATACTTACATATGCCACTCTGCATTTATGTAATCCAGTGACATCAGGGCTAAAACTGAGACCACCTGTCCCACAAGGTATGACTGCTTAAGTGTCAATGTGGAATGTACCAGGTGAGTAATGGCAAATACCATTTCAATAGACATTGCCTAGCACCTCTGTACAGTTTACTTAAATAACCCATTTGAGATTTTTGTTATTCATGGACATTACGCCTAAAATGGACATAATCTACACTTCAAGGTATGTATGTATGTATGCATAGGTTATGTATATTCTTAGCAAGTAGCATTCTGTCTGCTGGATAGTTGTGGGCATCACATATGTGCCAGGTTTCTCAGCAAAATGTTATCTGATGCATTCACAGAATCCCCAGGGAGTGTATCCAGCAATATAAGGCAGCAAATGTCTGATGTCAGTATGTCTTTAGACACTGATGATAATATTGTTCATCTAGTATGTGGTACATTCAGAGGACACAGTGACATTGTCAGCAACATTAACAGTAGAGGGAACAAACCTATCTCCCATAGCTGTGGAAGGGCAGAGGTGCAGGGGGAATCTTCAGCATCACCCATGTTTGATGTAGGATATTCAGTCCATGTTAGGCACGCATTTGATACACAGTCAGCACCAATGCAGGCAGTTTCAAGGGGCTGTGCTGCCATTGAGATAGATACATATATGTCACTGGAGGAGAGGCATTATGGTGGTTATCAGTTCCATGAGGCCTAGATATTCCATGACCCATAACATGAGTGTCACTCTTGGTATCAATCAATATATGTGCTGGACTGTGATCCAAGCATAGAGGGACACTAACCAAATGATGTTAGAACTGTTCTGCCTACAGCGTGGCCAAAGTGAAGACCTTCAATCACTGCAGGGAATCTAGGAGGAACTACAAGCAATGACAGCAGTTAGTGTTTCCCTGTAGCTACTGAGAACTGGACACAACAGTGAAGATGGAGACCACTTGCTCAAAGGAAGTGTGCACAACTGCTTAGCATGGACAGCAGACACCATTCCTAAGAAAGCCATACTGCCACGGCTGCCACAACCCCTGGCCAAGGATGCTCAGTAGAATATGGCTGATACTGAACTGACTCCACTGTGACCATCACCTCTGACCATGGACACCCTTGTGGACATGGGAAACATATGTCAGGCTCCAGTGCAGCCTAGGGCAGTGGCAATGGACACTGACATGGATGTGGCTGACTCACCTGACAACACTGTGGGCATACTCCACCGAGCATCTCACCTACAGATCTGCTGTTCAACACCAACCTACTCCCTTATAAATACACCATGCCTAACAAGTACACATGCCCAACCATGGCATAGCCATGGCACAGTGGATGTCAATCATTTTTACAGCACCATAAAATAGGGATCTCTGTGACATTCTTACATTTCCAGCTAATGTACTATGCTATCCACTGCATGAGATGTCTTCAGTCCTGACAGTGTGGGATTACATAATAATTAGAGCTAGAATTCCACCCCTGGAAGCACCACCTCATCACATGAGGACATGATCAGTGGCAATCCACAACCCCCTAGCTGTTTACATGCTTACCAAAAGCACCATAAGCAGCAATCATAACTCTTCTGCCTATGCTATCATTGTTGTCCCATATTGCCATACATACAAATGCATGCACTGGTAATATTGTTCTCTGTTTGGTTGTTTGGTTGGTTGGTTGGTTGGTTGATTGGTTGGTTGTTTCTTAATGGCCCATAGCTGTTTATCTGATGCTGCCTCTTTGTCAGTACCAAGACATACTGAGCCCATCTTTGCCTTACACAAGGACTCACTGAAGCAATGGCTTCTGTTTCCAAACCAACACCTCTTCTGCTGCTGACAGAGGTGTAACAACCAGTGGTATGGTCTCCAGTTGTTGGATCAATTTCCACAGCATCATGTTGTTGAGATAGTACATACCACAGATATATTGCTGAACATCTCCAGGGGAAACTGTAGCGCAGCAGTAGATGCAGCCAGGCATTAGAATTGTGGATGTCTGCAGCAATGCATTGCTGGTTGTTGCACACCATGTGCCCCCTATCTGGGGGCTGCAATGAGGGTTATCAGCCATGTCTCCAAGGTGTGTGTAGTATCCCTGTAGCACCCAAGAGCAAACATAATTATGAATGGTCATTTTACTTCTGTTCATGTGACTGGAGCTTCATGGCCTCTAGGGCTGGCATTGTATTCACCTACCAAGCAGGTGACTCTATGTAGGGTCCTTCTGCACAAAATGATGTACATGTGTGCCAGAGGCAGGAATCATAGGAACTGTAGGATGATACATAAACACACTGAATAGTACACACACCCTGACAATTTATAGAGTGGAAGCCCTTCTAGCTGATGCATTGGACATCAAGTGGAGCAGTTGGGGCCTTGATAGGAACAGGAAATGTCTCAGAATACCTGCATAGATCTGGCAACCTTTTCTGCTAGCTGAGCAATCCAAATATGCCCCTTCATTTATGTCAGCAATTCAGCATCATGTATATGATACACAAGAGTCCTGCTATACTCCTAGTATGTCTCCAGATGGATGATGAAAGGTTCCTCTAGCAAGGATTGTTTAGGATGCACAAACCTTCATGCCCACTGAGGCTGACATTCCCATGATCCTGTATGAGGATAGTGCATATCAACTAGCTTCCTGTGATGTGCCTGTCCTTATAGCAGCAGTCAACAGTGTGCTGGACATGGAGGTGATAGTCTGGCTCTGCTCGGAGAACTCGATAAGCAGTGTGCAACAGTGCAGACACTGGCCACCAAAATGGCCACTAACACATGCTGACCAGAAAATATAAATACTACTTCTAACATCTTAGCATGACTGATACACAGTTACCTGAGAAATGTCGATGCACAAATAAGGTGAATGCCAAAGCTCATTGCTCAGATTTTATATGTGCATGAATTGCACTACCATGTTTGCTTTCTTCATTTCCAAATAGAGCTCATTCCAATCTCCTAATGATTAATATCAACATAAGAAGTATCTCAAATAAACAGAAAGACCTACATGCTTTTATTTCTCATTACTCCCCTGACATTGTAACCATTACCAAAATGGCTGAAACCACATATCACTAGCGATGAGATTCTGCCACCAGGTTACTACATCCTAAGGCTAGATAGAACAAATAGGAAGGGTGGTGAAGTTGCAATTCTATTTAAAAACAAAATAAACCTCCAGCCATTTCATAGCCCTCTACCAACATTTCAAAACACTGAAACCATAGGCTCTACTCTATCAATAAACAAAGGAAAAAAAAATTAATATCCTTTTTTGCTACATTTCTCCTGGAAATAACTCCCCAGCCATAGAAAAGATCCTTTAATGGCTGAATCAAAACTCCCTCAAGAAACAATTTTACTAGGCGACCTCAATACCGACTGGCAAACCTGCAGTTCCAAAAACCCTACCAACAGTATTAACCTCTACAATTTCACACAACTAATTCAAGACCCCACCAGAATAGATAAGAAAATCCATAAACAAACCATTATTGACTGGACACTAGTAAATAGCCCCAAACATCACTATCAGGTAGGATCCTTACCTGACATACTCAGTGACCATCTCCCCACTTTCCTTTTCAGAAGACTAACAAACACCCCTAAACCCATAACCTATAAATACATCAGGGATGATCGTAACTTAAACCCAGACAAGCTAAACAACATTCTCCATCAATGTACCTGGCTCCCCCTAAAAACCCTACACCTAGATTAGGCAGTAGAGTACTTTAATAATACATTTATCTCAGTTCTAAATTCCATTGCACCAGTAAGAAAGAGAGAAATCAAGGCAAACTATGCATCATGGTTAAGTCGGGACACAAGAGCCCTTCTTAAAACCAGAGACAAGACCTGGAGGAAATGGAAACAAGACAACTCTGATCATACCAAACAATGGTATAAACAACTTAGGAACTTAGCCAAAATACAAACCAAACTAGACCAACAAAACTACTTCCTAGGTCTCCAAAACAAATCCTCAAACAATCCCCGAAAATGTTGGCATTCTATCAACTCTTTACTAAAACCAGGAACAATTGCTACCCCCACCCCCCACCTCCCCATATACTAACAGCAAAGATATAGCCTCTCAGCTTAACTCTCACTTCATAAACTCAATCCAAACTCTGTCCAACCAGCTAACAAACACTAATACCTCATCTATCACAACAGCTGGGAACACTCCTGACAATACTATCAACCAACCACCCTTCTCCCCCTCTCCAGTCCCTACATCAAAAATTAGAAACCTCCTCCTCAAACTAAAGCCTACCACACAAGCTGCAGACAGTATACCCGCTAACTTCCTAAGACTAGCTGCTGACTCTCTTTTTTACCCAGTATCAATCCTAATAAACAGGTCCATTCAGGAAGCTTATGTACCACAACTATGGAAAATATCCTACATTATACCTCTTCACAAAGGAGGTAACCCTTATGATTTTTCCAACTATAGGCCAATAGCTATTCTTTCCCCATTATCTAAGCTCCTAGAGAAATGCATACACTTACAAGTTATGCAATTCCTAGACACAAACAAGCTTCGCTCATCCACCCAACACGGTTTCCGCCCTCACCATAGTACAACTTCTGCTCTTCTCTCATTCACCAGCCTGGTTAATCAACATAGAAACAGCAATGACTATGTATCTGCTACCTTTTTAAACCTCTCAAAAGCTTTTGACATGGTTTCACACCCTAAACTACTGGACACCCTTCATTCTCTATCCTTTACTTCTTCTGTCATCTTCTGGTTCAATAGCTACCTATCAAACAGACAACAATCTGTACAATGGCACAATGAGCTATCCCCACCTCTCCCTAACTCTATAGGAGTACCTCAAGGCTCAGTACTAGGCCCACTACTTTTCACTATCTTCACAAATAATCTATATACCTCCTCTAAGCAAGCCTCACTAATTCAGTATGCTGATGATTCCACTCTCATCTGTGCAGCCCCATCTGTCAATACCCTACAACACCTAGCCCAGGAATCATTCTCTGCTATTGAAACTTGGATCACTGACATCCAACTTATTCCTAATCCTAACAAAACCAAATTTCTTCTGTTCACACCTAATGAAACAAAATCCTCCCCCTCCACTTTGTCTGTCTCATCTAGGAATGGCACTATCATCTCTCCATCCACTCACACAAGACTCCTAGGAGTTGAAATAGACAACAACCTATCATTTGATCTTCACATAGCACAAACCATTCAAAAAGTTCATAGGAAAATGGGAACCCTATACAGGCACAAAAACTATCTCACAGCCAAAGCACGTATCACTCTAGCTCAAACTCACCTCCTATCGACACTTACTTATGCCGCACCAATCCTAAGCCACACTAAAAAATCAGATCTGGATAAGTTAGTCATGCTACAACAAAATAGCTAAATTTGCCAACAATTCTCCCTTTAGAACTCACCACTACCAAGTACTAAAAGAAATTCAATGGCTTGAATTTCCTAACTTACTATCTTATCATCAACTCACCTATGTCTTTAACATCAGAAACCACCCAGACAAAACTGCAGCCCTCAGTCAGCTAATAACCTCACACTCTTCCAGTCGCCCTCTACGGTCTTCCAATGAAACCCTCCTCAGTGTTACTACTGCTAACAACACTGCAGGAAAAGCCCTTTATTCCCACATCATAGCCAAAAAAATGGAACAATCTCCCCACCAATATAACCTCCACAACAAATACAAACTTCAAAAAATCACTCAAATCTCATCTCAGGACAATTTGGATTTGCCCGTGTATCACTTGACAATTGCTATACCTTTCTCTTATCTTCTACCAAACTACCCCAGTCTAAAATTCACACTATATCTATGTACATAGAAATACTGACATCATATACCAAACTGTTATTTGTGTTCCTTTCTATGCATACTTACTAAAACTGTAAGCAGTACATACTACCTTTGTAAAAATTATTTCAAACTGTAATTTTGTCCTGCAAAACCTGGTAACTATTTGTGAACTAAGTTCTGAATATATCTGTCTGAACCCTTGTAAATATTACTCAAACTGTATCTTAGTCCTACAATGCCTGTTTAACTATTGTTAACAAAGTTATGAATAACTCTGCTTGTAAATAAGTTTTCTCTATTACCTATTTTGTATATTTCTCATTGTATAAAAATCTTCTTAATTGTGGAACTTTTCTCCCCAGGCCTCCACTGAAAATGGACCTAGTCCAGCTGGATTTTCCCAGTTAACAAATGTAAAATAAATAACATAAATAAATAGTTTGCATACATAATTGCTCCCATTACCATGCTGACACTCACTGCATATCATTATGTTGTCATTTGCATGCAATGCACACAGTGCTACTTTTTCTGCCGTTGTGACTGTGCTACTTGTGGCTGTCAATTGAAACTTTCCCCCATGAAGTCACACAATGTACCATTTTGCCTATTAGTTTCTGTGTGCCCCTTAGTTTAAACATTTGTTCCTAAACTATTTTCTTTGTGAGACAGAGCACATTATTTTAATGAAAACCATACTGTGCCACATAGGTTCATAGGTGTTTACTAGGGTAATGACCACAAGGGTCTTTATAAGCTTTGCCATGCATCCCAAATGTCTGACAAGTTCTGGTACCCTTGATAAGTGTAAGTAGGGGCTTTGGTGGTGAAACATTTACAAACACGGCCTGGGAGATGAACAATTTACAGGCTGCCTGTGACAATTAGAGACATAGGTACCAAGCCAGGGATGAATTTCCTGTTTCCCATTCAACTATCCAAGTTACACTTGAATTGAGTTAGGGAGGAATTCTGCTTTATATGGATGGGGAGCCTGTTGCAGAAAAGTGGCAGTCTCTAGGATACATACCTGTCTCTACAGCATGTCTTATTTATATCACAGGCAAGGTTTAAGTCTTTTGAACAGGTAATGCTGGCACTGTTTGTTTTGTGGATATGTAGGAGGTGCATCAGAGTGGAGTTTGACAATGCCTTGTATGCCAGGCATAGATCTGCCCTCATCAGCATGTAGGAGACAGAATACAGGGATAGGGCCTCGAGGCAGTCTGCATAGGACATGTTACTTACACCCTGTATTCTTTTAGTGAGGACCATCTGTGGACATTCCAATTTTGGGATATGCCTGGTTAGGTATATACCAAGTGGAGAATTGTACTCAATTATAGGTCTGATGAATGCTGAATACAATGGAATAATGTCCTCCTTGAAACTAGATGCCATACCTTTGTTTATAAGTTGCACAACGTAGAATGATTTCCACACTACTGTTTACATGTGATGGTCAAATGCTAGAGTACTGTCTGTGTCCACAAATCCCTGACTACTGGGTTAGCTGTTAGGGCTGTGTTGTCATTATGATAGTTACCAAGGGTGGATGACTTCCAAAGGATACTATTATGCATTTCTTGGCATTTAGTTTTATGCCATGAGTCTGGCACCGATTGCTTGTCTGTGTCATCCCTTTTTGGAGAAGTTGAACATCTGTGTCAGTGAGCGATTCAATGACAGCTCATAATTTGCAATCATCTGCAAATTTAGTCATCCAGAGGCCACTGATGTTGGCTTTGACTTCAGAGAAGTAAATGACAAAAAGGAACAGTCCCAGGACATTTTCAAATATTGCTTTTGGACTGATTTTTAAAACAATGATTCTTTGAAACGATATGCTTTTAATCTGGATAGTGATTGTTATGGTACATTTTATATCTAATTTTGAAAACAAGAGTTATACTTCTTTAAGCAATTCATCTGTTTTATTTGCATTTCATCTTTAATGCAGGTAGTTTCAACAACTAGACTTGCACATACCATAATTAAAAAATACTTCCTCAAAGCATAGACCAATCTACTCAGACTGTTAGAATAAAAAAAAAACAAAAGAAAAAGAAAAAAAAAGGCTAGAAAAACTAAATTACAGTAAATGAATGACAAAATAAGATGTAGAGATTGAGGA
Source organism: Protopterus annectens (assembly GCF_019279795.1). Taxonomy (NCBI): domain Eukaryota; kingdom Metazoa; phylum Chordata; order Ceratodontiformes; family Protopteridae; genus Protopterus; species Protopterus annectens. Next base: position 1,512,114,650 of record NC_056745.1, read on the forward strand.
TTAATGTGTAATACCAATAATCTATTCCAATGCTATTTATACTAATATCTATTCAACGTCATTGATGTGTTTCATGAACAATATGCATCTTTACAAGCATGTCATAGCATAACCCGCAGTTATGATTAAATTATTGCAGTGGTTCCAGGAGAGTTAAACCAGTGAATCCAACCAAAAAAGCAAATGCTCAGCAAAAGAAAGTTGTTAAAGAGTCGTTCACTTTGATTATGTCACACCTGTAAAGGTTTGCTGTTTATGGCAAAGTCAGAGATGAGCTGCCTGTACTCTGAAAGCCCTGTGCTGCACAAAGATTCTTATTGTCAGAGCTGACATGTTCTGCAGAGGCTTTCATATACAGTTCAGAGACAGAGTTAGCAATCAGCTGAATGTAACACACCACCGAGCACCTCAGCTGCACTCATACAGAACTGCATGCACACATGCATCAGATGCATCATGGGGGGGGGGGTCTTTGCAGAGCAACAGAAAAAGAAGCCATGTGAGTGGTGTAGTAAGCATTACAACACAGGTAGAAGATCACAGACAATCTAACACATATGTCTAAAAGTAAAAGTCATTGAACCAGAGTCTGAAACATAAATGCATACACAATGGTACATGCATTGCATTCCATGCACACCTTCCTGCTCTGTCCATTTCAGTGTCACTACCCCTTCCCATGGATAACAATTATTACGTCTTGTGTACCAGATCACCATCTTGTTGCCCCAAGGTCTGAAATGAGATTTAAAGAAACCGCTTATTTGCATGGTTCCTTTCTCTGAAAATACACTATAGCCATTAAAATATTGTTACTTAGTACCCACTCTGGAAATGACATGGAAGTCAGATTATAGGATGACCAAAAAGTAGACATTACTTTTGCAATCATGTTGTTTCTTAAATTATAATGCAGGTGCTACAGGAGAAGCATTGAAGTTTAGTGGCCATATCCAAGCACTTAACATGGAAACAGTGATATATGAACATACTAGGGCACATACTCCAGTGACAATAGTATGCCCTGTTTGTTGTCCTAGGAGTAAGCATGTAAGCTGGGATACCTGGTGGGTTACATCAGATTCCTGAGATGGGTTTATTGTTAAACTGACACAGCTATATGCATGCATCTGTATATGTATGTCTGCACCAGTAATGGCCTGAACATCGTTGGCTGGAGCTCTATAGTGCTATTTTAATGGATCCTTGTACATATGTGGCGTCTGTAGACATCTCTGACATAGACAAATCCATGTTTAGCCAACAGGCTGTGAGGGGTTCTATAATGGGAAGTGTTCCAAAACTGTTGAGCTCCTTATGTATACTGTGCCTATGTATATATACTGTCATTGTCATTTTAATATGTGTATGGAGTAACTCATATAAGTTACAACCTGTGCCATAATGCATTGCATATTCTGAACTGTGCTGAGGTGAGTGTGAGATGCTGAAGGGTTTTCATCACTTTATGCTGAGTTGTCATGCTGATTATAATAAAAAGTTATCCATTTGCTGAAACTAATGTTGAATCCTGACTAACAAAGTGAATCATGGATTAGATGAAGCAATTTCTGACATGAAGTCAAAACCGAGATTTTCTTGATGGATGAAAAATGAAAACACCTTCACAAGTTATGAAATGCTGCGCTACTTCAAGTGGTCTGAAACTAGTCTGAGTTAAGTTTTTAACTGAAAACTATTGTTTTGCCTTGCAAATTCCTTATGTAACCATACTTAAATGGTTTACCTCCAAAATACCATATTTCTTCCACCACAATGAAGTTTAACTTACTGGAGAGTTTTGACTTCTCAAACAGTTTGGGTGGACTGCTTGGAGACAGAGATTCACACAATTTCATGTACTGACAAAGAATCAGAAGAAATTCAGGTAATCACACTTTCATATGCCCTGGGGCAAGAGGTTGAGAGCATTTATAGTTCTTTTGCATTTACAGCGGGCCAGATTGTTATGAATGAGTCAGTAATTAGCAAACTCAATGAACTTTTTGCATCAAAAAGGAATATAATACATGAGCAAGCATATTTCTACAAATGTATACAAGCAAAGGGTGAATGGGTTGAAGCCTTTGTAACAGGGATATATAAACTGACAGAAAAATAGTCTTTAATGATACAAAAACTGAACAAATAAAGGAGAGAAATGTGATTGCGCTGGGTTTAACCAAAAAAGGAATGCAAACCACCAGAGGGGTAGAAATAGTAAAAAGATATGCAAAGTTAAACATGGCAAATGAAGTTTGTGAGGTAAAATACGAAGTCAGTGGTAAGTTTTATAAAAAGCAGAGTTTCAGTCAGACTAAGTGAATGCCAGGGAAGTGTAGTGACAGTAATACTGACAAATGCACAAGGTGTGACAGTTACCAAAATGACCTAGAGCAGTGAACTGCTTATGGTTCATAGGTGAAAACTGAGATAACTGCCCCGAAGGGTCATTTGAAGCTTAGCCAATAACCCTGTATAAGAATCAAACCCTGTACTTTGTGCCTGTAAGGCACAGACTTTGACCATTATGCCAACCTCTAACCCATTATGCCAAAACCTTTCCCTTTATGGCAGAAGTTAACAGATGTAACAGACTGGGCCATTTTGATGCTGTGCTAAAAGGCATCTTCAGTACATCGGGCATCATATAACTCCGAGTAATATCTAGCTAAAAGTAAGTAAGATCTGAGAGATAGCTGAATTCAAATATTCATAAGATGTGACTGAGTTGGAAAAGCTTAGGCATCTTTCCAAACTGTTTTGCCCTTAAACAGACTTGCTAAAGAAAGATATTTCATGGCCTTAGGGATAGCTCAATCCCAGACATTCAACAAGGTTAAATAAATTTGTAAGACTCTAGTGCATGCATAAGGTGATGTCACTAGACAGACAAGAAGGCATGCAGATGCTAGTTAAAATGGCCTAGGTGCATCTTTACTTCAAATGGATGAACAAGTGTTACACCCTGTTGCCTTTTGCTCCAGGATGCTAATAGATGCTGAACACAGATATCTGCACATCAAATAAAAGTACCTTCCAAGTGTGTTATCCTGCAGAAAGTTCTCCAAATATTTGATATGACTTGAAAGTTTCCTGCTTCTGTCTGATCAAAGCCCGCTGCTGTCAGTAATCCAATCATATGACTTAGTCAAAGTATCACCAAGGTGCCAAAGACTGATAGATTAAAAAGATTCAATGTTGAAACAAAACCTGTACCTGGAAAACAACTTGTTGATGTAAGTGAGTTATCTAGAAATCATATTTCTGGCCCATCATTGTCAAATACCAGAAATGATGATGCAACTTGTGTACAAAGCATAAAGATGACAACACCTGTAACTACAAAATGTCTAGAAAAATGGGAAACACAGTGAAAATTATCCAGATGTACAAGCTGTGATTTAGTACATGTGCAGTGGTAGTCCATATCAGTGGGCACTAACCAAACAGTTGGTGCACAAGCATTGTATAGTAAGAGTGCAGGTATCAGAACATACCAAAACAGATTAGCACAATTGTAGTCTAGCCCTATTTCTGTTATAGTACAGTGTATTTTAAAGAGGAATTGGTGGAAAATAACCTAAGCAAGCTGTACTGTCCTTATCTACACCAACAACGCTATATTAATATAGCGTCTTAGCATACTTGAATCCACATATGTGGAAATTTGAATATAACCTAAACTAATTTATATGGGCCCTATCTGACTAGTTGTACTTATATGCACACTACAAACATTGTAATTGTCTTTTTTAGACAGAATACGCCATGTTTGATTAGTGACTTTGTTATCCTACTGCAACTAAATTGATTTTGCTTGCATTCTAGCTGTGTACCTTGTTCCTCACCGTATTACTGTTATATGCAAACTGTGCTGCTCCATTTTAGACTGGTATTGCTGTAGCTTTGTGGAATTGTCCGATGCTACTGAATATGTTGTTACCTATTGAACTGTATCTATCTAGCCTTACATTTTTCAATTGATATTTGGTATATGTAGACTAGAGAAACATATATCTGGCTTTAAGTGCTAGTATGTTCATTATATTGCTTGTTATTTTTATTTAGTGTGTTTAACACTCTGCATACCTTACCTCTCTGATTCTCTCTCCCTTTATGTAACCAGCTGCCCAACCTGCTTGTACGGTACTAATATTGAGGACTTGCCTTGTCTGCCGAACAGCAGCCTTATTCCGCATAAACCTGCCTAAACTAAGGAATTGAACCTATCCTCTCCCTGAGCAACAGTCCCTCAAGGAAAATAAAAACAAATAGAAGAAAATATGTGTTTTAAAACTACTGTCAGTAGAAATAATATTGCTTAATAGTCCAGGTTTTAATTTACACTCCCTAGCCAGGATGGCTAGCAGCCCAAACCTTTCTTTTTCCCCAATTAGCCTACCTTTCACTCTTCTACCCTCTGTAAATAACTGATATGCTTCCCTCCCTTTATTCTAGACTTGCTACCTCCCATTAGACCCTATTATTGCTCTACAGCCTTTATCCACTAGATGACACCATTTTCCTAGCTCTATCCTACTGTCTCAGAATACAACTCTCAGGCATCCAGTTTTTTATAATTTGTTTTGCAGTCCCACTCTGTCCTTCTATTTTTTACTTTACATCACTTAACTACTCTGCCTACTTCCCCTACTATCAAGGCTCTTACCTCCTACCTTACCCCACCTAAACTTACCTTAGCAATCAGCTCTACACTGATTGTTCTCCTAGGGTTCACTCCTTCAGTGGCTCTACCCGCTCTGTTCGCCCTGTGGGCTCACTCCACTCCCCTACCCTGCTCCCAATTCTCACCCACCCCCAGTGCTTCTACATTTATACACCCTAACCACACACCCCCATCCATACAACCAATCACATGCTCCAACCCCTTAAAGTGCTAATGCCCACTTCCCACTAGTCAGCACCTTAGTTAACTATCTGTACTTATCCCTGTATATTAACATAAACATAATTCTTCTACAATGCCACTCACAACTACCCTAATACACCACAGGCCCTTTCTCTTATTCTCACGCCTAACTATTCTAACTATACTTTAACTACTTACTTTCTATGAACACCTTAACTATCTAGGATTTCACAACCCCACAAAGCAAACCTCTACACCAATGCTTATAATCCCTCATAGCCATAATAACACATCCTGTCCACCAAAGTATTTATCAGCTAAATTTCATAGACTCACTCACATCACATATTACAGCCCAAGAGCCAGGAAATCCCAGGACCTAATATGTCAACCTTTAAAACTCACTCTGAGAATACAGGTCCACTCCCTAATAGATGGTGATATACATCCAACCCTGGCCCAAACTCTACCACAACCACAGAGCCATACACACCAACTCCTACTAACACACACTTCCTTACTAGACCCCCCAACTCTCTCCTGATAGCTCATCTCAATATTCACAGCATAAATAATAAAGTTGACCACCTACATGCCCTCATGGATGTACATTGATTTGACATCCTCTGTCTCACTGAAACATGGCTCAAGCCATCAATTCAAGACAATGTGGTTATTCCCCCTGGCTATAATATCCTGAGACTAGACTGTAATGCTAAGAAGGGTGGAGGAGTAGCTATACTATACAAGTCTGGATTACAAGTGACCTCTATAGACTCCAAACCTCCACTAACTAGTAATACAGAAATTCTTATTTCCAAGATTCAGCTCAACAAATGTTAATCCATATATATCATCTGTATCTACCTTCCTCCAGGCAATAATACTAGCACCTTAGAGGCTATCCTAAGTTGGCTTTCGACCAGCTACCTACAAGAAACCATAGTACTCAGTGACCTTAATATTAACTGGAAGTGCTATACATCTGACCAGGCTTCTACTCATATTAACCTATATGGTTTTACTCAAACCATCACATCCCCTACCAGAACCAATAAACTTAATAACAACAAAAGCACCCTAGACTGGATTCTCACTAATACTAATCACCAAACTTACAAAGTAGGTACCCTCCCTGAAGATATAAGCGACCACTCACTCACCTTCTTAATCAGGTATGAGAGTGATATTCCAAACCCAGCCATTTATAAGACAATAAGGACTAATAAAAATTTTAACCCCAACAGCTTTCACACAGAACTTATAGCTTGTGACTGGTCACCCCTGAAACACCTCCCATTAGATGATGCATTCAAATACTTTAATTCAAAATTCGTAGCCATTCTAGATTGCCATGCCCTATCACGCACAATTAGAACTAGGACTAAACCAGCCCCATGGCTCTCCAAAACTACCAAACAAAAAATCATCCAAAGGAATAAACTCTGGGCCAGTTGGCATACAATGAAAATCCCTTCAGAACAATTAAAGTTCAGACAGCTATGAAACGAAAGAAAAAATCCATATTGTCAGATAAAAGAAACTTTTACTATCAACTTCAACAAAAGCACCAAAATAAACCTCAAAAATTCTGGTCAGGCATCAATAAACTCTTACACCCAGGTCATGCAGTCACTCCCACTTCCTCAGGCTCTGATCACAACAATCCCAACCAAATAGCCAACTCTTTTAACACTTTTTTCACAGAGACCATTCAATCTGTTGTTAATCCGCTATACCCTGACATCATATCTTCTTCCTCTGATATCTCTAACAGCCCCCCACTATTTCATTTTCAACCCGTTCCTACATCCCTTGTCTGTACCCTTATTCAGAAACTTAAACCCACCACCATCTCTGCTGACCTACTACCTGCAGAATACCTGCGAAAAAGCTGCAAAAGATATAGCCTACCCCATATCCATCCTCATTGATAGAACTATTTCTGAAGGAACTATCCCATCAATCTAGAAAATGTCACATATTATCCCCCTGCATAAAGGTGGCAATTCCAAAGATTTATCTAACTACAGGCCTATAGCTATATTATCACCATTGGCAAAAAACATGGAAAAATGCATTCATAAGCAACTTTTAAGCTACCTACTAGAAAACAACCTACTAGCCACCTGTCAACATGGCTTCAGACCATTTTATAGCACCACCTCTGCTCTCTTATCCCTTACCGACTGCATTAATAGAAATCCAAATATCGACACTCTATCCTCAGCCCTCTTTATTGATCTGTCAAAAGCCTCTGACATGGTTAACCACCACCTCCTCATAAACATAGTTAAAAACCTGTCATTGGATGCACTTGCTATACAGTGGTTCCAATCCTACTTAAATAACAGGCAACATAAAAACATAACATAATGTTAAATAACAGGTAACCTCACTTACTGAACTAGGCTGGCTAGAACTCCCTCACCTCCTTCAATGGTGCCAACTCTCACTCACCCACAAACAACTAAATCATCCTCTAAAAGTCCCCTCCCTCCGAAATCTACTCCAACCCTATCATACCCCCAGACCAATACATTCCAGCAACAAAAATCAGTTAGAGGTAACTAAAACCAGGTACTCTGCTGGAGAAACTCTCTTCTCCTACTCCATAGCAAACTTATGGAATACCCTTCCTAACACTATAATGTCTGTGTCATCACACACTAACTTCAAAGCTGCTCTAAAATCTCATCTAAATGAGCACTGGATATACCCCTGTAACAAACTTCTCTAACATCTCTACCCCAACCTCTCTAATCCCTTTCTTCCACCCCTCTAACTACCTCAGATTGCAGCCAAATACATTGCTTGTAAACTTATATCTCAGCTGTAATCTTAGCCACAGTTATTCAAGGGTAATAGCTACTAGCTCAGCTATTAAAATACTTGTTAGTCTTTATGGCACCAATGATATAAGTGTTGTACCATTTAACAAAATAATTTCATTTTGAACTATAACTGTTTACTACTATTGTTAAACAAAACCTACCTATACTTCTTGTAACTTGTAATTAATTGTTGCTTTTAATTGTTGTTTTTATTGTGGAGCTTTTCTCCACGGGCCTCCACTGAAAAAGGACGTGTGTCCAGTCAGATTTTCCTGGTCAACAAATGTAAACAAACAAACAAAGAAACAGGCTGTACTATAGGAAAATAACTTGTCTTTCCACCTCCCAGTTGCCCTTGGTGTCCCTCAAGGCTCCATATTGGGTCCCCTCCTCTTCTCTATCTTTACAAATGACCTACATTCTGTAATACCTCAAGCTACCTGTATCCAATATGCAGACGATTCCACACTAATATGCTCAGCCACTTCTCCATCAGAACTTCAGTCCCTAACCCAAAACATCTATAGCACAGTAGAGAATTGGCTTCTACACCGATGTCTCATCCTGAACCCCAAAAAAAACAATAATGCTACTATTCACTCCACCCATAGGGCCACCCCACTGAACTTTACTGTAACATCTAGCAATGGAACTACCATATCTCCTGATCCTACCACAAAACTACTTGGGGTACTAATTGATAATAACCTCACCTTTGAGCCTCATATTAACAAAACTATAAAAACAATAAACAAAAAATTAGGTTCCCTCTACATAATCAAACCCTTTCTGACTCCACTAGCTAGAACCACTATTGCCCGTACCCATTTAATCTCAACCGTACTGTATGCCTCCCCTATCTATACTAAACTATGTAAAAGCAATCTGAACAACCTGGATATCTCCTACAACAATATTGCCAGATTTGCAACTTGGTCAACCTATAGAACCCATCATTGTAACAATCTTAATCAGCTAGGATGGTTAGAGTTGTCAAATCTAATACTACTGAACCAACTAATAGTTGCCCATAAGATACTGTATCAACCAACAAATACACCAATACTCACTAACCTTATCACCCCCTACAATAATCTCAAGACCCTGCGTTCATCAAACAAACTATTGGTACATATAGCTAAAACCAACAATTCGGCTGGTGACTCATTGTTCTATAAATACCGTGGGTAAAACCTCGAACACCCTCCCTAATCACCTAACCTCCCTATCCTCAGTTACCATATTTAAAAGCAAACTGACACGCTACCTTAAATCACATTGGTTATGCCCCTGTGTTAACCCAGACTAACTACCTAACTTGCCCCTAGACACTAATCTTCATACCTGTATAAGCTTGTTACTTTTCTATTAATAATAATGTGGGTGCGACTTTACAGTTTAATAATGTCATTTTACATATTTTGTATGAATATCCATAGCTATTATGTACTATGATTTTTTTTCTTATTAATAAGCTATATGTAATGAAATATAATGATTGCCAAAACTTTTGTAATTTACCTGTGTTCTTGTAAATATTACTCTGTTTGTGGAGCTTTTCTCCCCGGGTCTCCACTGAAAATGGACATATATCCAGTTGGACCAGCCCAGTTAACAAATGTAAAATAAATAAAATAAATAAAAATTAGCTGCACCCTTGCAAAATTCATCAGCCAGTACAATCTACACACCTCTCAACCTCAAAGAGCAAGAAATCTGGACAAAGCCATAAACAAAAGCGGGACAAAGGCCCAAAAATAGGGAAACATTTTAAATATTGCTCTTACAAACTTAGAAAGTTGATAGAATAACAGGCTTTACCACAATTTTATGAAAAAAATGGACCAAAAATATGAGGCAAAAATCTGGACATTCTGTGGAAATTTGTACATTTGAGAGGTATGATGTTAACCCACATTTCAAAGTTTCTCTTCATTAACATCTTGACTATTAGCAATAATCCCTTGGTAAAAAATAAACAATGTAATGCTATTTTGTACTGTCTATCTCCCCTCCCTGTAACTTGCTTCCTCACTTGAACTATGTCTTTGGGATAATTTATTTATTTTATTTTATTTTACATTTGTTAACCGGGAAAGTCTGACTCGATACAGGTCCATTTTCAGCTGAGGCCCGGGGAGAAAAGCTCCAAATGTACAAAACAAATGTAAATACAGTGAAATTATTACAGTAAGTTATCACAAAACTGAGATTTGTTTAACGATATGTACACACAGGTACATGTTTTTCTCACATACACACAGCAAAGTTTGGAAACAAGTAGCTGAGAAAGAAATAGTTAAAGATTTCATCTGAAAAAGGAAAAGACATATATTAAGATGGTTATCATACATGGTGTAGTGTTAACTTTAAATCTTTCCAGTAGGTGGGTGAAGGAAACTTCATTCCAAATGTTAACCAAGAGAAGTAACTAGGGCTTCAGTTTCAACTTTCATAAGTACTATTCCAACTAGAACTCAACTGCCATGTGTCACACTTGCTTTCTCCTTCAGCATGCCTAGTCATATCTCAAAATGTACTTATAGTAATATGGGCTAGCCTTGCTCTGCCTACACTCAGCCCAAAATTCACAGAAATCACAAACTACTAAAAATAAAGTATTCCAAGTTGCACTCCTGGCCAACCCATGTATGCATGCATGTATCATTGTGACCTCTTAAAACTAGTAAACTATCTGCTTGTAACAGACAGAGCAACTTCCCTGCATGCTTCTATGATGTATCAGATATTCCAAACTGATTATTATTACCCACCACTTAAAAGGTCACTATTGACCAGTGAAGTACACTATCCACTAAGAAGCATACAAAATGGGTTATCCCCAAATGACCAAGTTTCATAAATACCATTGGCAAAATAGCTTTTTCCAGGCTATTACTTGCTATCTGCAATAATTTTCCTAGGGATGTAAAAAAAAAAAAAAAACATTCAAAACTTCCGATCTTTCAAAGTATTGTTACTTGAACACTTAACATACTGAAGGTAAATACAAATGTTTTTGTGATGCAGGTTAATCAACTTAAAGTGGTAATATTTCCATCATGTTTCACAATCTATTTTCTGCTAATATGGAGCATCACTCATAAATCTGGGCTACCATAGTGTTCCTATTAATATATTTGACCAATATTCTTGAGTACATTTCTGTGCTGCCACTGTATTATTTTTATTATTTCGTTTTACCGTTATTGTATGCTTGGTTTAAACTCACCGGGGGAATCAATAAACTCCATGTAGGCTTAGATGGAAGCTTACAGGAAGTACACATTTGCGAGGTGACCAGCACCGCTAATTACATATGCATGCTGAGCACTGCGTTTAAAAGTAAATAAGCATAGTTTTGTGACCAGAAACAGTGTTGTCAGCCAGGAGACCAGGTAAAACAAAAAAATACCTGCAGACAAGTACACTTGTTTACCACGGGAAAACTAGGTCTATGGGATTGCACCGTAAGCCACAATGACTACCAGGGTTTTTAATAAAACAATGTATACAGTTCCAACACATTACATGAAAGTGTATACAGTGCAGGCAGAGTAGTGCAAAAACCTGTTTGAGGCATACTGAATAAACATTTTGGAAATGATCAGCAAGGGTGTATAAACAGCATTATAAAGAAATGGTCAGGGGAAGTGTGCTTATGAAAAAGAGACACACACATGAATTGTAGGAAGGAACAGAGGAAGAGGACAGGGGAAACACGGTAATGTACAGCAGATGAGGGCATCTCAATGTGCGTACACCACAAAGACAAGGTAGTTGTAGCATTAACACTAATCACATATCTACAGGATACAGTACGTACTGCTGTGTGCACCTCCTGTGTGAATATACTCATATCACACAAAATTATTGTATATTATGTGACAGTCATACAAGGTGACATATCAATGGAGAGGGTTCTTTGTGATATAATCATCCTGAAATGAACAATGGAGAGGATATATATCAAAGATGGTATATCCAATAGGGTTTAGGTGCATATTGTGGAGATGTGCAAAATGAACTGCCTGAATACAAATGTAATGTCAGCTCAGGTCTCAGCCAAGCAGCACACATAGCAAAAGGCTCATGGGCAACAGTAGACAGGCACAATTATGGACAATATCAGCATACTACCACCAGTAATCCCATGTCTTTGACATAACATATGTGATTGTGAGTGATCATAAATGGTTCTGCAAGAGCACATTTATACAACTGTCATAATTTGTCAGCAGTCTATGAGGGGTATCAAGCAGACCTTCCTCAAAATTTAACATCTACTGGAGGTGTTAAGAGGGACACTGTTACACCTGTATTTGAAATTATGAGCAATCCTGACAAGTTGACATGTGTACATGGCTTGCATATGGTGCAATCCCAATCCACACTGTCACAAATGTAACCCATGCCATAAATGCTGTTAATCAGCCATGTATTTACTGTGAGCATCACAGGAACAATTATTACACATGCATCTTGTACAACACCTTGACAGGGGTTTCCCACCATCAACCACTAATGTTTATGCAACAAAAAGAATACTTAGGTATGGCCGATAAGATGTGTGGGAGCTCACTGTGACAAATGTGGGACACTAGAGTAACTCATCCCTGGAATATGTCTTGTGAGGTACACAAAGAAGTATGTATTGGACTCGGTTATTAGTGTGATGAGAGCTGAAAATTATGGAGGTATAATACGCTTTGATGTGGATGCCCTGAACATGCTCAGGAGTTGTGTTACATACAAGGGAGTAGTCACCACTGTGAGCACATGCTGGTGGACATTCCACATAATAGCTACCTGACTTGGTCTGCTTGTAGGGGTGTGCTGTCTATATTATTATTAGCTTGTGTATTTCTTTTTATAATGGAACTAATCCCTCCCCATGATTTTTGTTCATCTCCTGTCTCCCCATGGCTGTGGCAGCAATCCTTTGTGTGTGTTGATACTGTCTGTATTATGCCAATACTACACATGGAATCAATGATTGTCTAGTCTGCAGTCCTACACAAAGCTGGTTGGACAAAGAATGTGCAAGTCATTCTTGATGTCTGACACTTAAATAATAGACAGAAAAGGTTCTAGCACAGTGCCCTGAGGTATGAACCTGATCGCTGGGCTCTAGATATAGGTCACTTCAGAGACTTCATCCAATATGTCTGTCATGTATGTGATCCAGCGGTCTACCCACTTGGTGATGTAGGTGTTAATGGCCACTTGTGACAGTTTCTCAGTAATACCTTAGTGTGGATTTGTGTAAAATGCCTTGGCCAGGTCCAGTTATGCAGGATGAAAGTGTTGCCATCATGCATGCCCTTGTTGACCTTCTTGAGAACATCAAACAGATGTAACAGACATGATGTAGCCTGAACAAATCACATGTGTTTCGCACACAGTCAAGATATTTCCTGTGTCCTTTTAGAAAAGGTCCATGATGACTTGTTGGTCTACCTCACAGAAGACGAGAGTCAGGATGGGTCTGTACATGCATGCATCAGGTGATGTTCCCCACAACCAGTCAGAAGGATGCATGTTGATGTACACCCTTCTATGGGAATATAGTCCAGCTGGAGACAGTGTTGATTTATGGATCCAACTGTGGTAGGACCATGTTTGAGTCACGCTATAGGCAACAACCTGTGATGTTGTCAAGGCCCATTGATTCTGTGTTATCAGCCGTGGAGAACACACAGATAAGTTGCCCTCCTTAGAATAAAAACTGAGTAATGTCTGCATGTATACTTTGGCTGATGGCCTGTGGCAACAAGGGGGTGGTGTGTGAGACAAACAGTCAGCTAGCGGATTGTTTATTCCCTCTGCTAGGGTATGTATGGTGGCATCCACATACAGATCTGTGCTTAGTTGTGTATTCCACTTACAATTTCACATTTATTGGAATAAATGATTTATGAAAAGACCTACAAATACAACATTGGTCATTTATCACATGCCATACACTGGTAATATGCACAGAGTCATAAAACTGGCCAAAAATTCAAGAGGGGAAGACTTTAAGAACTTAACTGAGGTGAAAGAAAAAGAGTGGATTATATATTTGAATAGTGATAAGTCACCCGGGCTTAATGACAGGGTCACTTTGAAACCAGTTTTGAAAGCATGACACCTTACACTCTAAAGGTTTCTCTGTTTGTTGTAACCTGTCTGAGTAAATGAGATGCCTTAATTAATGTTGTCTGCTGACTGTGCATTTATTATAAATGAGCTTAAGCTGTGTGTGGTTTTTGGTCTGATGAAGCAGTTGTATAATAGACTGTGAAAGCACTTACCATGTTTGACTGCTTTTATTGTTTTGTGGTGAATTAAAGTTTTTACAGCACTCCAGCCGTGGTATACTCTCTTTCTTTCTTGGGTTTTACTTGAACTGTTTGAACAGAGAGTCTTTTGTCAATTTCTGGATTTTTTTACTGTTATTATACTTTGGCTGAAGGGCTGCGGCAACAAGGGGGTGATGTGTGAGACAAACTGTCAGCTAGCGGATTGTCTAGTTCCTCTGGTTGGGTATGTATGGTGGTATCCACATACAGATCTGTGCTTAGTTGTGTATTCCACTTAAAATTTCACATTTATTGGAATAAATGATTTATGAAAAGACATACAAATACAACCTTGGTCATTCATCGCATTCCATACACTGGTAATATGCACGCAGTCGTAAAACTGTACCAATGTCACATATGCACATCATCTGCATAGCAAATGCCTATATGTGTTTCATGGACAAGCTATGTTTGAGCTGCCTGATGCCATGTTAGAGCACATTACAAATCAGTTGTTTGTAGCTCATGCAGAACATTTCCTAACACAAATGCTTATAGTCACACAATGATGGTGCTGACCACCTCAATAATTCTTAGGTACAGCAACACAACTGCACATACAACAAATTCCACATGGTTGCAATTGAATCAATATATGCAATATATTGGTGGTGTCTATCACAGCATAACGTGTATGAGACAATACTTATGTGACCACATGATCAATATGAATTAATATTGATGTCTGTCACAGAGCATTTAATGATGGTATGTAGATACATGCACACCTGTCCCATACTACAGGTGTCACTGTGATTGCAAAATGTGAACTGTGTAGAAGTTTGATCTACTCTACTACAGCAACACATGCCCTAATATGCTAACAACATACATACAAGTGTACCATACCATGTCGACAGTTCTCAGGTGGCATATTAATGTAGCTGTTATAGAAGGAGCATGTAATGCAATAGTATCAATGGCCATCAATGCATTACTTTTCTTCACAGATTGTAATACCCTCTTGTCGCCATATTGTACAGTCACATTTCAATATAGCACATGTCAGTAACAGCAGTATTGACATGTCAACTGTTCATATGGTCACAGGACACTATTAGGCTAATGGCCAACATCACATGAAATCCTACCAGTTATTATACAATGCAAAAATAAAACCCAATAGCTATATTATGGAAGATAGTAAGACTTTTGTGAGTATGTGTATATTTGTTGGATTGCACTACATCATGTCACTGTTCATACAGGACATGTGCACCACACCATGACAGAATTACTAATCACACATACAGTCATCTGGAGATGGCCTGCAGAGGCTCAATGAAGGACTCTGCTTCATGATGTGTGTATGCATATCTGACATGAGGACATCCTCCTCTCCTTTGCAAGAAGGATGTTATGTGACCAGAGGAAAAAGGAGGATGGTGGATGCATGGGGCTAAGTGAAAGGTTTTGTGGTAGTGCAATGAAGAATGATTCCAAACATCATACAATGGCCATAACATAACACCAATCATGCACACAGTAGTAGACTGGACCTGATTTCAACATTACACATGTGTAGGTATAGAATATGAATGCCATGCAATATCACAGTAGCAGCACCAGATATGTCTCACTATAACACTGCCATGTTGCACTTTATGGAGTATGATAGCATCATTGTTTGCTGAGGAGAACATGTTGGGAGGAGAGTAGGTTATGGATGTGGAGTCACATCCCTGTGCAAAATTATCTCAAAAGTGATAGCTGTATGTATAGACACACACACACATTGCATGCTTTCAGATTAGAACACCTATATGTGTAGGCAAAATAACTTGCAAACACAGTAGTTAATGCTGCTGCTACAGCACAGATTTGTCCTGAATGTTGTCAGAGTGCATGTTATACAG
Source organism: Protopterus annectens (assembly GCF_019279795.1). Classification (NCBI taxonomy): domain Eukaryota; kingdom Metazoa; phylum Chordata; order Ceratodontiformes; family Protopteridae; genus Protopterus; species Protopterus annectens. The sequence goes on from NC_056745.1 coordinate 1,512,130,560, forward strand.
GATGATATAATCATTGTGTGCTACAACAAGATGTGCAGAGGAGGGTTAGACTTTATCACCATAGTGATTGTTGACTACACATACAGTTGACTACAGTGAGAATAATAGCCCTACCTAACTATTTATAGAGCACAGTACTTAACACAAGTTCCACAGCACAAGACTGCCTTTTATAACGTCTGACAACACTTTATACCTGATGACATCAGTGAGAAACAATGAGAACACAACCCCTACCTAACTATTTACAGAGCACAGTACTTAATGCAAGTGTCACAGCACAAGTCTGGCATTTTAAGTGTCAGACAGCACTTTATATCTGCTGACACCAGCAGAGTCTGGTGAGGATAAGATGGTTGTAGCAGTGCCCACATGTGGTGTGAAATGCTCTCTCCAGTGATCACCAATTAAACACACAATAGTTAACTACAATATGATTAGAACTCCACACCTAAGAACACTGATGAAAGAACTCAGTATTTAATGCAAGCACCATGGCACATGTCTGACTTTGACAATGGAGCTGGACAATTTCTAGTGGATTATATGATTATTGGATGTTTGAGAGAAGATGTTGGGAGGCCAGAATAAATGCACATGTAGTCGTGTACAACTGTCAAAATATTTGTACTCCATGGAATTGCTTTGTTGACTGTAGGCTACATAGTTATGTTCTGCTGACTAGACACACACACACACACACACACACACACACACACACACACACACACACACACACACACACACACACACACTCACACACACAGTGCAAATTGTGGATGTAGTATTTCCTATTGTGTTTCAATGTGCAGGTATACTTTAAGAGACAGCTGTACAAACTATATGTAAACAGCTGTCAGGAATGCATGTAGCAGTAATGAGACATTTTCTTTCCCAGTATATTGTGTACATGACACACTTAAATTGTCAAATACCAGCACACACATATTTGTGATCATATCTGACTCTTCATATTTGTGATTAATTGCTGTCCACATCAGTACAAGTATTAGACAATCTGAATGTGTATTGTCAGTATAAAGATGTATGTGGTATGTAAAAATGCATTTTTTAATTTATTTCTGTAGTGTAGTTGATATTTGGGAACAAGTACTGAGAGACCAAGTTTCAAGTGCATGGGTGCAGGTAACACATGACTACAGTGTAAATATGTGTTCTTTCCATAAATAGTGCCTTCTCTTTGGTTGTGTTTTCACAAGTACTATCATGGGATGAAGACTAACTGGGCAGTACTATAAGTAACACATGCCAGTAAGCGATTTCCATAGTGTACTGCTGAGCAGCTGGTTTGTGAGAGCATCAGCAAAGTGTTTGCATATGCAAGATACACATTTATGGACTCCTACTTGAACTTGAGAAGTACTTATCTATACTGGCTATGGTGCTCATAAATAGTTCATATTGGAAATGTTGTGTTATAAATTATCTAACCTTAAAAATGTATTAATACTGCCTTTGTTATTTGTACGTAGTTAAGTGTTAAGCAAACTCGGGCATCTGCTTCATTGAAAACATTATGAGATTTCTGTTGGTTTGCTTACCTCCGCACAAACACACTAAGCAAAGACAACACTATGGGTAGTACTTAGTGTAAGAAACACACATGTTTCATAGCTGACCCTGTGCCTGAAGAATTTAGGCATTTAGGCTGTTATTTTGAGCCCAGATGTTTCAGGGTTTGAATCCAGCTCTATCTTGTAATTTTAAATATGCATTCATAATGTAATTAAATAATTACATGTGATAATTATTGAAATGTAAGATGGAATAACTACAGTGAAGTACTATATATAAACAAACAATACTCTGGTGATTTATGTCAACAGTGCACATATGGAGTTACATATTGATACAGTCATCAGACTGAATAAAATATTTTTTACATGAAATATTTAATATGAGAGCCTTTATTCTACTTTAACTGCAAGTTTTCATTACTCTCTGTGTGTGCTGACTGCTGCACAATGCCACTTAGCATGTCTGCTCAGTGGCAACCCACATAGAATGCAATGTAACTGTTTTGTCTAATGTCTCCTTCCTGTCTGCAGGTGTTCTGGGCCTGCAGGTTTTGTGGAAGCTTGCTGACCATTGCACAATACCACTTAGTGGGTTTGCACAATGCAAAGTAGAAGACACAACAATGTACTGTATCCTTTCTGAAACTGAGAATGTCTGGTTTTTGTGTGGGCCATTAGACTGTGTTTGTGCGGAGGTAAGTGACATGCGAATATGACAAGCAGAGCTAGGCATGCATTAACATTTAATGATAAATGTGAGACATGAGCCATGATCTACAGATACTATATACTGGGTGGCTCATCATTTTTACCAAGTGTGTTATACTCAGATTTAAATCACAGCTGCAATTTATGTGTCTTTATAATACAAGTAAGTTAACATTAAATTTTAATGTATTTATCCATTTCACTGTGTTTGTGCTAAGCCGTGCATCACATAAATAGTAATACTATAAAAAAATACAAAATACATCTTAACACATTAAAGATTTCTGCAGAACTCTGGATTTTAATTGTCAGACTACAGTAAGGGTGTTTTATCTCTCTTTGCCAAAGAAACAGTTTTACAGCAGGAATGAAAATCATTATGCATATAAGCAAGTCCCATTTCCACCACAGTATTATAAAGACGTATAACATTTGCACCCTGTCAGTTGTTTGTACATGTGTTGCTTACATATTTAGTGCAATGAATGATCACACAACCATTTATGAGTGTTGTTTGCACTAGTGCAGCTCTGTCTTCCCTTTATGTTGTGTTCATTCTTCTGTTATGTGTGCTGTACTCTCACACATGCAGTCTATATGGCATTTTGTATCATTGTCCTTAAAATGTATGACAAGATTACAAAACAGTAAAATATAGTTTTCATTAAAGAAAGTAGGGTTTGGCTATTAGTGCACTGAATATGATAAATTGTCATGCATTTCCATTTTAAACATTATTACAATTATGTCTACACTTTGTAAGTGTATCCTGGCTGACACATCCACTGCATGCAGGGCATCTGAATTGTTGTGTATTCCTTCTCCTTCCCACTAACCATTCACAGTTGCAATCCATTAGCAACAAACACAAAGATAGTGCTTACACTATGTTTTCATCTGCTACTTTAATCTAAATGTTTGGGATTCAGCAATTCTAATGAGTTCACACCTCATTTGTATCTTCACCATGATCAGAGGCCTGAATCTACACCATAAAAAGGGAACCATATAGCTATGGAACTTCAAGGTGAGAGGACTTGTATATCTGTAGAATACAGTACAGAAGAATGAGATTTCTTTAGATTTATCTGCACACAAGGCTTATGATGTTGCTAAGGTACGCTTGTATTTTTCAGGTACATGCTAGATTTGTTCACATGTTATGAAAAGAACTGCTTTATATATATATATATATATATATATATATATATATATATATATATATATATATATATATATATATTTATGGGTCTAGGATTATTCACTGAAAGTGCATTTCACTGAAAGTCAAATGACTGTGCACAAATCACTGAAAGCTCAATTCACTGAAAACACAATTCACTGAAACACATTTCACTGAAAGTTATATATGGCCATTTCCCTACTGTAGTGCAACCCTGGAGTTAGTATATATAGTAAGGGGGGTGTTGGGGCCACCACCCTCCACATTGGGGGGGTGGGGGTAGCCCCCCACATAGTTTGGATATATATTATGTTCAGAAAAGAGTAACGTATTGGAATTGCAAGTATCCATGTATATAGTTCAAAATATTTAAAATAGGTGGGGGACTATGCCCCCCACACCCCCCAATGTGGGGGGTGGTACCCCCCACACCCCCCCTTACTATATATACTACCTCCAGGATTGCACTACAGTGGGGACAATGCCATTTATAACTTTCAGTGAAATGTATTTCAGTGAATTGTGTTTTCAGTGAAATGTGCTTTCAGTGAATAGTCCTCGACCCATATATATATATATATATATATATATATATATATATATATATATATATATATCATACACACACACACACACACACACACACACACACACACACACACACACACACACACACATTAGAAGATTAAAACGTTATCTGTATGTACTTTTCTATAGGTCACTCTTGGCAAAGGCATTTTTGCCATGGATTGACTTTCAAAATAGACAGCCTTAATAACTTTCATTACAAGTGCTATTGTTAAAACTGGTTACCTTAAAGTATTTTCTATGTTTTTCCATGGCAATGTAAAGTACTATGTTGTCAATGATACAGGGGTGTTATGCTTCTAAGATGGCCCATAGACACCACCAGAGGAGTGCTGGTCGCACTGAGGGGTAACTAGCAATTGTATAATTTACTTTTGGGTTATAAATCTGTACACATTTTGTGAAAATTGTGTGGAAAACATTCTTAACAGGTAAATTATGTGTTATTCCTCGGATTCTACAAACTGTCTTTTTCCTGTTTTGGGGGTGGGGGAGCCAAGTACAATTTGTTTGTTTCCACATCACAAGTTGGGTTTCCAGAGTTTTGCTCTTGCAATTGCGTAGTCATCCTGGTATTTCCATGGGTGTATGGGGGAACTTGTATGCGATTTGTGGCACGCTGTAGCATAGCATTCAGGAATTGATTTAGGATCCTGGATGCTGATGCCTGTGATATCCCCAGCATATGACCTGTTATCCTCTGAAAGGTTCCTGTAGCTAATATTCTAAGTGGTACACATACCTTACTCTCCACAGGTGTTGGTTCCTCTCGGTTTGCCCTTGCTGTCAGTTGAGGATGACAGAAGTTGCAGAGTTCCTGTAGCGCTCTACAGTTTCCACATCATGCAGACCATGGTAAGTTAACATTGGTCTAAATACTCTTCTCCTTCTTGGCCGGGGTCTATTTGCAGCATCAGCCACAGCACCAGCAGCACAGACTTGTGCCTGTTGCACATACATATGTGTAAGAGCAACCGTTGCCCTTAACATTGCTTCAGTGCAGAGTAGGTATTCGCAGGGAAAACCAGCACTGAGTCTATATGATTGCTTTATAGCTTGTCGAGTAGCTCTTCCATCCTGGATTGGGTGATTAGCATACATTTCAGCTGCTTATGCTGTAATTAGTATGTTACAAGGTTTACTGTGTTTGTGCGGCTCTACATGACATGTAGAGTGACTTACTGAATACAAAACAGTGTGTTACCATGTGCCAGGTTTTAATGAACTGTGCAGGCTTTATTGAATCTGCACTCCAGTTGATGTTACACTTCATACATCTGGATCATGTCTAAACAAGGTCAGTAAACCAACTCACCTACATGTTAACAAATTATAAATGAAATAAAAATTAAATGAGTAAATTGGAAAAGCAGAAGTACTATTGAAGATGCATGAAGGTCATCACAATCTCACCAACTGCTGTGAAAGGGCAAAATGTCCATGTGGTGACTAAATATTAGCCAAGACATTCCCTGGGATTCATGAAGCTTGCGCCAGGTGCAGGTGTAACATCGGCATTCTAACACCAAATATGGCTGCCGAGCGATCCAGCTATGAGCTGCTCCCACGTACACTACCTGCGTACGCTATGCCCGCACAACTCCCGGGCCCTGTATGCTAATTACCCCATGTGCAGCAGTGTAGCATGCAAATGAAGGTGTGTAGCGATCCAGGAAGTTGTGCAGGCATAGTGTAAGCATGGAGAAATGTAAACTGTAGAAAACGGTTTACATTTTTGCAAACATAAAATCGGAGCCATGACAGCTGACCAAACACATGCATTATATTGTCAATATATGCCAATGGCTAAATATATAGCCATTGGCATAAAAAAAAAACATGCACAAAATATAAAATTAACATTTAATATATATAGTCGCACTATCGCAATGCTGAAGCGCAGGGCAGCAGTGCGCAAAGGGGATCACAAGAAAAATATAAAAATATAGAATAAAACTGCAATGAAACACATATCATGATTTCCCCGTAATAGTCAATGGCAGGCATGTTACACCACACCATGGCGCAAGGGTGGCTAAGGGGCTGTGACAGTGTTATGCGCAGTAGCCAAGAATTAGTAGGCAATGCCATGCAAATGAGAGGAGTAATAGTGAATCACAGATTCCCCGCTGGTGTAAGGATGCACCTCTCAGCGTAGCATTATAACACCGAGGTGTGCCATTGAGATAAAGATGAAATCAAGAGAGGGGTGTGTCACCATTGTTGTAAGCACATTGGAGCATTGCTAAACCAGTTTGCCCCTAGCTAGGCAAAGCTGCAGGATAGGGGTGTGTTGAACTGGCCATAGCTATGCTTAGCTGAGAGTACACAAGGTAACCGAGTATGCATGTGAACGGAGATGAAAATGCACGTAAACCCGGTAAACAGGTTTCTGCAGTGCGCACTGCAGCTGAAACAGGAAAGATATAGGAAAGAAATAAGGAAATGCTGCAGCAGTGAAATTGGAGTACAAATGCCTAATTAACACCTAGGAGCCTACAGTGGGCCATTGACAACAGCTAACAAGGCTGCAAGCAGCTACATGCAGAACAGGAAAAGGGAGGGGCTGTACTGTAAAGAAAACAGTAAAGTGGCAAAGCAGAACAAAGCCAATTTTCAGTATATCAGCTACAAGACATATTTTGCCAGGACTGGGTAGGGAAAGTACAAAACAAGAAAGACGGCAGGTGGATGCATGCCTGATAATGGGAGGGGATCCAGGTTTAAATGTGAATTAAAGGGCAACAGACTATTCAAGGCAGGCAAGTATATCTCCACAGTAAAAGGCCCCACACTAGCAGTACTCATTGCAAAACCCATAATTAAGACACGCTGCAGCTGGAATAGCTTGTACACACCCACTGACATCAGCAGCATCCATAGCACAATAGTATAAAGTGTGAAAGCACCTTACACACATTTGTATATTCCCATACGCTCTGCACCAGTGGTGTATACAGAACGGTAACTTTTAGTATGTACATGTTAGGGGCTGCCGTAGCTTTGATCCACCAGCATGTGTTGGAGACTGAAGGTGGTGTGGAGGATGATGCACACAACCACCTCAGGCTCCAGAGGAGGAGGAGAGTATTCAGATCCAGGGTAACCTACCAGGGGATACATGATCTGGAGATAGTAGAGCATTACAGGGTGGACAGGGACATCCTACAGCAACTTGTGGAGCTGTGACGGCCATGCCTCAGAGCCAGAACAAACAGAGGGGAACCCATTCCAATGGATACAAAGGTATGTGTAAGCCTGAGAATACTAGCTACAGGTACATTTCAAAGACCCAATGGATATCATGGGGATCTCACAGGCATCAACATCCAGGGTACTACACCATTTCCTGGATGCCATGTTACCACATGCCAATGAGCACATATACTTCCTCCGAACACAGGAGGAGTTGGCCAGCAATATGCATCTCTTTCACCATGTGGCAGAATACCCGGAGGTACTGGGTGCAATAGACTGCATGCACATACACATTAAGTCACCACCCAGTGAGCAGGGTAGGTGCTACATAAACCACAAGGGATACCCGTCCATCAACTGCCAGGTCGTGTGCAATGCCCAGGGCATTATCATGGATGTGTGTGCTGGCAGCCCTGGAAGCTATCACGACTCCCACATCTGGCATGCCTCACAGCTGTATCAGTTATTTTCAAGGGGGACATCCCAAATGGCCACCTGATGGGGGATGCTGGCTATGCACTGGAATCGTGGATGATGACTCCCATCAGAAATGCACACACACTCATGCAGGAACGCCATAATGAGGCACACGCACAAACCAGAATCATTATAGAGTGTGTGTTTGGGATGCTGAAATCATAGTTCCATTGTTTGGATATATCTGGTGGAGCCTTGCAGTACTCTCCAGGCACGTGTGCCCACATCTTCATAGTATGTGCCATACTACACAGTATAGTCCTGTGGAAACAGCTGCAGCAGGGACAAAATGGTGAAGGCCCTCACAGCCCACCACCATTGCCAAGGGCCCCACAGGCACAGAGGTACTCAGACCATGAACACCCTGAGCCAGCCCCAGTAGGCAGATGGAGGCATGCCCAGTATGCCCATGCCTTGGCAAAGAGGGAACATATAGCACACACACTGACAGTGTAGGCACCTAGGGACTGACACCTTTCTCCACCTGCACACACAGTAAAAATGGATGGCACACACACACACACACACACACACACACACACACACACACACACACACACACAAGACTACCTGTAAATTGTCATATATAGGCAGTCTACTGCATGCATCCAACATAGGCAGCCCTCAACTATTGCATACACAGCTGCCATTGGCACAAGGTAAGTCAACACCTGAACAGTAAATTAAGTTATCAGCATGTGCTGATTCTGTATGTATAGATTCATAGGTAGGTACTTGGCCAACTGCCAGAGACCATTCATAAGCCCAGCCAAAATGTGTCAGCTTTTGCCACCCCATTGATTCATTAACTGTCTCTCTGTGGAGTAGAGCCAATGGCCGGATCCCTGGGGTGCATCTACTGATCCCCATCCACTCTTCAAGATTTCTCTTGCAGAGTGTTAGTGAGGGGCTCTGTATAATGTAGTTAGGGATGTTGTTCCAATGTATGGGGAGTGTCTGTGACAGGAATCTGTCCCTCCAGCATCTTCCAGTTATTGTTGTGGCAAGGTTCAGCTCACTACAGTATGTGGCTCACTGTGACATGGAATTCCATAGATGGAGCATATTCATTAAGCCTGAGTTCGACATGGCTATGTTGGCCAGTGGAGATCATCTCTGGGTAAACAAGATGCCACTGAGTAAAGCAGGAGTTTATTCTATCTGGCTGCATAGGCCATATGTTGGAGGCCAGTATTCCCCTCGGTGAGGTACATTCATGGACCTCCCAGCTGTTGAAAGTGTCTTCTGAGGTACATCCCAAATGGGTTATTATACCCTATGATGGGACTGATGAGTGATGAGTAAAGGAGAACTTTAACCCCAGTATGTCTAGATGGGAATCCTTTAGTAATCAGATGAGCTACATAGAAGGATGTCCTAACTACTGTGGAGATATGATTGTCAAAGGGGAGATCACTATCTACCTTAGTCCCAAGATACCTCTTACCTCGTCCATATTAAAGTGGCTGCCACTTATGTGTTAATATGTGGGTGCTTAATATTCCACAATGGAATGAGCATGCAGTTAGTGGCACTTGGCTGGAGGCCGTGATGTTGACACCCTGTGATGGTCTCTGTGAGGCCCCTTGAGGAATGTCTCTGTCAGCTGGACTATCAATCATGGCTCCCAGTTCGCAGTCATTGCCAAACATGGTTTGCCGTAGTCAACATGTGTTTGCCTGTACCTCTGAGAAGTATATGCCAAACAGTAGGGCTCCCAGGACTGAGTCCTGTGGGACACCAGTCGTGACTGGTCAAGAGTTGGACCTGGAGACAGCTAGTTGTACCATGTGGGTTCTGTGTGTAAGCCCGTTGGCAACCCAACTTGTGATGTACAGGTGTATGTACAGGCTGGTGTGTTTATCAATAATACCTGAGTGGGGCATGGTGTCAAAAGACTTGGCGAGGTCCAGGTAGTATGTGTGAACCACCTCCACCATCATCTAATGTCTTGGTGACTGTATGTAAAACGTCAAACAGGTTGAGTAGGCATGAACTTCACTCAACCAAGCTGACCTGAGTTGGGTCACGTGTTCAGAGGTTACCAATGTCTTTGTTAATGAGTGCCATGAGGATGCGATTCATACCATTACAGACCAGGCTAGTCAGCCTTATGGGGTGGTAGTTACCATGGTCAGTTGTGATTCCACCTTGATGGAGTAGAATAACTGTTGCCATGTGCCATTGTATGGGTATGTAGCCTGTGGAGAGGCTGAGGTTGGAAAGATTAATTAGGTGGTGGGTCAGGTTGTCTTGTACAGTTTGCAAAATGCAGTCTGGGACAACATCTGCCTCCACTGACGCTGTGTTCTGCTGTTAGAGAGGGCTATTTCCACCTGTGTGTCTGATGTGTGGGATACTGTACCTTTCGGGTAGTATTGTGGACTCTTTAGGGGGTGAAGTATGCACTGAATGTATCTGCAAGGATGTTGGCGATATCAGTAGGGTAGCATATTTTGTACTATATTTCACCGGCACAGTGCAAATCTGTGTGTCACCACTTAGATCCTTGACATAGCCAAAGAAGGCTTTGTGGTTATCTTTCGAATCCTTGCGTATTTTCCTGCTGATGTTAGCCTTGGATGATGTCATAAGGGACCTACGTATCATACTAATAGTGGTCACGGATGTCTGCCCTTCGTGAGATCTGCTGTTTGTATGGAACACTGTCCTACTTCTGTAGTATAGCCATTTTATTGCAGAAGTCCACCAGACTGATGTCCTTGTCTAGAAGGAGTGAGTCCTGGTTTACCAGTGATGGCACGATCCATATATCTGTGTAGGTGCTTATAGACTGCATTTGTAAATCTGTCTGCATCATGAGCAGTGTTTCCCCTTAGCATGGGGGCTGTGAAACCCCTCGACCCCTGCCACTAGTAGTGTAAATTTAGCTGTAGGAAAGGTATACACTGTGGTATCCATGGGTGGGGAAGATGCTTGTGTGTGGAAACAGTGAATAGTTCCTGGTCAGATCTAAACAGTGACAGGTTAACCTCCGCTGTGGTGCACCTGTTGCCCATGCTGGTGATGACCACTTCTAGTAAGTTTCCACCCCTCATTAGGGAGGTTACCACCTGATATAGGGCATATGAGGTGATAAATTCCAGGAAACGCTGGGCCTGGAAGTGAGTACTGGAGTACGTTTCCCAGTTAATGATATGGTAGCTGACATTGACCAGTGCCATGGTGTGCATTAGGATTGTCATGTTCTCCACTGTCTCTAGGTAGGTGGAGTGATGGTCCTGGGTCATGGAGGGTGATCCATAGCAGGCCACAGTTTACATTGCAGTTGTGACTGATGTTAACTGCACATGGATGATCTCAGCGGTATCATGCTGCCCCACTAACCCGGAGGCATAGATATCCCTGATGAATATGGATACACCCCCTCCATGTCTGTGTCAGTCCATGTTCTGTGACTGAAATATGTGGTATGGGTTGTGGTCTGGTAGTACTGGTGTGCTCTCAGGAGCCTTAAGACAGATCTCAGTTACTGCACAGATGTTGATGTTGTCCATCCTGAGGAGTGCTGTGAGTGCATGCATGTTGTGATCACAACTCCTGGTGTTGAGTAGCATAACCCTCATTGATTCTGCTAGTGTGCTGTTTACGGAGCTGGTATTCATCTTCGAGACTCTCCTAAATAAGGCACCATGGGGGCACCAATAGCCTTGGCCAGTATTCCAAATCCTAAGGCTGACACATAGGCCGGTATGGTATTGTTGCATGCATGTTCCCCATCTGTGCTTGTTTTTCATCACTCCTGTAGGTAACCTACTGGTAAGCAATAGAAAGCCTTAAACTTATACAAGTCTTCTAACTTCCAAAATAGGCTTTTGGAGTGACTAAGTATCAGTATTCTGTATGTTCTTGCTGTACTTAACTGTTTTCTGACTACATGGTGATTTCTCACTGTATATTGTGATCTGAAGGTCTGTTTATTCACATATTATGGCTGTGTTGGCCTGCACTTTAGAGGTTCACAGATAGCCTACTACCTAAATGCCCAAGGGCAATTAGAATCATAGCTACAGTGTGTTGGCTTTCTCCGCACCATTGATAAAGTAACTGAGTGTCTGTCAAGCATAGCCAATGAAGCAATTCCAGGCAGAGTTGCTGGAAGCTGTTGAAGACTGGGGTTGTGGAGGGTGATAGGGGCACTTAGTGATCTAAAGAGGGCATGTTAATGTGACAATTCAACACCATTCAATTTCCCCAACAGGTCTTGCAGCTATCGAACTGGACAGGCTCCCCCTCCCCCTGGCTATATAGTTCTGGGACACATACCTTACTTGGATAGAAGGAAGTTTCTCTGTTCACCTGTGAGAGAGGGGAGCTTTCAGCAGGCTATCTGTCCCTGGAGGAGTGGTTTCAGCCCAGACGTTAGTAGTTTATTGGCCTTTTGGGGCTAATTTTGATTGTATCTGCTCTATTTTCGGAAAAAATATATATATACTTGATTCCCACCTTTCTGAACTAGTATAGTCCAGTTTTCAGGTTATTGCTGAATCCAGGGCTGGGTTACAAGTTACTGTGTTGCCATTACCTTACTTGGATAGAAGGAAGTTTCTCTGTTCACCTGTGAGAGAGGGGAGCTTTGATCAGCCTATCTGTCCCTGGAGGAGTGGTTTCAGCCCAGAAGTTAGTAGTTTATTGGCCATTTTGGGCTAATTTCTATCTCTTTCACTTCCCTGCTATAAAAACCTCATTTGCACAGTTTGTACGCTTGTATTCTGCTCAGCAAGTGCCTTCCAGGTGTTCTGCAGAGTCTACAGCAGCAGAGAGACAAATGAGTGACTTTGGAGTGATTATCACATTTCTACTTTTCTTGCTGTCTTAACTAATTCCACCTAAAAACGCCAGTTTCTTTAGCGAATCTGTGGTTTAAAAAGTTTGTTATTGTATACAACTCTGCACAGCTCCTTGTGGTGTCCTGCAGAGTGATACAGGCAACAGAGAGATCCAAGAGAGACTTTTCCAGATTTAAGTATTTTTTTCTCTGTTTTTTTGCTCCGACTGCCTTTTCCCACCCAAAATGCAGATTTCTAACTGATCTGTGCTTTAAAAAAGTTTAAATTGCATTTGCATTCTGCTTTTTACAGTTTTTGCACTTGTTTTATATCACTTTAAGTTGTTTTTGTGTTGTATAACTGTTGTAGGCAACACACTAAAGTGCGCTAGCCTGTTTATAGCATTTACAGTGTTTTCTGTGTGTTTTTCTACTGTTTCCTGAAAAAGAAAAACAGACCAAAAAATATTCTCTTTCCCGCCTTTGCTGAACTAGATTAGTCCAGATTTTAGGTTTTGCTGAATTCTGGACTGTGGTATAGTTTCCTGTGTTGCCCATATCCTTACTTGGATAGGAGGAAGCTTCTCTGTTCACCAGTGAGAGTGGGGAGCTTTGAGCAGCCTATCTGTCCCTGGAGGAGTGGTCTCAGCCCTGAAACTAGTAACTTATTGGCCGTTTTGGGTCAATTCCTATCTCTTTCAGTTTCCCTGCTTTAAAACCCACATTTGCACAGTTTTGCGCCAGTATACAACTCTGCACAGCTCCTCGTGGTGTCCTGCAGAGTGATACAGGCAACAGAGAGACCCAAGAGAGACTTTTCCAGATTTAAGTATTTTTCCTCTGTTTTTATTTGCTCTGACTGCCTTTTCCCACCTAAAAAGTGAATTTCTAACTGATCTGTGCTTTAAAAAGTTTAAATTGCATTTGCCTTCTGCTTTTTATAGTTTTTGCACTTGTTTTATATCAATTTAAGGCATTTTTGTATTGTATAACTGTTGTAGGCTACACACTAAAGTGCGCTAGCCTGTTTATAGCATTTACAGTGTTTTCTGTGTGTTTTTCTGATGTTTCCTGAAAAAAAATATATATATTCTCTTTTCCCGCCTTTGCTGAAATAGATTAGTCCAGATTTCAGGTTTTGCTGAATTCCAGACTGTGGTATAGTTTCCTGTGTTGCCCATATCCTTACTTGGATAGGAAGAAGCTTCTCTGTTCACCAGTGAGAGTGGGGAGCTTTAAGCAGCCTATCTGTCCCTGGAGGAGTGGTCTCAGCCCTGAAACTCGTAACTTATTGGCCGTTTTGGGTCAATTCCTATCTCTTTCAGTTTCCCTGCTTTAAAACCTGCATTTGCGCGGTTTTGCACGATTTTGCGCATAACGCAGCATTGGGCAGCACCGCGTAAATGGGTTTAAACTATTCCCGGCTCCACAACGTCTGCTCTTTACTTTTTCCCTTAGAACTGTTCTAAATCTCAAAGTAAGCACTCTATTTTCATTCTAAAGCCCTGCAGTTGCTCGTATAAGTAATCTTATAAGTAAGCACTAATAAACTAAAGCACTACACCCTTTTATACTCCCTTTAAGTACTTGGCTCCCTATTGGTCCTTTTTGATCAGTCAAAACGTAGTTCCTTATACTATTCTGGCATGTCCAAAAGTCAGTTTCGGGTTTACTCTCCAGTCCAGCTGGTGAATCTGGGAATCTTGAGGCAATGTTACAACTGCCTTATGTACACAGACCACCCTCTCCTCCTCCCAACAAGCTCAAATATATGTGAGAGATGCAACTATATAGCCAAACTGGAGGCTGAGCTCTCTCAACCCAGTACTGGCACAGTCAGTCAGGAGAAGTTAACCACACACACCACAAATCCAGTCTCACATAGACCTATCGCAACAGTAAACCAAACACATAAACACACAAAAACATGCTCGGAGGCTCTAAATAAAAATCTGCCCAAGCAACAGAGACCTCCAAAGCAGACTTCCAAGCAACTGCTACCCCACAACAATACCCACGTATCACATAGCTTACAAAGTCAGTGTGCCACACAGTCACAGCCCTTAAGGCTAAACAACACAACTAATACACTTGTAATAGGTGACTCTATTGTCATACACACTGACGTCTCACTCACCAGGCTGAACAAGGAGAAGATCACTGTAAGCTGCCTGTTGGGTGCCAGGATCTGCCACATAACACAAGCACTCAGGTCACTCCAAAGCAAGTACAAATATGACTCTGTCATTGTCCATGCTGGTGTGAATGACCTGAGGCGTACCTCCCTGGACTACATGAAAAGAGACATAGAGGAGCTCTCTGATCATGTAGCCCAGGCCGGTATGACCCTGACCTTGAGTAGCATCTTACCCTCACCAAGAATGATGCCACAGTATAAAGACAAAATGATCAATTTTAACAATTGGCTAAAGTATTGGTGTCATTCAAAGGGGATCCAGTGTCTGTCAGCCTGGGATGACATGCTCGACAAGCCATGTTGCTTCGCTAGGGACAGCTTGCACCTGTCACCCCTGGGCTTTCGAATACTGGCTAAGGCTCTTGCCAGCCCCATAGTGCCTTTTTTAGGCAAGGCTCAAAAGACAAACACACCTCCATAGACAACACAAGGAAAAAGAAACTAAGGGTAATGCTGCTCAATGCCAGAAGTCTAAACCTCAAGATGCACGCACTCGAGGCTCTTCTCAGTATGGAGAATATCGATATCTGTGCAGTAACAGAAACCTGGTTCAAGGCTCCCGAGAGCACCCCAGCACTACCAGGTTATACCTCATACCATGCTTTTCGGCCTCAAAACTCGGACCGAACCACAAAGGAGGGAGTATCCATATTCATCAAAGATACCCACACCTCCAGGTTAGTAGCACTGCACGAAGCATCGGAGACCATCCATGTGCAACTAACAGTGGGCAAAACTGCCTTTCAGTTTGTAGCCTGCTACAAACCACCCTCCCAAACTTAGGAACCCCACTCGGCTTTCCTGCGAACACTGGAGAATATGAAGGTCTCTCCAAACACCATCATATTGGGTGACTTCAACTACCCAAACATAGACTGAGAGCACTACTCAAGCCCCAACAACCTCGCCCAATGGTTCCTAGAATTTATAAACTCAAATGCTATGGAACAACTGGTCACCACTCCCACAAGAGGGGAAAACATATTGGACCTGATCATCACCAACATGGGGACTCTATGTTCCATACCAGTGGTATACCCCTCATTGGTGAGCTATGACCATAAATTAATCTCACTGGCATCCATATCCCACCCCCACCCCCAGCCAAGTTAACCACGGTGAAGAACTTCTCAAAAGCAAACTTCACACTTCTCAAAACCAAAGTGGAATCCTTCAAAGCCCCCGGGCCAGTGGAAAATACGGCCCAAACCACAGAATCCTTTACAAACACATTCTATGAACACCTACAGGAATGCATGGATCATGCTATCCCAAATAAAATCAAGACTCACTCCTCCAAAAGCAGGAGACCTGTCTGTTGGACCCCAGCCATAAATAAGCTATACAACAGAAGGAGGAAGCTACTACATAATAGAGCAAAATCCCAAAAAGGGAAGGCATCTCTGATCAGTACTAGCAAGAAACTATGATCCCTCATAAAATCATTTAAGGCCAGCTTCAAAAGAAAAATTGCAGAAGACGCTAAATATAATCACAAGGCCTTCTTTTGTTATGTCAGGAACCTGGGTGGCAACTCCCAGATATGCTCTGAGTTAGTGCAAAATGACAAAAAATACACTGAACCCACAAACATTGCCAACATCCTGGCAGACAGGTTCAGCGCAAACTTCTCCCCTTCCTCCCCAAAGAGCAAATGTCTATCCCAACAGAGTGTAGCTTCCTGACATTACAGATGCACAGGTGAGAGCTGCCCTTTCCACAGCAAAAAAAAACACAGCATCAATGGGACTGGACGGTGTCCCGGGCTGCGTCTTACACAAGCTCCAAGAAGAACTGAACCCTCACATCAAGTTACTGTTCAATCTCAGCCTTACTACAGGATATGTACCCAAGGAATGGCTTACAGCAACAGTGGTCCCACTCCACAAAGGTGGTGCCACAACGGACCCCGGAAACTATCGCCCTATAAGCCTGACTAGCCTGGTCTGCAAAGCTATGGAGTGTATCATCATGGAACTCATAAACAAAGACATTGGGAACCTCCAAACACTGGATCCTACCCAATTCAGCTTTGTTAAGGGCAGATCTTGCCTCTTGAACCTGGTTGACTTCTTTGAAACAGTCACCAAGGCCATAGATGAAGGGAAGGTAGTCCACACAGCCTACCTGGACCTCGCATAAGCCTTCGACACAATACCCCACTCGGACATCATAAATAAGCTCACCAGCTTAAATATCAACCCCTATGTCACAAGATGGGTTGCAAACTGGCTCAGGGATAGAACCTACATGGTCAGTATTACAGGTGCCATGTCAGACTCTAAACCAGTTACAAGTGCCGTCCCACAGGGCTCAGTCCTGGGACCTCTCTTGTTCGGTATATATTTCTCTGAGATACAGGCTAACATAGGAGGACTATGGCTGACCAGGTTCGCAGAGGACTGCAAACTGGGTGCCATAATCGGCTCACCGACTGACACAAGCATCCTCCAAAAGGGTCTTACAGAGACGGATAACTGGTGCTAGAGCCATGACCTAAAGCTGAATGCCAAAAAGTGCATAGTCATCCCCTTTGGGAAAAACAAAGTGCCCACAAATTACCACATAGGTGGCAATCCATTAAGTACGGACGAAGTAATTAGGGATTTCGGGACCCAAGTAGATAGCAATCTCTCCTTTGACAATCACGTTGCCAAAGTGATTAGAAAGACCTTCTATATAGCCCACCTTATCATGAAAGGTTTCACATCTAGATCAAGAGAGGTCATTGTGTCCCTCTACTCATCACTCATCAGGCCCATAATAGAATACAATGCCCCATTTGGGATGTACCTTACCCGACACTTGCAGCAACTGGAAAGACCCCAAAAGTACCTCACCAAGAGGATCAATGGACTCAAACATATGCCCTACGCAGTTAGGCTAAAGAAACTCCAGCTCTACTCAGTTGCTTACTGCCTACTCAGAGGCGATCTGTGCCTGACGTATAAAGCCATGTCCGAACCAGAATTAATGGACATGCTCCACCTCAGGAAACCCAAATCCCTTAGAGCCACACAAAGTACCTCACCAAGAGGATCAATGGACTCAAACATATGCCCTACGCAGTTAGGCTAAAGAAACTCCAGCTCTACTCAGTTGCTTACTGCCTACTCAGAGGCGATCTGTGCCTGACGTATAAAGCCATGTCCAAACCAGAATTAATGGACATGCTCCACCTCAGGAAACCCAAATCTCTTAGAGCCACACACTCCAGAGACTTAAACCTCAGCACAGAAATAAATAGGACATGCTGAAGGGACAGATTCATATCCCAGAGGCTCCCCTCACTCTGGAACAAAATCCCAATCCATGTTAGGCAGAGCCCCTCAATGACCCTCTTCAAGAGAAATCTTGATGAGTGGATGGGAGATCGTAGGTTTACCCCTGGGATCTCTTCTGTGTCCCTACTAGACAGAGGCACAGTAAACTAACCTTAAAAGGGCTATCTTCTGTGATCTACAATACAGAGGCACAGTCAACTAATCTAAAAGGGTGGCAAAAGCCAAACACACTCTGGCTAGGCTTATAAATGCCCTAGGGCAGATAGCCTAGTATCAACCTATGAACCTTTGATCCCAGAGGTGTATATTCTGTTACCCATTCACACAACAAGGTTTCCCTTGAAGTGTGTCAGTGAGGGGCTATGCATAATGTAGTTAGGAATGTAATGTATTGTCTCACAGTACATTTGTTATATGTTGTTATTTCAAGAGTAAGTGAAGCTCAGTGGATTTGGGGGCCTCCACCCTTTCCCTTTGCTTAGCCTAGCTTACACATAGAAATCATCTAAATAGGAAATAGGTTGAAGCAACATTAATGTCAACAGTGTACTGGTTACAGCATCTGCATAGTATTTGTGCATTCGAAGTTCTAATCCCGATAAAGACAGGGATGTTTATCATGTTCAAAAGTATACATTAACCACAGCTTGCATATATAGGTAGCAATCATCTGTATAATAAACATTCGAAACACCCATATAAACCCATGTGTGCTGGAGAGTACAGTCAACAGAGAATTTAATGTTATGTCAGCACATAGTGAGATGTTACTTCACTGACATGTATATATCCTGAGTAGTTAGCGGATGTGGCCATGTTTGCAAGCACAGGTTATACGTTACAAAGTTTGTTTAACTGCTGCTATAATGTTACACAAACACTTTTAAACATGCTTACAACTGCTTAAATGAACCTTATTCCGCAGTAAAAAACATTTGTAAAGCATCGCAGGTGTTGAACCCTGGACTATGCACATTATAGTCATGGGACTTACCACTAAGCCATCTGAGGTGCATACATGTTTCACGGTCTTGAGACTACACCTTATACCATATGCATCCCACTGTAATGATCACAAATGGGGCAGTCGCATTTTTTACATATGTACAGTGCATTGTAATGTACTGTAGTTTGTGAACCAACACATTCCAGTCTACATATGTATTACTGTTACAAATTAATACGAAATATATATATATATATATATATATACATACATGTCAGTGATGTCTGCATATATATATATATATATATATATATATATATATATATATATATATATAAATATAATATATATATAAACATCTATGAACAACAGAAGCACTCCAACGGAATTGGAGTGTACACAAAACACATGTAGCTCTGGTGTTATAACTATTAATATTAACCTAATTCACCATAGAAGGGATGGTTGTTGTGTATGTGAAGATTGGGGTGGGGGAGGAATGATGGGTAATGAAATCATGCATCAAGGAGAGCCTGGGTTGGATGTTCAATAAGTGAACTGGAGGGGTATACATGGGGTATGGGGCCAATATAAAAAGGACACAAAACAAGAATCTTACTCATTCATAAAACACCCTGTCAGGTCACATTGCAACACCTAAGGTCACAAACATATGAACATTAACATGTATCAGACATATGTACACCAACTGACTGTCACATTTGTTTTCAGTAGTGAGGAATGCCTGTAGTAAAATGTATATTCTAAACACCATAACATTTGTACATATCTCAGATTCCTTAGTGGTAAAGTCAGTGACTGTGGTGTTCATGGTCCCGGGTTCAAGGGCTGTTAAGTTATTTTGAGGGCCAGAATAAGGGCTGTTGGATGCAAGTGAATTAAAGCACTCTTAAGAAGTTGTAAGCAGGTTTCCTTAGGTTTGCGCAATGGTAAGCAGCACTGAAACACAGTAAACGGAGAAGCGCTTCACATGTTTAACCTTTGCTTAATGTCACGCAGACCACGGGCAAACCTGCCTACAACTGCTTAAATGTGCTATATTCACACTTTCCCTACCAGTGCTTCTGAGAGGTAAAATAATAACACCTTCTAGGATTAGAACCCGCAACCATGTACTCCATCCTCAGAGTAACCTAAAACTAAGCTACCTGGGATGTACCTATCCCAGTTGTGTATGCAGACAAGTTAAAACACAAAAGGGAGGAATGTGTTGAAATAGGACAACCCACCATGTACCCAATGAAAGGTGTATGCTCATATGTGTATATATATATATATATATATATATATATATATATATATATATATATATATATATATATATATATATTCAAAGAGGATTACTGGTCTCAAACAGATGCCCTACACTGACCACCTCAAAAAACTCCAGCTTTATTCCGTAGCATGTCGCCTACTCCGAGGTGATCTCTGCCTAACATATAAAACTATGTCAAACCCAGAGCTGTTGGACATGCAACACCTAAAGAAATCCCAATCCCTCCAAGCTACATGATCTAGGGACCTAAACCTTGTCACCACAATAAACAGGACATGCTGGAAGGATACATTCCTGCCCTAGAGACTTCCTATACTCTGGAACAAGCTACCCATCTATGTCAAGCAAAGTTCTTCATTAGCACTCTTCAAGAAAAATCTTGATGAGTGGATGGGAAATAGGAAATACACCCCGGGGATCACTTCTGTGTCTCTGCTGGACAGTGGCATAGAAAAATAACTTTCTTGGGTGGTGTAAGCTATAGTTCCTTGCTGGCTAGGCTTATGTAGGCCCTTGGGCCGATAGCCTAGTACCTACCTATGAACCTATGAACCTATGAGAGAGAGAGAGAAATACATAGAGACATGTCGATATATACAGATCTGCATATATATGTACATATATAGATAGGTTAAAAACATCTACACATCGACGGAGGTACAGATAAACGTATGCAATAATATATATATCTATATATACACACACACACACACACACATATATATATATATATATATATATATATATATATATATATATATATATATATATATATATATATATATACACACACATACATACATGTGTGTAGACAGCATCCAAAGTGCTCATATCTGAGTATAACATGGACCATAGCAATCACACATTCTGCCCCCAAACAATATGAACATAACATATGAAGAGTATATGCCAATACACTATTACAAATATGTTCTATGGACACAGTCACCAACACAACTGCAATGACTGCAAATATCCATGACAGAAATACACAGACAGCTTTCATTTTGCAAAACTTTATTACATTCTGATATATTGCCAAAAGGATTCAAGTACTAACAGTACCTGCATGCTATACAGGAAGCCTTTAACTGCCTTAATGAATCAGCCTGCAATTACCATAGTATTAGTCCACTAAGGGATAGGTGTATACATAGAGTAAGAAAACCCACACACATATAGATGTTGTAGAAAAGGGGTTCCTACACACCTGCATGTGCTATGTACACCCACCAACATCTACCCCACAACCAAAATAAGTACATCAATGCATACTGTCATACCATAACCAATTATTCAACTACTGTACAACATCTGTTGAAACCTTAACATACCTGGACACAGACATACTAACATAGCCCTATGTGAAATAGTTGCTGTTATACAATTGAACAGCTGCTGATCTAACAGGGTTTGTATGAACTAATCCCGTTTCAGAGGGGTGAAAGGTTCATACACCAGGAAGTGTTACCGAGTACTGATTATCAGCACATTATGATACACAGTAACACCAAACTAAATATGTCTGGTAAGCACACTGTAAACCCCCTAACATTATATGCATAGCTATGCAGCCTTGAGGTGGTCAAACAATCTGGCCAGACATAAACATATGCAGAAGTATTAGGTACAGACAAACCCTGCACAAGTAGCAATGTTCAGAAATATAACAGTAGTACTCACATTTAGACCAAATGCTCTAGGCATTACACACAATATATTACTGTTCATCTCCATACAGCTGTTGCACTAGATTCCAAACAATACTTCCAGGCTGTCTTCCTCACAAGTAAGTCAAAGGGACAATGCCCAAGTGGAGTACTCAGTTATACTCCACTGTTGCCATGGTATTGACTAAGGAAGTAGCAGCACATCTGATGTGCATGTAATTAGCTACTTAGGAACACCAATTCGTCATCGGGATAGCACATGTTACTTATCTGTAACTACAAAAGGTTGCCTTGTCACAGATTCAAACCATCTGTATCTACCTGTAGGACAGTACAAAACACTGAAAGATGAACCGAAAACGAGTATTATACTAGTCAATAACACCTCCATTTACTAAAAAGGTATGTATACCATGTAGTATGTCTGTGTATGTAGTACCTGTTCTGTAAGAATTACAGTGTAATCAATGCATATAGTGAAAATAGCTATCTTGTAGCGATGTATTGTTGAGCAGTAGTAATGCTTGTAGTATTCTATGTGTGTACTGCTGTAGGTCACAAGGCAAACGCCGCATACACCACAAGGGATGATATGGGCTTGGAACTCACCAATTCGCTTCCAGCCACTGTCAGTGTCAAGACTGGTCCAACAAGTATGTGCTATAACAGGGGATAGTATATATTGATACACTGTAACAGTCAACATATGTATCGGTGTATAAGTAAGACGAACATGTTAAAGGTGGGCTTACTGGGCAAATATGGTGTGCATTGTGGGATATTGTGCCAATAACTGTGTAATGTACAGTATTTTAGGCAGATCTGTAGTCCATTCTACATCGCAGTTCTGTTATTTTATGCAAACAGTAGTTATGTCTATTGGCAGATACAATAATCAATAACAGGATACATATCATTTGTATTCATCTGCAGTTTAGCAGCATGATAGCAAAAATAATTGGAAGAGATAGGTAACTATCCATGCACATAACACATGGAATATCCGCCTATCTAGTATCGTTTGCAAGCAATAACAGCTGTGCATGTGTACATGTTATGCAAATGTGTAGTGACCCTTGTTACAGGGCTGGACCTCTCTAGTATCATTTGCAGGCAATAACAGCTGTGCATGTGTGCATGTTATGCAAATGTGTAGTGACCCTTGTTACAGGGCTGGGCCACATGGCTATGTGCACACCTACATAGAGTGGATGTTGAGAGTAGAGACACACTGGTTGAACTACCAGGTTTGTGTAGCCTAACCTCTCATTGACAACCTAACAGTCACTTGCACATACTGTATGTAAGGTAGTGCACAGTACTGGTAGTGAAACTGGTTGCATATTATCTTTAACTCCAGTGTAACATCTGCAGTAGGAGTGTAAGATGTAGGAGACAGCTGCCCATGTGTAATAGCTGCTTCATAGGTGATGGCTTACACTATCTGATTATATCCTGATCATGTTGATAGTGGCATCACAGTCTACTGATACATGACTCTGTTTGAAGAGTGGGTGTCTGTGCCCAACAGAGCTCATGGTCCTGGTGGATATGTGAGTATATACCCAGAGTAGGAAACAGACCTGTAGACACTTGCATCATCTGTAATCAACTAACAGGATGTGATGTGCTCCTCAGAGGAGGATTGCTGCTAAAGGTAGCTACAATGTTTCCATAATAGTCAGTGTTGTCACGTCCATAACACAAATATTTACATGTGAGCATCACTGTCTAAAACATCTTCATAAGCAATAAGTAAACTAAATACAGTACTTGGTACTTGTAGTACTGAGTGCTCATACAGGCATGTCCACTAGTCAGCTACTGGTGTTTATTAATGTCAGCTTTGTGTATGTGGCCATCCTGGGGGAATGTAATCTCTATGCCATGTACACTGTCAAACCCACCTAACACCATGCCCCACACATTGTTTGGGATGGAGCTACAGGGGTAAGCTGGAAGGCAGTCCAGTCTACAGCCATGACTGGACTGGACAGTCATGAGGTGTAGGTTAACACATGCATCTCATCATCACAACCAACACATACCCTTACCAGAACACAGTAAGGACACCCACACACTACCAGACATCACACAAATTCACAGACGCTTCTACGTATCTGGCCAAACAAGTGACCTCCCAAGCTGGAAGAGACAGACAACGAAATACACAAACTGTATGACATAGTTTGCATAATTGTGCCACACCTCAGAACATATGGCCGGAAACATGCCCAACAGTACTCATTTGTGAATGCAAACTCTAGCACTATGTTACACACTGATCTATTCAAGGGCATACATACTGTCAGCTGCCTGTCTGCAATGATTAGCCACATACCCATACACTCAGACCACCTTTTGAACTATACACATGGCTCTAGCATATTCCATGTTGTTGTGCAGGACATGTGAAGCAGTAGCCTGGATTGCATGGAAACACATGTAGGAACTGTCAGATCTTGTAGCCCATGCAAGTATGTCCCAAGGCCTGGGTAGCATTCTGCCATTGGCCATAATGATACTGCAGTACAGGGACAAAAGGATTGTATTCCACAATTGTCTAGTGTAGTGTTACAAGTCAAAGGGTATCCAGTATCTGTCTGCCTGGGATAACATGGTTGACAGATCATGATGCTTGCCAGACAGGGCCTGCACCTCTCACCCCTGGGAATCTAGATACTGCCTAGGGCTCATGCTTCCCCTATAGTGCCTTCATCATGCACAGATCAAGTGAAGGTCCACTGCTGTTACAAGGACAGTCAAGCAATAAACTGTGGGTCTCGCTACACAATTATACATGTCAGAAACACTATATGGACACACATATGTCAATCCCTAACATGGAGAACATATCTGTGCAGTGGCTGAGACATGTTTCAATGCTCCAGAGAGCACACCTGCATGACCATGTTATAACACATACGTCACCTCTTGCCCATTATCCTTTATTGGAACACACGGGCCACAGGTGTGTCCATATTCCTGAAAGATATGTACACACCCACGCTAGTTGCACTTGCATAACTTCAGATGCATTATGCTGAGCAAGTACCTTTGTGCCAAAGTGGAATTCAAATTGCACCTTGCGACAGATCACCTACCATGCCGCGGATTTCCCAACTGTCATAATGTGCTGTAATGGGGAAGATTAGATCTGAGACAGAAAACCATAATAATGGCTACTCTCAACTATTCCATTATGAACTGGGAAGACTCCTCATGTAACAACACCTGTGCTCAATGCATGTTGGATTCCATCAACCCGAATGACCTGGATCACAATAGTCACAAAAACAGGGCTAACAGTATGCTACGCATAGTCTCAAATGCCAATGTTATGTTTCCTAAGAGCAAAGTGGTGACTGTCATGACACCCATGCAGATGGACAATGCATGTGCAAATGCTGAATCCTACACAAATGAACCTTAAGCAGTCACATACGTGCAGTGATTGTGCCATTGAAACAGAACCAAGATTCAACCAAACAAAAACAAGAAGGCAAACTGGTGGTACCATGCTTTAAACTGTACCACAGAAGGTAGTAACTGTTGCAAGAGTGAACACACATGAGTGTAGGTGATCCCTGGTCAGCCTCAATAAGATGCAGATACACCATATAAAACCAGACAAAGCTACTGTGAAATTAATCAGCCACATATTATGAGGCCAAGCACAGACCATTCTATAGCTGTGTCATTAATCGTAATGGCAACGACAAGACCTGCCGTGCTGCACAGCACTATAGCTTGGGAAGTACTGCACCTACAGAAATAGCACCTGTTCATCCAGATAGGGTCTTGGTGAACCTATACCCACTCCCCTCCAATATATCTATGTACACTACAGGGCCCCTTTAATAAAAACTATGCAGGTACAAGCTGCACTCTCTAAAGCCATGCGTACAGCTTTCATGGGACCTGACAACATCCCAGGGTGTATCCTGCACAAATGTAAGAACAATCAGCTATTCACATACACATCATGTTCAATCATAGCTCCATGTTAGGCTGTGTACACACCGAATGGTGCACAGCAACAGTTATCACACCCCCCAAAGGGGGAGACACCATTGATAATGGGAAATAGTGTGCAACTACCCTGCTGAGTCTGGTCTGTAAGACCATGAACCATGATCAACGTATTTCATGTTACTCAGTACAGATGTAAATGACAGTAGGGTTGATTCACATTGCATATCATGACCTTGCCAGGTCGTAGGACACCATCACCCATACTGTGTTTCAGCTACACTCAGTAAACTAGGTGTATATTCCAATGTTACAGGAGTGGTTGGCAACTGGACCGCTGGCAGAACCAACACTACAGAAGGTGTCTGACTAATACATGCACATCAAACCAGTGCCATCCACAGTAATACAGGGTTCATTCCTGGTACTCCCCCTCTTTGTTATCCATACCACACAGACTAACACAGAAAGCATCTGCCTATTGATGTTTGCAAATGACTATGAACTAGGAGCAATAGTTGACTCAATGTGTGCTGCGTTCAACATACAGAAGGGCCTTTTTGTGTCAGATGTGTGGTATGTGATGTATGGCCACAATCTGAGAGCTAAGTATTGCATTGTCATCCACTATGTTAAAAACCCTGTACCCATGAACTACCACCTAGGCAGCGGTCAACATAATGGCAACTGTGTGTGTATGGGATACAGCTGGACAGTAGTCTTTCCTTTGATAGTTACTTCACCACACCAGTCAGGTAGTCATATGTGGCACCCCTAATCATGACAGGGTGCTATCCAGGAATATATAGATAATTGCTCAGCCATATTCAACACTCATGTGACCCATAATCGATCACATATTTCCTTTAAGGGTTATTGCCCATGTGTAGATGGCCTACACTGCCCTTCCCAATCCCTAGCTCCACTATGTAGCATGCAGCCTACCCTGAATAAAGCCATGTCCAACCCAGAGATGTTGGACATCCTACTCTTAACACATCCTGATCCCAAATAAACACATACTTCATGGACATCCTCTTTTCTAGTACAAGGATCACAACGTCCCTCACAGATCTCTGTCCCATACACTTAACATACTCTTGCCATACTATGCATCCCTGTCAGGCAAAGCTGCACATCGCCACTCTCTGTGACATGGTGTGATGACCGCATGCCAAATATATCAGCAACCCTGTGGATCAGTTCTGTGGCACTGCTTGAACTGGCCACTAAATCTTACCTGTCTGTTGCCTACAGCTAGGTAACCTGTCTGTCTAGGCTCATAAATGGCAGAGGGCACATAGCCTACTAGATCACTATGACTATACATGCTATAGTTGATATCTAACCCTGCAAATACCATCAGGCTAGCTATTGTCCCATGTGTTACACATGTGCAACAGGCAATACATGGCAGGATGCTACATAGCTGTACAGTGCCATGTAGATGTAAATGGCAAAACACATACATGCTTGCAAGTCTGCAGGGTCACAGGTCATGTCCTTAATGGCTATGTATGACTATATATGTGACATATACACAGCATTAAGGTCAATTGCTTTAATGTGAACACTTCCAGGCATGTACTGATAGGTAAAGACACCAAAAAAGGCAAACAGACATACCCATGTCAAGACAATATCCACATGGAGTATGGGAAATGTCATCACATGACACACACATATATGGTGATAACATCACCTCACCAGTAAGTGTCAAATATGTGTGACTTATACATGCCAGTGGTGTTCGTGTCATGTAGATTTGCAAAGACTTATTTGTAATCTTAATTAATGTGATATACATGTATGTTCAGCTGTACTTCTGTACTTCTCTGTGAGTTACTGTGACCTGTCTCCATCATTATGTCTTCCAGGTATGCCACGTAGCAGGCTGCCAGCATACACCCACTTGGAGGATGAGGTCCTTGTCCCATACCTCCTCAACAACCATACGACACTCTTCAGCCATGTACCACAGGATGCACAGCAGCGAGATGCCCTGTGGGAGGAACTCTGCAGGAGGGTAAATGATGTTGGCGGTCACAATCTCACCTATCAGCAGGTGCGCCGACACTGCACTCACCTCATAAGATGGACAAAACAGCGTGCTAATGTAATCACCAGGGAACAAGGTGCAACAGGTGGGGGGCTACTCACCCAGCCCACACTCACATGTACCGAGGAGCTACTGGCCAACCTGGGGACAACTGCAGACCTGCATCCACAAGCTTTAGCTGGTATTGTGGAGGCGGGTGTCTCTCAACCATTGAGCCTGGAGTTGCTTGGTAAGTCAGTACTGCACGTATAAAACTACTATATTTCACATAGTTACATGTGTTACTGTACAATATGTAATGTGACATCATATGCAAGGCATGTATGCACACATGCCACATACTATAGTCTGCTATCTATGTATGCATAGATGTGCATACTCCATAGTATAGTGTGTTGTACTGGCTTATGTGCTAACATGGACATTACACCCTGTAGCTATCACATAGGTGTGGATAATGATCTTACTGCTGTGACACTCCTGTTTAGGTACCTCTGGCATTTTGCAGCAACAGCAGCCTCTGTCAGGTGAGATTGTTATTATTTACCAGACTTGATAATGCACAGATCATATTAATTGCATGCTATCTGCCATAACACATGTACACATAATGTATCGTGGCCCTGTTAATAGACACTGGTCAGACCTGCAATGCATCACAGTGGTTACCCATGTGAAACAATTGAAGACTATATTAAACACCTACACTAAACCTTCCAAACTGTCATTGCCAGATGTGTGGACAACTGTGAATACAATGGGTGAGGTGTGTTTCATTGTAGGGACAGGTACAACATATCAGTATTACACATGTTGGGAATACAAACAGTACTGTACAGAGAGAATTTGTGTGCACACACTCTAAATGTGTTGGAGCTGGTGTATGACCGGCCGACAGGATGCACCCTTGTGGATTATACCCTTGCTATGAATGTCACACAATGTAATGCGCTATCTGACACGCCCATGACATGTAGTGGGCTGACTGCAACACTGCTCAACTATCCTGCAAAGCATGATGTCTCACATCCCATACATACCACCCTTTGCCTACATAACCCTGTCCTCAGTGGAGCATATGACATCTATGGATGTATGTCATATGGGATAATACTGACATGTGAAATAAGATGGCCATCACAACCATTGGAAAGAACAGGTGTACACATGGCCTATGGAGGATGGCCCGAGACATGAAGGAACACACACAGTAGAAGTGATGTACATGTGTGTACACCCTGTTGTACATTGGCTCAACACAATACAACTATGGCCTTTGTGTAATGGCGATATTGCAGATGTGAAACACTAAACATTATACAGAGCTGTGCACAGCTTGTGTAGGTATAACATGAAACCACCACATAACATGTCTTGAACATCTTGAGTGTGTCTCGACATGAAAGCATTCACCTATACAGTATCCAAATACATACATGTGTTGCACAACATACACATACAGCCACATCAGGCCACAGATACAGTACATTCACTTTGCTGGCGTCAGACCTCACTGTCATGCCTGCTCCTCATATGTGTGTGTGAGGTACACAGATGGCATGTGGAACATAGAGTACTGCTAAGTTAGCCATGTATTGGCATAGTTGCCAGGCATTAGTAATATGGCTGCAGATGTGCAGGGGTGTCAGCCGTATACCCTTCTGTGACCTGTGTCACACATTCCACATTAGGGTTTAGTGTGTATACACCATAGTGACGTGAGTCACATTCCACATTAGATATGTATTGCATGTGAACATAGTCATGGCTATGAACTGTGTCAGTAGCTCACACTGTATAGCAATTGTGAAGACACATGGTGCCCTGCAATGGCTATGCATATCAGCTCAATGTGCAGTATGTTGCTGAATATTTGTGGGGTGGACAGACAACATTGCATCAGCTGAAGGCCCATGTTAGTATAACACATCAATGCACTGGGATACCATTACCATACTGTAGATTGGAAAGGACACCATTGTGTTACACATGTATGCATGTCATTCAACACGTCAGCAGAAAACATGTCATACTACATGTGATTGGCAAGGTCATACGCCACACATCAGGCCGGTGTACTGTAAACCTGTGCTGGTCTGTGACACCATTGCAAAGTAAAGGCAGCCATGTCAAACATGTGTGTACAGCCACATGCACAATGTCTGTACACTCATCTCAGGGGTAGGTGAAATAATGTTGAACAGACATGCACTGCTTTGGGGGAGATATGCAAGCTAGAGCTCAGGCAAACATAGTATGCAGTCAACATACCCTTCTGCTCATGTCCTCACACATAGGGGCAGTGGCCAACACAAAGCATCAGTGGAAGATGTACAAAGGTCAGTGATGGTCTGTTAACATGTGGTGTATGTTGCACACACCATAGCAGTGCGGTGCAATGGTGCAAAGTGCATGCATTGTGTTGCAGGTATGAGGCATAGGCTACTAACACACATTGTGCAATACAGGTATGTATGCTAACCACCACTATAATTGTGTAAGGTGCATGCCGTCTGCTATAACACATGCATGCTGTTGTGTGCAACTCAGGGATGTATGATAGCTACCACTATAATTGTTTAAGCTGAATGCGATCTGTCATATCACCTGCATGTAGCATGTGTCTGTGTGTGTGTGTGTGTGTGTGTGTGTGTGTGTGTGTGTGTGTGTGTGTGTGTCTTTGTGTGTCTTTGTGTGTCTGTGTGTGACTGTGTGTGTCTGTATGTTTCTGTGTGTTTCTGTGTGTGTCTGTGTGTGTGTGTGTGTGTGTGTGTGTGTGTGTGTGTGTGTGTGTGTGTGTGTGTGTGTGTGTCTGTGTTTGTGTGTGTCTGTGTCTGTCTGTGTGTCTGTGCCTGGTATAATTTGTAATGTACAGTTCTTGTCTACCTTCACAGGTGTTGATATAGGTGCGTTGCCCTCCTATGGTCCACCTGATGTTAGTGTCCCCACAGACTATAACAGTGATGATGATAGTATGATTGAGGCACAGGCAGGGTTGTCAGGGGCTGAGTCTGTGCCATTGGTTGCCATTCCACCTGTATCCCCCTCATCCTCGCACACAGTTCACCTGCCTACACATGCCCCATCACCACTGGCCATAGAGAAAGGACAGTTGGCGGGTGGTAGCATGGATCCGGGAAGTGTGGAGACTATGGAAGGTTTGCCTGCACACCATGATCCCAGTCAACTGACTGATGATCTCTCACACAGGCATGTGCCCAGTGATTCTAGTAGGAGGACCACTGGCCAACATGCCCCTGTGAGACAAAGTACATCAGCTGGAGTCATCAGACAGATGTGTGAAACATAGCTGAGCATTACACAATAATGGATGTTGTATTCATGTACTGGTAGAACACAACTACCTTCACCGAGTAGCCAAGTGTACATATATGACAACAGTACATATCCGCAAGACACATACAGCATTATTCCATGTCATGCTCCTAAAAACTGTTACTTGACAGTGCCATGGTGAAGCCAGGGCACTGTAATGGTCAACAGTGAGCACATCATATTTGCCACACACACCTCATGTTTACTGGAAGAGTGCGAGCAATTTGCTCTGTTAGGCTAGGCAGTACATTCATTCAGGCATTTGCGAGGTCTGTGGCTTGTAAACATCGCATCCCAGCATGTACTGGCTATTGTGGTACTAAGGCTAATGTCCAGACAGCACACAGCATGCATGGCTTGCAATTGTTGACATGGGGTATATGTAGGAGCTGTGGCCACACATGGCTGAATATGTCATAAACATATCACCTGTGACTACTCAGGAACATACAGAGCAGAGCTGGATTTCCCTGAGTCTGTCAATACAGGCCTTCTGTAGGTCCTATGATCCTCTAATTTGGGTATGATTGAAGGCATTGCATTTGGTGGACATGTCTAATGACATACATGCCACATGGGGTGTTGTATGATATGATAGGTGTCATGGGTGACCAGTAGAGAGGGAATATTACCTCTGTTAACATAGATATCAAACCTTATGTACTGTTAGCATGCTATCTGCCATGTGCATGTGTGTAATGACTGTAGCCACCTGTATGTAGAAAGGATAACGAAAGATATGGTAATGTCATTTATGTTGTATGAGTGTGGGATGTACATATCCAGAGCAGTTACTGTTAGGTCATATCCAACCATGAGGGTGTTGTTTACTGGTGTACAGCAACAGTCGACTGTGTTAATGATGACAACATCCGAGGGACCCTGGTATGTGTACAGCTGAGCTGGTTACAAACAGCAGTATTATTGCATTGCATAACACATATGCAGCTGTGTCTATACATGGGTACTTTGCACAGTTGATGTAGGCCTAGGTACAGTCCACCAATCGAAGATTATCTGGTGGTCTACCATACTATGTCATACCACATATGGATGAGTGTTGGTAGTCTGGGGACAAGGTGGTGGATGTATATGAGGATCAACCTAGAATGCAGCATTTGCCACTGTCACCTGTACCTGACTCATCTGTGATGAATTATGCTGGAGTAGTGGTCTTTACATGTGAGTAGCCTTTATGAATATATGGACACCACCATCTGGAATGGTCCATACCACTGTTATAGCCCACATGTCTTATATGGTGATAGTGCAATTGTGTACTACAGAGCCTTCAGCCAGGTGTTCCTCACTGCACAGATGCCAGTATTCCCCATTGTAGGTTTTACATTGAGCAAATGGATTACTAAAGCCACACATCTAGCACTGGTTAGCGTAAGCATCCAATGCAATTGTCTTGTAGGTGTCAAGGTTTTACTTCTATGTGTAGGACATTTGCCTTGGAATGTGGCTATATGTGTAAATGCAACCTAGGTATTATCCACACACACGTGAAACATGGATGCATCTGCTCTGTGTCGAAGGCTTGTTGTTCAGTCATGACAGCCTGGAATGACATACACTGGACTACCTCATAATAACAGCAGGACATTGGCTCAATGTTTTGGTCTAGCAGTTGCCACTTGTACCATGACATCACTGCAAATGGCAGTAATGTGCTTGGTAAAAAATGCCTCATATAAGGTGACGGACAGCAGCAGAAATTGTGTATATGACCAAAGTGAGATATACTTAGGGTAGCAGTCCTGCTAATAATGCCAACTACTAACACAGCCGGGAAAGGTTACCTTGACACCTGCACTTCAGTACCATTACAAAATGTGGCTCAAACATTATGCTTGCACATGCCACTGTTCCACGTATAATGCCACTGTCCACATCCTGCTATCAATGTAGGCCTTTCAGGGCAGCAAGGTGTGTGACACATGCTGTAGGTAGCATCTGTCTGTGTGTTCCAGTTAACCTATTGTCTGTCACGTCCACACATGCATGATTGTGTATACTTAACATATATATGTCAGTACTTCATGTACATGCATGCATGTGTATCACACAGCACAGACACATATATATCATTTACAGGCCACATACAGGTATCAGGTAGTAAACCAGTATGATGTGCATATATACTGACAGGTAAGATGTACATAGCTGTAAACCTGTGTGTTTACAATAGGAGTCCATTACAATGTGTTCTGTAAATGTAAGTGTATGAGCATGCTTGCTGTGGCCTTCTGTGTTTAGAATCGGAGTGCATCCCAAACAACCCTGTGCTACTAAGTGTATAAGTGTACCCACTGCCACCTTGTGTAATTTGAGTCAGTGCATCCAATAAGCCCTTTGTTACTAAGTGTATGAGCATGCCCAGTATAACCTTATGTAGTTGTAGTCATAGTGCATCCCAAATGGCCCTGTGCTACTAAGTGTATGAGCATGCCCACTGTAACCCTGTATAGTGATAATAGTTGTCCATTTCACAGATGGGCATACTCCAGTTCAGGTTCCTGTTGTGCTACAACTATACTTTTCAGGCCTACCTATGTACTACCTGCAGATTATGTGTCTTGTTTGTGCATACAGGTTGTAATGGACACCTACTTTAAACACACAGGTTTACAGCTATGTACTTCATGAATGTCAGTCTCCCTGTTGTTGTCCTCAATCTTAGAAGGGCATTCTGACTGCCTTGGAATGTGTAATCTCTGTGGCACATCTTGTAACTGCATAGTACTGTAATAGTGATCTGTAGATAGGCAGGAGTTCTGATCCCACCACTGGCAACTGTGTGCGTGTGAGTATGTGTGTCAGCAAATGGCTGAGTGTGTTTGTGTGTGTGTGTGTGTGTGTGTGTGTGTGTGTGTCTCAGCAAATGCATGAGTGTAAATAACCCAGATGGCTTAGTGGTACATTCAGTGACCTCAGTGTGCATGGTCCAGGGTTCAAGACCTGCAAGCCTTGTTGATACTGTCAATTAGGACTGAATAAGACACTTTTAAGCAGTTATAAGCAGGTGTAAATGTGTTTTTTTTTACAGAAAGCAGCGGGTACACACAGTTAACAGACATGTACAACTCACAGTACACTTGAAATTCCATTTGTTGGTAATCCTGCTGATGTCACCCACCTACAAATACACCTCTGGGACTGCTGTAACTGCGTAATGCTGTAGTGTGATAAACTAGTTTGGTAGGTGTTCTAATCCCAGACAGGCCAACTGTGTGTGTGTCTGCCTGAGAAAGTAATAATGCTTTTTAGAGTATGCACACTGTTTACAATTCACATAACCACCTTTGACAATCCTGCTGGTGTCACCCACCTAGTAATACACCTCTGGGACTTCTGTAACCCAGTAATTTCCGTAGCACGTGCTGTAATTGCATAATGCTGTAGTGTGATAAACTAGTTTGG
Source organism: Protopterus annectens (assembly GCF_019279795.1). Taxonomy (NCBI): domain Eukaryota; kingdom Metazoa; phylum Chordata; order Ceratodontiformes; family Protopteridae; genus Protopterus; species Protopterus annectens. The sequence continues at coordinate 1,512,165,228 of NC_056745.1, forward strand.
TAGGGGTTCTATTCCAAAACAGGCAGGTGTGTGTGTGTGTATGACAGTCAGAGCCTGTCTGGAGGTGGCTGTGAGTGTCTAACCACTGGACATGTTGGGGAGCAGATTTTGTAGTTTTCCTATATGGTGTCCATATTATATGTCACAATGTGCACCTCACGAGGAGTACAGATGTCAATCAGCCAAGGGACTGTGTTGGCAAGCCATACCCCTACATCTGGCAAAAGGCCTGGTGAACAAAGTATGCATCCCTACTATTACCCAGAATACGTTCCGAACCCATGTGTCATACACAAACACACTTGCCTAGAATATCCCGCAATGTTGCTAGTACCCTGTACATTGATGACAGATAGTAGGCATGTTGTGCTTGCAGTAGGCTGCAGAGGGCATGACACCCTGTCCAGCATTACAATAGGCACATAATTGCAGACAATGTGCCTTCACTATGTTCCCCACTGGATGCCTGCAACATATGTGGTGCCATCAAATATGATCCACAGAGGCCATACCATGCCTTACACATGTGCCCTGTATGGACAGATGCCACTGACACCAGGGAATACCTGTATCATGCTATCAATGCAAGTGCATGGTCAGCCTGCTGTCTATAAGCAGGTCCTGCCACACTAGGCCAGTATCGGCATATCTGAGGATAACAGTATGTGTACACGATATGTGCCAGCCAAACCAGGTACACTTGTACATGTCACTGTACATTATTGTGGGACATGCACATCCCAGGCAATGTCCATGTCAAGGACTATCAAACACAGACATGGCATGCATTGCAAAGCAATGGCCATTCACAATGGTAACCAGAATGACAGGACAGTTAATACAATACCTATCTGTATGGGACATTGCAGACACTACACCCCTGAACCACACTGCAGACCATTGTCAGGTGGCCTGATGCCAAGGATTACCCCTCAACCAGCCTTGTACAGCCATCTTGCACAGCCAACCACTACACACCCATGAAGCAATGCACACATGCATGTCAGTACTGGCACCTTGTGTCTGCGTGTAGGGTATGATGCTCCCAACCACAGTCACACCCAGTATAACTACCATTGGCATACCGACTGATGTCAGACACGTTCACATGCCCTAGCCAATAGAACCTCTGGATATCCCCTGTGGTGCATGTAGCACCTGTGCATTACTGCATTGTGGCAAACTAAGTAGTTAGGAAGTGTATTTGTGGGCCTGGCAAAGTGTGGCAATGTGTCTGAGTCCCTTAGAGTGCGTGGTTGTGTTGACAATGACATCCGTTCCTGTGGACAGCCATGTGTGCTACACCTAATGTATGTCTACTATATCGCTGTTGCAGATGTCGCTCAACAGCACACACACATATATGTTCTTACAGCACACCAACATGTCAGCTTTTTTAGCACATAGAGTAACTGCATGTACTTGTAATAGTAATGGCTAGTCAGTCAGGGGTTGAACCCCTGTACTGGTAGGTGTGTGACAGACGATGCTTAGGTTTTAGTCTCCAAGCCCTTCTCGGATGTACTTTGCCTCTGCCTGTCCCTCTCACACACTCTCTGTTGGATGTGAAGTTGTATACCTGCTCAGCAGCAGCTTGTGTTTTGTAAGTGAATGTCATGATCAGGTGATGGCCTCTTCACCTATTATAGTCCATCTCTAGCTGATTGCATGTGGAACAGCTATGGTGATGTTCCATAGCCAATCGCATGGAAACACAGTAGAATATCTAGGAACATCATGTTGGTGTTTGCCCATGACAGTAGCTGTGAGTGGAACCTGGATCTTGTGTTTGGTAAACGGCATCAAAGATGATATCTGGATATTCCTCAAACAACATTCACAGTGGAAAATAGCCTAAACACAGGAGGGTGATGTGCCAGACATGACTACAGCATGTAAGTGTAGCTATGCTTCATTGAAACTACTGCCAGTTTAACAAGTTGTGTGGTAATGGCTATTCTGCATGTTTTAAAACTAACAAGACAGTGCTCTGTTTGTGAGGGAACCCCCATTTGTTGGGCCATCTGTAGACTGGTCAGTGTGTGGAACCATTTGTTTCCTGTGTTACTCACTGAACACACATCTGTGAACTGCAGAAGCATAGTGTGAAGATTGCAGTCAGTACATGGTGATAGTGATGAGTTACTGCCATCGCATCCCTGATTGGACATTGGACATATGTTACATGAAACAGTGGTATGACAGTCACTGTCTAAGGTTCTCAGTGACATGCCAATAATGGGCCACTGTTCATAGCTGCAGTCAGAAGTCTTCTACACTTTGTACAGATGTCATGCAGTATATATGCATGTGTTGTTCTCCCTCTGCAAATGTATACCATCTGTTGTGTTGGGTTGATGGTCATATCTATGCATGCTATTATAAGTAATCCTGAATGCTGTTGACTATTACTAAGCCATATCTGTGTTAAAACTGCAACACCATAGGCTGTATGGGTTTGGAGGTCCCAGCAGAACCTTCTGTCCCACTTCAGCTGGCCATGGCACTGGGCACCAGCACATCTGGGGCCCAGCCTTGGACCTCCACCTCTGTTGCCTCTGCACCACTTTCTGGTGGAACCACCACTGAGGATGGGGCTTGTCCCCCCTGGGAGCAGGTCCAGACAGCAACTTGTCTGCTGTCATACAGTCCCAGATGTGGTGCATAGGGGGCTCAATAAGGGGTTTTGAGGCCAGATACGCCAGCTCAAGGGCAGAGTGTCACATTTACAGGGTGAACCTGCCCCTCCTAGACAGCCCCAGCACAGCCAACTTCGCAGCTGTTTTGGTGCAGTGGTGGCTGCCCATGGCTGGGGACCTCCATCCCACTGTTTACATCTGGGGGCTCATGAGCTTGTGACTGCCAAACACCCCTCCCCGTTCAAGGTGTATCCCCCCACATGTGTCATATACCAACCCTGTATGCTGTCTTCTCTGTCATCCTGCCCAACCTATCCTCCACGAGCATACCTACTCTCCTTCCCCCACATTCCACTCTCACCCTACAGAAACAAAAGGCCAATCAGTTCCTAGAACAACATTTGCCCCATTCATAGCTGTCCATTTCACACACATGTCCACTGGACACATGTAACCTTTTTAATATGCATCACAACATACTCCAGTTGTCCTCACCCCTGTCTCTCAGGCACACGATTCTGCTATGCACATGACTCCTAAAGGTTCCAGGTACTCGTGATGCAGATGACCCCATTGTACACACAACACTACCGGTCCCTCTATGGTTACCCCATTTACCTTTTTCATGATGATGATGTCGCACACAGCACCTTGCAAGAGTACTGTTCTCACATAATGATTGGACAGGAACTGTTGTGTTAATGTAAATAAAATGCACAGAGTGATGTATTTGGCCAATGTACAAATGTTTGCGTGTATTAATGACACATGTCTGTCTGAGGGAGTCTTGATATTACATAGGATAACACCTCTACCTAATACAGGCATTAACACAAGCGTAAAGCGAGTAGAAACACAATAAGAGCAAGTAAAATCCAAAGAACCGTTTAATAAGTGCTTTCGGTGTGGACTGTGCCTCACCTTCATCAGACAAAAAACATTCAATTAACAATCAATTTATATTAATTTGAATCAATTAACCTAATTAGTGTAGCTTCATAAGAAGTTAAAAATAAATCATGGACAGTGTCTAAAAAGGAAGTAAGTTAAAAATATGCTCTTAAAGCATATTAATAGTGATGAAAAATAAAAAATAAAAAAATGAATAAAAAATTAAAAATTGAAAAATTGAACAAGCAGCCAGAGGGTTTTTACGTATATACCCAATACATATAGGCAGTGTACGAACCCAGTTAAAATTAATTTATAAAAATATTTTGAACTAAAAAATGCAACAAAATTGTAATTCATAACACATCAAAGACAAAAAAAGACGCAAAAGGCTAAACCACGAATGTGGGTTTCCCTAGCTCAACAAGTAAAGTGGAAACCTTTATTTGATGTTAAACAACCACTTTAAGTCTTGTTAGGTAAATTACTTTATATAAAGAAATCTTCCTACAGCATATGGTTAAAGTTATGCAATATTCTAACTAATCCCCCAAATGCGAACTTATAATTTGTTAAACTTTTATAAAAAGTGTGTTGTGACGTTATATATATATATCCTAGTCTTATATACGCTTGTATGCTTAATAGTTTATTTGTACAAAAGTGCATAAAAGGTAAAAATGTAATAAATTACCAACCCATCTTAAATGCATATATATGCCAATTATCTCCTCAAGGCTAAAAGTCTCAAAATACTTTTAATAGATAGATGTGCATTGAGGCCTGGGAAAATGTGTGCTCCTGTACTAATTTGCCACATCAGTTCATCAATCTCTAATAAAAGTTGCCATGGCCCCCCTCTTATATCAATATGCCTGTGCTGGAGGATAGTAAATTTGAAGCAATGGTCAGGGCATTCCAACACTTTTTGCCAATGCGTTATTGATATCTTTCTTACATATGGCATAACAGTGTTTGTATATGCGTTGTTTCATTTTTCTTTCTGTTTTGCCAATGTAAAATGCATTACAATGGTCACATAAAGCTGCGTAGGTAACACTCTTAGTCTCACAATTGTACCTAGCATTCAAAGTATAAGGAGTGTTCTTGATACAAACCTTGTCACCTACCAAATTATGTTTACATTGTGGGCAAGCCCCACATTTTAACATACCATTAGGTCTACTGGAATAGGGCTTCTTCTTTTTTTCAAGCAAGGACTTTACATTTGGACCTCTCCTATATGTAATTTTGGGCTTAGCCCCTAAAATCTTAAGTAGAGTTTGGTCCTCAGTAATAAGGTTCCAATTTTTGTTCAAAATAAATCTTATATTTTGATGATCAAAGGAATAAGTGCATAGAAAGCTGGTCTTATAGGTACTTTTATTCCCTACTGCTAAATTATCTCATTGGTCAAGGGTATATGCATCATTTTGTTCTAGTTGTTGGCATAATAATGGTTTAAAGTGACCATTACTTTGTTTGTGTGTTACTTCTGCTTTGATATTAAGAACCAAGTTTTTGGGGTAACCTCTATTAATAAACATGCCTTGCAAGTGTTCGCATTCCTCCTCGAAATCAGTGTCTTCTGTAATCATTCTAGCCGTCCTAACCATCTGGCCTTTAACAACAGCTCTTTTCTGGTGGTAAGGGTGGCTGCTAGTGAAATGCAAAAATCTGCCACATAACACAAGCACTCAGGTCACTCCAAAGCAAGTACAAATATGACTCTGTCATTGTCCATGCTGGTGTGAATGACCTGAGGCGTACCTCCCTGGACTACATGAAAAGAGACATAGAGGAGCTCTCTGATCATGTAGCCCAGGCCGGTATGACCCTGACCTTGAGTAGCATCTTACCCTCACCAAGAATGATGCCACAGTATAAAGACAAAATGATCAATTTTAACAATTGGCTAAAGTATTGGTGTCATTCAAAGGGGATCCAGTGTCTGTCAGCCTGGGATGACATGCTCGACAAGCCATGTTGCTTCGCTAGGGACAGCTTGCACCTGTCACCCCTGGGCTTTCGAATACTGGCTAAGGCTCTTGCCAGCCCCATAGTGCCTTTTTTAGGCAAGGCTCAAAAGACAAACCCACCTCCATAGACAACACAAGGAAAAAGAAACTAAGGGTAATGCTGCTCAATGCCAGAAGTCTAAACCTCAAGATGCACGCACTCGAGGCTCTTCTCAGTATGGAGAATATCGATATCTGTGCAGTAACAGAAACCTGGTTCAAGGCTCCCGAGAGCACCCCAGCACTACCAGGTTATACCTCATACCATGCTTTTCGGCCTCAAAACTCGGACCGAACCACAAAAGGAGGGGGAGTATCCATATTCATCAAAGATACCCACACCTCCAGGTTAGTAGCACTGCACGAAGCATCAGAGACCATCCATGTGCAACTAACAGTGGGCAAAACTGCCTTTCAGTTTGTAGCCTGCTACAAACCACCCTCCCAAACTTAGGAACCCCACTCGGCTTTCCTGCGAACACTGGAGAATATGAAGGTCTCTCCAAACACCATCATATTGGGTGACTTCAACTACCCAAACATAGACTGAGAGCACTACTCAAGCCCCAACAACCTCGCCCAATGGTTCCTAGAATTTATAAACTCAAATGCTATGGAACAACTGGTCACCACTCCCACAAGAGGGGAAAACATATTGGACCTGATCATCACCAACATGGGGACTCTATGTTCCATACCAGTGATATACCCCTCATTGGTAAGCTATGACCATAAATTAATCTCACTGGCATCCATATCCCATCCCCACCCCCAGCCAAGGAAACCACGGTGAAGAACTTCTAAAAAGCAAACTTCACACTTCTCAAAACCAAAGTGGAATCCTTCAAAGCCCCTGGGCCAGTGGAAAATACGGCCCAAACCACAGAATCCTTTACAAACACATTCTATGGACACCTACAGGAATGCATAGATCATGCTATCCCAAATAAAATCAAGACTCACTCCTCCAAAAGCAGGAGACCTGTCTGTTGGACCCCAGCCATAAATAAGCTATACAACAGAAGGAGGAAGCTACTACATGATAGAGCAAAATCCCAAAAAGGGAAGGCATCTCTGATCAGTACTAGCAAGAAACTATGATCCCTCATAAAATCATTTAAGGCCAGCTTCGAAAGAAAAATTGCAGAAGACGCTAAATATAATCACAAGGCCTTCTTTTGTTATGTCAGGAACCTGGGTGGCAACTCCCAGATATGCTCTGAGTTAGTGCAAAATGACAAAAAATACACTGAACCCACAAACATTGCCAACATCCTGGCAGACAGGTTCAGCGCAAACTTCTCCCCCCTTCCTCCCCAAAAGAGCAAATGTCTATCCCAACAGAGTGTAGCCTCCCTGACATTACAGATGCACAGGTGAGAGCTGCCCTCTCCAAAGCAAAAAACACAGCATCAATGGGACTGGACGGTGTCCCGGGCTGCGTCTTACACAAGCTCCAAGAAGAACTGAACCCTCACATCAAGTTACTGTTCAATCTCAGCCTTACTACAGGATATGTACCCAAGGAATGGCTTAGAGCAACAGTGGTCCCACTCCACAAAGGTGGTGCCACAACGGACCCCGGAAACTATCGCCCTATAAGCCTGACTAGCCTGGTCTGCAAAGCTATGGAGTGTATCATGATGGAACTCATAAACAAAGACATTGGGAACCTCCAAACACTGGATCCTACCCAATTCAGCTTTGTTAAGGGCAGATCTTGCCTCTTGAACCTGGCCGACTTCTTTGAAACAGTCACCAAGGCCATAGATGAAGGGAAGGTAGTCCACACAGCCTACCTGGACCTCGCAAAAGCCTTCGACACAATACCCCACTCGGACATCAAAAATAAGCTCACCAGCTTAAATATCAACCCCTATGTCACAAGATGGGTTGCAAACTGGCTCAGGGATAGAACCCACATGGTCAGAATTACAGGTGCCATGTCAGACTCTAAACCAGTTACAAGTGGCGTCCCACAGGGCTCAGTCCTGGGACCTCTCTTGTTCGGTATATATTTCTCTGAGGTACAGGCTAACATGGGAGGACTATGGCTGACCAAGTTCGCAGATGACTGCAAACTGGGTGCCATAATCGGCTAACCGACTGACACAAGCATCCTCCAAAAGGGTCTTACAGAGACGGATAACTGGTGCTAGAGCCATGACCTAAAGCTGAATGCCAAAAAGTGCATAGTCATCCCCTTTGGGAAAAACAAAGTGCCCACAAATTACCACATAGGTGGTAATCCATTGGCACGGAAGAAGTAATTAGGGATTTGGGGACCCAAGTAGATAGCAATCTCTCCTTTGACAATCACGTTGCCAAAGTGGTTAGAAAGACCTTCTATATAGCCCACCTTATCACGAAAGGTTTCACATCTAGATCAAGAGAGGTCATTGTGTCCCTCTACTCATCACTCATCAGGCCCATAATAGAATACAATGCCCCATTTGGGATGTACCTTATCCGACACTTGCAGCAACTGGAAAGACCCCAAAAGTACCTCACCAAGAGGATCAATGGACTCAAACATATGACCTACGCAGTTAGGCTAAAGAAACTCCAGCTCTACTCAGTTGCTTACTGCCTACTCAGGGGCGATCTGTGCCTGACGTATAAAGCCATGTCCGAACCAGAATTAATGGACATGCTCCACCTCAGGAAACCCAAATCCCTTAGAGCCACACAAAGTACCTCACCAAGAGGATCAATGGACTCAAACATATGCCCTACGCAGTTAGGATAAAGAAACTCCAGCTCTACTCAGTTGCTTACTGCCTACTCAGAGGCGATCTGTGCCTGACGTATAAAGCCATGTCCGAACCAGAATTAATGGACATGCTCCACCTCAGGAAACCCAAATCCCTTAGAGCCACATGCTCCAGAGACTTAAACCTCAGCACAGAAATAAATAGGACATGCTGGAGGGACAGATTCATATCCCAGAGGCTCCCCTCACTCTGGAACAAAATCCCAATCCATGTTAGGCAGAGCCCCTCAATGACCCTCTTCAAGAGAAATCTTGATGAGTGGATGGGAGATCATAGGTTTACCCCTGGGATCTCTTCTGTGTCCCTACTAGACAGAGGCACAGAAAACTAACCTTAAAAGGGCTATCTTCTGTGATCTACAATACAGAGGCACAGTCAACTAATCTAAAAGGGTAACAAAACCAAATGTAACTGTAGTTTCACGTGGAGTTAATGCTCCTAGAGTAAGCCACAATACGATAAAGCAAAAAGAACCAGCTAGGAGCAATGCAATGAAGGGTAGGCAATCCAGAATGTAACTGTTCCTTCTTCCAAAAACGACAATCAACGATACTTAAAACAAAGGAGTTTAATTCATGTGTACGAATACAATAATGGTAAGCGCTTTCGCAAACTGCTTCATCAGACCAATCAACAATCAGCACAATAGAGTTTATATCATGAAGCAGGCGGGAAAGTTAACGATCTTTCATTGCTTTTAAAGCTATACACTTCCATGCTAAAAACTCTTATAGTGAAAGGCACTCACAGCCAGCTGAATTACTAGATTCAACTGAGAAACAATTCATAAATAACTATAAAACTTCACAAGAAATATATACATATACATATACACAAATTGATACTGCATCTAAATTAATGTATAAAATTCAATCATAGTAACTTCAGTGAAACTAGTAATAGGGATATATAAAAAAGTATATACATTTCCTGTCTAGTGTACAGTTCAAATTGTTGATACAACACGCTAGATATGTAAACACACACAGTATACCACAAATAAACAAACACATATCATTGCTGACTCACTAAAAAACTGCTCTAGATAAATATGCATTAAGAACTTAAAAGTCAGTATACATAAACTGACAATCAATCTGATAATAGCACGCATGGCACAGGAGAATCTAAAGTTACTTATTCATATCTTAAGTCTCCTCATCTTTAAATAGGGCTTAATGGGAACTTTCCCATTTAAACCAGGTGGTTTATCTTACCTAAGTTTGATTATCCAGTCACTCTCCTTTGTTTCTGTAAAATTGCATAAATCTCCCTTCCTGATTGACTCATATACTCTTTCTATTATCCTAAATTTAAAAACATGATCTGGACCAGACTCGGAAACGTGTTTGGCCAGAGCATTGTGTGCCGTGCTCTTCCTGATGTGGTACATGTGTTCACGCATTCTATCTCTAAGGCATCTGTTCGTTTTGCCAACATAGAATGCGGAACACAATGTACAAACAGCTAAGTACACCACATTGGTGGACATACAATTGCCACTAGCACGGACTTTAAACTGTCCAAAACCACTAGGATGTACAAATGTGGGATTGGGATCTATGTATGAACAAAAGTTACAGTGTTGGCATGGAACTGTACAGTTAGTGATCGCTGTATTACCACATGACTTAGCTCTGGGATAACAAAGCATGCTCTTCAAATTCTTTTTGTTTTTATACACAAATCTTGGTTTGTCCCCTACCACGTCCCTGATAGCTGGATCTACTGGTAGGACATGCCAATGTTTACTTATAACGTCTTTAATGTTACCTGCATCCCTAGTGTAATAGACTGGACAGGCGACACCTTTCAACAACTTGCCCTCTCCCTCTGCATCTATCTCCAATTCTCCTAACCTATTGGAGAAATAGGGTGCAGCCCTTCCATCCCTCAAAGTGTCAATGTCCAGCATTCCGGCAGACAAATCTTGTTCAGTATAGCCTCTCTCTCAACATAGAGGTGAGGTTGTCTAATTCAGAGCTGAAACACTCATCTATTGGGTTGTATCTAGAAGCACGCATTGCCTCACCCCGGACTATATTTTTGTAAATGTAGCCTGGGTGCATACTATGGCGGTGTAACAGCGAATTCCTATAACATGGTTTCCTGTACAACCCTGTATTCACTATTCCCCCTTCCAGTCTCTCTACATAGATATCCAGAAATGGTAACCTGACCTTGGACGACTCGACAGTGAACTTCAAGAAGCCAGTGGTGTTATTCATCTCTTGGGTAAACTTAACAAGTTCCTCTGCTGACCCCTTCCACAGGAAAAACAAATTGTCTACAAAACGCCTGTAGAAGGGGGCACACCTACTATATAGATGGTTTGTAAACATGTGTCTAAGTTCCCATTCCGCCATGACTAGGTAGGCGTAGCTATTGGCACAAGAAGTGCCCATAGCTACGCCATCCCTCTGGAGAAACAATTTGTCACCAAAGCAGAAAACATTAGACTCCAATATTACCTCCAAAAAGTTCATGAGTAGGTCTATCTCTACATCAGTGTATTCCGACGTCCTTCTCAAATAACTATCAACCATTTCAACACCAGCATTATTTGGTATCATCGTGAACAGCGACTGTATGTCCATAGTGACGAAAGTATACTCAATGTCTGTTGATTGTGCTCCTAAAAATACATACAGGTCTATCAAAAATTGTCTAGTGTCACGCAAGACATATTGGTTATTATTCACAATACCCCTCAACTTATGTTCAACGTAAATGGAGAAGGGTTCTGTGGACCACCCTCTCCCTGCTACTATCGGCCTGTAAGGTGGATTCACTAGATCCTTGTGAATCTTTGGTAACCCCTGAATGACTGGTATCAGGGGATGCATTACTTGTAGGAATTCAAACAACTTCTCACCAATTACATCGCTCTTCAATAGATCTAACAGCATGTCATTCACTTTCTCACAGATACTAGTGACCTGTTCCATTGAAATGGAGCAGTAAAATTTCTCATCACTCAACATACTCAACATGTCGCTGTTGTATCTGTCCATATCCAGCACTACCATCCCCCCACCTTTGTCGACAGGTCTTACAACTATATTGGGATTTTGACGTAAATTATTTAGAGATGTCCTCTGATGATAACTCAAATTGGTAAACTTATTAGTACAGTTCACTCGTCCTTTATACTTCATATTATACAGCTCATCTTCAACAAGTTTACTATATGCTGCCAATAGGGGGGGGGTGTTGGGCATATACATACTCGGTTTCCTAATGATTCCACTGACATTCAAACCTTGAAATTCCAATGATAAAGACAGATTTCGTATATACAATTTAAAATTTCTTAGTGTATCTTCTAGATTACTAAGACTAGTGGGAATGAAAGATAACCCTTTAGATAGCACATCCATCTCAGTAGAAGTGAGTGTTATGGATGACAAGTTGAAAACTAATCCCTGTTTCTCGACCCCCACATTTTCTTGAGGTTCAAAGTCTGAGGGTGGTCTGGAGAAAATTTTCTCTTTTGCCGCCCTCTGCTCATCGAGCGGGTCCTCCCTTCCCTCGAAAGGGACCTTATAGGAAAAGGGTGTTTTGAATCAAATACCCTGATCACAGAGTCACAGCCTTCTGTATTCAGACTTGTCGTCCTATCTATTAAATTGGTTACAGGTCCTTTGACCACACTCACTTTCTTCCTTACAACAGGACCTCCTGCACTAGTCATGGCTATATTTGCACTTGGCGAAATGGCAATTACGCTGACATCAGAAACGTCTGATACACCATTGCTAGTCTGAACATCTTTGGAGGCCTCTGGTGCATCTATAGGCCTACCAGGAGCCCTCACATTGCAATTCAGCTCATCAGTTCTATTCATTTTAACATTGCACAAAGCATCTTCACTACCAGTAGTTACGTGATTAGACAGAGAAGTAAAATCAACATTGCTTAAAGTATTGCTATTACTAAAAACATTAGCAGCTTTATTAACAGTTTCTCGTTGTTGTAATGAACCATTTGGGGCATTACTCACTCTAGGCCAAGTGAAGATGTTGCCCATTCTGAAGTCCATAGAATCGCGTTGTAGTTTAGATCTTTTCTGATTATAAAGTCTCTTTTCAAACTGGGCAACATTATCTAACAATACATGACAACAATCATTCACTGCCGATGCCGGGAACTGAGAAAAAATGGAGGTTTTCTGTCGTTGCACTTCTACTCTTAACGCTTCCTCTATAGGTACAAAAAACTTGTTCATCAACCTCATATAACTGAGGCTTACCTCCATTTCAATGGAACAGGTCACTAGTATCTGTGAGAAAGTGAATGACATGCTGTTAGATCTATTGAAGAGCGATGTAATTGGTGAGAAGTTGTTTGAATTCCTACAAGTAATGCATCCCCTGATACCAGTCATTCAGGGGTTACCAAAGATTCACAAGGATCTAGTGAATCCACCTTACAGGCCGATAGTAGCAGGGAGAGGGTGGTCCACAGAACCCTTCTCCATTTACGTTGAACATAAGTTGAGGGGTATTGTGAATAATAACCAATATGTCTTGCGTGACACTAGACAATTTTTGATAGACCTGTATGTATTTTTAGGAGCACAATCAACAGATATTGAGTATACTTTCGTCACTATGGACGTACAGTCGCTGTTCACGATGATACCAAATAATGCTGGTGTTGAAATGGTTGATAGTTATTTGAGAAGGACGTCGGAATACACTGATGTAGAGATAGACCTACTCATGAACTTTTTGGAGGTAATACTGGAGTCTAATGTTTTCTGCTTTGGTGACAAATTGTTTCTCCAGAGGGATGGCGTAGCTATGGGCACTTTTTGTGCCAATAGCTACGCCAACCTAGTCATGGCGGAATGGGAACTTAGACACATGTTTACAAACCATCTATATAGTAGGTGTGCCCCCTTCTACAGGCATTTTGTAGACGATTTGTTTTTCCTGTGGAAGGGGTCAGCAGAGGAACTTGTTAAGTTTACCCAAGAGATGAATAACACCACTGGCTTCTTGAAGTTCACTGTCGAGTCGTCCAAGGTCAGGTTACCATTTCTGGATATCTATGTAGAGAGACTGGAAGGGGGAATAGTGAATACAGGGTTGTACAGGAAACCATGTTATAGGAATTCGCTGTTACACCGCCATAGTATGCACCCAGGCTACATTTACAAAAATATAGTCCGGGGTGAGGCAATGCTTGCTTCTAGATACAACCCAATAGATGAGTGTTTCAGCTCTGAATTAGACAACCTCACCTCTATGTTGAGAGAGAGAGGCTATACTGAACAAGATTTGTCTGCCGGAATGCTGGACATTGACACTTTGAGGGATGGAAGGGCTGCACCCTATTTCTCCAATAGGTTAGGAGAATTGGAGATAGATGCAGAGGGAGAGGGCAAGTTGTTGAAAGGTGTTGCCTGTCCAGTCTATTACACTAGGGATGCAGGTAACATTAAAGACGTTATAAGTAAACATTGGCATGTCCTATCAGTAGATCCAGCTATCAGGGACGTGGTAGGGGACAAACCAAGATTTGTCTATAAAAACAAAAAGAATTTGAAGAGCATGCTTTGTTATCCCAGAGCTAAGTCATGTGGTAATACAGCGATCACTAACTGTACAGTTCCATGCCAACACTGTAACTTTTGTTCATACATAGATCCCAATCCCACATTTGTACATCCTAGTGGTTTTGGACAGTTTAAAGTCCGTGCTAGTGGCAATTGTATGTCCACCAATGTGGTGTACTTAGCTGTTTGTACATTGTGTTCCGCATTCTATGTTGGCAAAACGAACAGATGCCTTAGAGATAGAATGCGTGAACACATGTACCACATCAGGAAGAGCATGGCACACAATGCTCTGGCCAAACACGTTTCCGAGTCTGGTCCAGATCATGTTTTTAAATTTAGGATAATAGAAAGAGTATATGAGTCAATCAGGAAGGGAGATTTATGCAATTTTACAGAAACAAAGGAGAGTGACTGGATAATCAAACTTAGGTCTGATAAACCACCTGGTTTAAATGGGAAAGTTCCCATTAAGCCCTATTTAAAGATGAGGAGACTTAAGATATGAATAAGTAACTTTAGATTCTCCTGTGCCATGCGTGCTATTATCAGATTGATTGTCAGTTTATGTATACTGACTTTTAAGTTCTTAATGCATATTTATCTAGAGCAGTTTTTTAGTGAGTCAGCAATGATATGTGTTTGTTTATTTGTGGTATACTGTGTGTGTTTACATATCTAGCGTGTTGTATCAACAATTTGAACTGTACACTAGACAGGAAATGTATATACTTTTTTATATATCCCTATTACTAGTTTCACTGAAGTTACTATGATTGAATTTTATACATTAATTTAGATGCAGTATCAATTTGTGTATATGTATATGTATATATTTCTTGTGAAGTTTTATAGTTATTTATGAATTGTTTCTCAGTTGAATCTAGTAATTCAGCTGGCTGTGAGTGCCTTTCACTATAAGAGTTTTTAGCATGGAAGTGTATAGCTTTAAAAGCAATGAAAGATCGTTAACTTTCCCGCCTGCTTCATGATATAAACTCTATTGTGCTGATTGTTGATTGGTCTGATGAAGCAGTTTGCGAAAGCGCTTACCATTATTGTATTCCTGCACATGAATTAAACTCCTTTGTTTTAAGTATCGTTGATTGTCGTTTTTGTAAGAAGGAACAGTTACATCCTGGATTGCCTACCCTTCATTGCATTGCTCCTAGCTGGTTCTTTTTGCTTTATCGTATTGTGGCTTACTCTAGGAGCATTAACTCCACGTGAAACTACAGTTACATTTGGTTTTGTTATTTCTTGGCTTTTTGTTTCACTTGGGGGCATGATGGAAGGGATTCCTCAACCCGTGGAACTTCCGTATGTGCTACAAGGGACACAAGTGAACGATGTTTCACGCCCAGCTGTCGACGGGTTCGCCGACTGTTTACGGAATGACGTGAATCCTCTAGATTCGTTTGAGTGCACTGACCGGTTGAATACAGAAGGGATCGAGGAACAGTATGATAGGGAAGGCCTGCGCCTGGCTATGGAGAACTTAGAAGCGGATCTATTTAAATTAAAAAGATTACAGACACAAAGACAACATTTCGATGTATGTCTACATAGGAAACTGGTACCGAGGGGCCTCAGAGTTCTGAAAATGCCGACGACGGGGAATCAGTATCCAGAGCTCCTCTATGAATGGCAACAACTAAATTTGGAGGTAAGCCTCAGTTATATGAGGTTGATGAACAAGTTTTTTGTACATATAGAGGAAGCGTTAAGAGTAGAAGTGCAACGACAGAAAACCTCCATTTTTTCTCAGTTCCCGGCATCGGCAGTGAATGATTGTTGTCATGTATTGTTAGATAATGTTGCCCAGTTTGAAAAGAGACTTTATAATCAGAAAAGATCTAAACTACAACGCGATTCTATGGACTTCAGAATGGGCAACATCTTCACTTGGCCTAGAGTGAGTAATGCCCCAAATGGTTCATTACAGCAACGAGAAACTGTTAATAAAGCTGCTAATGTTTTTAGTAATAGCAATACTTTAAGCAATGTTGATTTTACTTCTCTGTCTAATCACGTAACTACTGGTAGTGAAGATGCTTTGTGCAATGTTAAAATGAATAGAACTGATGAGCTGAATTGCAATGTGAGGGCTCCTGGTAGGCCTATAGATGCACCAGAGGCCTCCAAAGATGTTCAGACTAGCAATGGTGTATCAGACGTTTCTGATGTCAGCGTAATTGCCATTTCACCAAGTGCAAATATAGCCATGACTAGTGCAGGAGGTCCTGTTGTAAGGAAGAAAGTGAGTGTGGTCAAAGGACCTGTAACCAATTTAATAGATAGGACGACAAGTCTGAATACAGAAGGCTGTGACTCTGTGATCAGGGTATTTGATTCGAAACACCCTTTTCCTATAAGGTCCCTTTCGAGGGAAGGGAGGACCCGCTCGATGAGCAGAGGGCGGCAAAAGAGAAAATTTTCTCCAGACCACCCTCAGACTTTGAACCTCAAGAAAATGTGGGGGTCGAGAAACAGGGATTAGTTTTCAACTTGTCATCCATAACACTCACTTCTACTGAGATGGATGTGCTATCTAAAGGGTTATCTTTCATTCCCACTAGTCTTAGTAATCTAGAAGATACACTAAGAAATTTTAAATTGTATATACGAAACCTGTCTTTATCACTGGAATTTCAAGGTTCGAATGTCAGTGGAATCATTAGGAAACCGAGTATGTATATGCCCAACATCCCCCCCCTATTGGCAGCATATAGTAAACTTGTTGAAGATGAGCTGTATAATATGAAGTATAAAGGACGAGTGAACTGTTCTAATAAGTTTACCAATTTGAGTTATCATCAGAGGACATCTCTAAATAATTTACGTCAAAATCCCAATATAGTTGTAAGACCTGTCGACAAAGGTGGGGGGATGGTAGTGCTGGATATGGTCAGATACAACAGCGACATGTTGAGTATGTTGAGTGATGAGAAATTTTACTGCTCCATTTCAATGGAACAGGTCACTAGTATCTGTGAGAAAGTGAATGACATGCTGTTAGATCTATTGAAGAGCGATGTAATTGGTGAGAAGTTGTTTGAATTCCTACAAGTAATGCATCCCCTAATACCAGTCATTCAGGGGTTACCAAAGATTCACAAGGATCTAGTGAATCCACCTTACAGGCCGATAGTAGCAGGGAGAGGGTGGTCCACAGAACCCTTCTCCATTTACGTTGAACATAAGTTGAGGGGTATTGTGAATAATAACCAATATGTCTTGCGTGACACTAGACAATTTTTGATAGACCTGTATGTATTTTTAGGAGCACAATCAACAGACATTGAGTATACTTTCGTCACTATGGACGTACAGTCGCTGTTCACGATGATACCAAATAATGCTGGTGTTGAAATGGTTGATAGTTATTTGAGAAGGACGTCGGAATACACTGATGTAGAGATAGACCTACTCATGAACTTTTTGGAGGTAATATTGGAGTCTAATGTTTTCTGCTTTGGTGACAAATTGTTTCTCCAGAGGGATGGCGTAGCTATGGGCACTTCTTGTGCCAATAGCTACGCCAACCTAGTCATGGCGGAATGGGAACTTAGACACATGTTTACAAACCATCTATATAGTAGGTGTGCCCCCTTCTACAGGCGTTTTGTAGACGATTTGTTTTTCCTGTGGAAGGGGTCAGCAGAGGAACTTGTTAAGTTTACCCAAGAGATGAATAACACCACTGGCTTCTTGAAGTTCACTGTCGAGTCGTCCAAGGTCAGGTTACCATTTCTGGATATCTATGTAGAGAGACTGGAAGGGGGAATAGTGAATACAGGGTTGTACAGGAAACCATGTTATAGGAATTTGCTGTTACACCGCCATAGTATGCACCCAGGCTACATTTACAATAATATAGTCCGGGCTGAGGCAATGCGTGCTTCTAGATACAACCCAATAGATGAGTGTTTCAGCTCTGAATTAGACAACCTCACCTCTATGTTGAGAGAGAGAGGCTATACTGAACAAGATTTGTCTGCCGGAATGCTGGACATTGACACTTTGAGGGATGGAAGGGCTGCACCCTATTTCTCCAATAGGTTAGGAGAATTGGAGATAGATGCAGAGGGAGAGGGCAAGTTGTTGAAAGGTGTCGCCTGTCCAGTCTATTACACTAGGGATGCAGGTAACATTAAAGACGTTATAAGTAAACATTGGCATGTCCTATCAGTAGATCCAGCTATCAGGGACGTGGTAGGGGACAAACCAAGATTTGTCTATAAAAACAAAAAGAATTTGAAGAGCATGCTTTGTTATCCCAGAGCTAAGTCATGTGGTAATACAGCGATCACTAACTGTACAGTTCCATGCCAACACTGTAACTTTTGTTCATACATAGATCCCAATCCCACATTTGTACATCCTAGTGGTTTTTTACAGTTTAAAGTCCGTGCTAGTGGCAATTGTATGTCCACCAATGTGGTGTACTTAGCTGTTTGTACATTGTGTTCCGCATTCTATGTTGGCAAAACGAACAGATGCCTTAGAGATAGAATGCGTGAACACATGTACCACATCAGGAAGAGCACGGCACACAATGCTCTGGCCAAACACGTTTCCGAGTCTGGTCCAGATCATGTTTTTAAATTTAGGATAGTAGAAAGAGTGTATGAGTCAATCAGGAAGGGAGATTTATGCAATTTTACAGAAACAAAGGAGAGTGACTGGATAATCAAACTTAGGTCTGATAAACCACCTGGTTTAAATGGGAAAGTTCCCATTAAGCCCTATTTAAAGATGAGGAGACTTAAGATATGAATAAGTAACTTTAGATTCTCCTGTGCCATGCGTGCTATTATCAGATTGATTGTCAGTTTATGTATACTGACTTTTAAGTTCTTAATGCATATTTATCTAGAGCAGTTTTTTAGTGAGTCAGCAATGATATGTGTTTGTTTATTTGTGGTATACTGTGTGTGTTTACATATCTAGCGCGTTGTATCAACAATTTGAACTGTACACTAGACAGGAAATGTATATACTTTTTTATATATCCCTATTACTAGTTTCACTGAAGTTACTATGATTGAATTTTATACATTAATTTAGATGCAGTATCAATTTGTGTATATGTATATGTATATGTATATATTTCTTGTGAAGTTTTATAGTTATTTATGAATTGTTTCTCAGTTGAATCTAGTAATTCAGCTGGCTGTGAGTGCCTTTCACTATAAGAGTTTTTAGCATGGAAGTGTATAGCTTTAAAAGCAATGAAAGATCGTTAACTTTCCCGCCTGCTTCATGATATAAACTCTATTGTGCTGATTGTTGATTGGTCTGATGAAGCAGTTTGCGAAAGCGCTTACCATTATTGTATTCGTGCACATGAATTAAACTCCTTTGTTTTAAGTATCGTTGATTGTCGTTTTTGGAAGAAGGAACAGTTACATCCTGGATTGCCTACCCTTCATTGCATTGCTCCTAGCTGGTTCTTTTTGCTTAATCTAAAAGGGTGGCAAAAGCCAAACACACTCTGGCTAGGCTTATAAATGCCCTAGGGCAGATAGCCTAGTATCAACCTATGAACCTTTGATCCCAGAGGTGTATATTCTGTTACCCATTCACACAACAAGGTTTCCCTTGAAGTGTGTCAGTGAGGGGCTATGCATAATGTAGTTAGGAATGTAATGTATTGTCTCACAGTACATTTGTTATATGTTGTTATTTCAAGAGTAAGTGAAGCTCAGTGGATTTGGGGGCCTCCACCCTTTCCCTTTGCTTAGCCTAGCTTACACATAGAAATCATCTAAATAGGAAATAGGTGGAAGCAACATTAATGTCAACAGTGTACTGGTTACAGCATCTGCATAGTATTTGTGCATTCGAAGTTCTAATCCCGATAAAGACAGGGATGTTTATCATGTTCAAAAGTATACATTAACCACAGCTTGCATATATAGGTAGCAATCATCTGTATAATAAACATTCGAAACACCCATATAAACCCATGTGTGCTGGAGAGTACAGTCAACAGAGAATTTAATGTTATGTCAGCACATAGTGAGATGTTACTTCACTGACATGTATATATCCTGAGTAGTTAGCGGATGTGGCCATGTTTGCAAGCACAGGTTATACGTTACAAAGTTTGTTTAACTGCTGCTATAATGTCACACAAACACTTTTAAACATGCTTACAACTGCTTAAATGAACCTTGTTCCGCAGTAAAAAACATTTGTAAAGCATCGCAGGTGTTGAACCCTGGACTATGCACATTATAGTCATGGGACTTACCACTAAGCCATCTGAGGTGCATACATGTTTCACGGTCTTGAGACTACACCTTATACCATATGCATCCCACTGTAATGATCACAAATGGGGTAGTCGCATTGTATACATATGTACAGTGCATTGTAATGTACTGTAGTTTGTGAACCAACACATTCCAGTCTACATATGTATTACTGTTACAAATTAATACGAAATATATATATATATATATATATATATATATATATATATATATATATATATATATACATGTCAGTGATGTCTGCATATATATATATATATATATATATATATATATATATAAAATGCATATATAAACATCTATGAACAACAGAAGCACTCCAACGGAATTGGAGTGTACACAAAACACATGTAGCTCTGGTGTTATAACTATTAATATTAACCTAATTCACCATAGAAGGGATGGTTGTTGTGTATGTGAAGATTGGGGTGGGGGAGGAATGATGGGTAATGAAATCATGCATCAAGGAGAGCCTGGGTTGGATGTTCAATAAGTGAACTGGAGGGGTATACATGGAGGATGGGGCCAATATAAAAAGGACACAAAACAAGAATGTTTCTCATTCATAATACACCATGTCATGTCACATTGCAACACCTAAGGTCACAAACATATGAACATTAACATGTATCAGACATATGTACACCAACTGACTGTCACATTTGTTTTCAGTAGTGAGGAATGCCTGTAGTAAAATGTATATTCTAAACCCCATAACATTTGTACATATCTCAGATTCCTTAGTGGTAAAGTCAGTGACTGTGGTGTTCATGGTCCCGGGTTCAAGGGCTGTTAAGTTATTTTGTTATACCAACTATTATGTTTGAACATAGGTTCATATCTGCCTGAATTTCCTGGACGACATATATTTATATTTTAATTCACATTTTTTGGATATAAAAATATGTAATGGATTTTTGAACATGTGGGGTGGATTATGTGTATATTTGAAATTAGTTGGTACAATGTATTCATTTACAATGGGCAATATCTCTTTAAGAGAAGGACTATAAGTATGTCTCACAATGGTGATGTTTTATTTTCATGGTTATTTGGCATTGAAAAAGGCTAACATTAGCCGAAACCGGTTTGCTTATTCAGCATGGTTTTGACCATTGCTGATACATGGATTTATTGAAGCAATAAACTATTATTAAGATTTCACATCCTACATGCTGGTCCGTTTTGGTTTTTTCAGTTTTCGTTGCTATTTGGACCGGGCATGCTGATCTCACGTGCGTGATACTTTGGGCTTGGTTGCAGTCGCAAGTTTTCTTTTCACGCTGGGGACGCCTGGATGTTAGTGCTTCTTCATCATTCCTTCTTTGAACATTGCTCATTTGATTGTCTTTTTGGTACATTTGTTGTCTATTTTGGCAAGATTTTGGCTTTCGAATTCTACCCACACTGATAGATCCATTTTTCGTGGAGTTTGGTCGTCGTTGGGTTTGGGCTCATTTCATTATTTTTTGAGCCATCTTGCGGGGCCTGGACATTGAGTTACACATGAGGTTTTGAGTTGGTGGCTTCACTCAATGATCGGATGGTTTGGGATTTACTGTTTGGCAACAATCTCCGTGGTCCATTTTTGATCGAACAGCTCATGGGAAGATATGCTTATGTTTATAAGGTACTGTTGGGAATGATTTCATTCTAAAACTTTGAGGAGTGTTATCGTTTTTTATAGCTCCTTACCGACAAGAAAACTATAAACATTTCATATTGTATGTCATTATTGGCATCGGGACATTATTCAAGCATTTCGATCTAAGACTGGACTATTTAAATGTGTATTTTCAAACCGGAGACATTTGTGTAATAACAGTTCCTTTTGTATTCTGAGGAGCGGGGGCCATTTTGACTTTCTTGGTTTTTTTATGGACATATTTACACTACTATAATGTGTTCATTGTGAATATATGCATGTTACATGATTGTAGATAAGTTTTTTATATTTTGGGTAGGGGCTTCATAGTGGCATTAGGTTTTGCATATATGATATGAAGGAGTTATATTCATGTTACAGGGTTTATTCATGTCGCATGGTTTAAACAGAGGTTCATTATGACGGTTTGCGTTTGTGGGGAATGATCATTACGATCGGTCTACTGTTTTTTAACAGTGTTTTGGGCCTGTCAGTAAAACTTTACGGTTGGGGGAATGACAACTATGATCGGTCTACTATTTTGCAATAGTGGTATGGGCCGGTCAGTGTAATTTTCAGGATTACATGTCATTTAAACTAGGGAATTGCGGGTCTTGGACACTATTTATCCACTATATTGTGTTACTATATACTATATACTGTATTAGATAGACCCATTTTCTTTTGGGTTTTATTAGATACAGGTGGTAGGAATTACACTGTTTGAAACTGTTTTTTAGATATCAACTGGCATTATTGGTTGAGACACACTGACTGTATTTTCTATTGGATTTAATTTTTCTGGAACATTTAAAGCAGGAAATATTTGGGCACAAAATTTATTATATTTGTTTGATTATGTGTGGTTAAAATATGTTTAATATTGTATTTACCACATTTTGAGATCAGAATAAGGAGACTCAAATAATTTTGTTGGGGGGCAATAATGTCCAATATTATACCAGATGAGACGAAGGTCGTTCTGGTTTAATACCTTTTTTGGCTTACTTGAATTTTGTTTAATATGGACTATATTAGTACCAGATGAGACGAAGGTCGTTCTGGTTTGTAACAAGTATTTTTACTTTTTTGAAGTTGGGAATTATTTATACCAGAGGAGATGAAGGTCGATCTGGTTTAAAAATAATATAATTTAAATAATTATAACCAATCTGGCTCATTTCAATCTGGTCTAACATAGGTTATGTCTTTACCAGATGAGACGAAGGTCATTCTGGTTTATTTTGATTATTTTTGTCTCTTTGAACATGTCAAACTATTTATATTTTTTATCAGGATATTGGTTCACTTGGAGGTTGTGTCCCATTTATTAGTATTACGATATTGGGGGAGTCTATGATTATTGCCAGAGATATCCATGTACCTTTTGTCACATATAATAATATGGGTTTCTATTATGGTGCATATGGGATGTCTTGGTTTTTGGTTTGAACTAAAATATTCTAGAAAGGTTTATAGAATATCTTTTCTAATAATAGATAGATCCCCCTTTTTCAGTCTGTAATTGTTCCAAAAAGTTTTTTCTGTCTGTGACTGTTTCAGAAATTTTATAATAATTGGTTTTTTTTCATCATATTGGCTTTTTTGAATTATTCCAGAATGGATTTAAATGACATCTTACATGGATTGGCAGCTGATAAGGACAATTTGGAGGTGTTTGGCCTGACCACTAATGCCAGTTCAAATATAACTGAATCTATAACCAATGATGAACAAAAATGTAGTTATATATTTACTAAATTGGGAAGACAGATGAAAATCTTACGAACGAATGTTTGGCACATGAAGCTGTTCAAAGCTTATCAAGCCAAGAACATAACACCAAGGGGGTTGAGGGTACGGCTACAACCTTTGGTGGCACATATTGATGAGGAGTTATCTAAAGATTGGGCAGACGCACAACACTCAGCATCCATGCTTTTTGTAGGTTGTTTGTTAAAATATTATGATAGAACTATCTATACTAATTTGTCAGACATTCAAGGTTTCTGTTTGGAGGCTGAACAATTTAACAAGCATCAGTATTACTCTCAGCACATCTCCAATTTGGCTAAAGATTTGTCTATTCTTGAAAAACAACTGATTAAAAGAAAGATCAATAAATTTCAGCGCGATCTCATGGACTATGAAAAAGGGAAGCCCTTTATTAGTCAAAAAACAGTTAGATTCAGTGAACCTAAGATTACTCAGAGGGGTAATAACAATAAGAAAAGACCTAGGTCAATTCTTAGATACCCACATACCTCCTCAGATTTTACTTCTGAGGAAGAAACTTATTCCACCTCAGATGGAGAAGTGTCCTCACGTCAGGCATCCCCAGTGGCGAAAAGAAGACAGATGCCCCCTTTAGATCAAAGGGTAGGAGGAGGGGGGGCAGAAAACATAGATCTAGGTTCAAGTACTCCAACTTTACAGAATCTGTTACAACAAATGATACAATAATCAATAATGTTCATAACATCTCTTATACTGTTCTTTCCCCTACTCAGATTACACTTTTGAATAAAGGATTGAACTTTGTTCCAAGTTCTGTGGTTCCGGAACATGATTTATTAAATGATGTTAACAATTTTTGTAGATTACTTAATCTGAAAATATTTTTTTCACATAAGAATGATTTTCAAAGATCTACTGAATTTAGATTCAGAAAATCCACTTTTGTTGCTCCAATGAATAAACATGTTTCTATTTTCAGGGAATGTATCATGAAGGAGTTACACTATGCCAATGTATATCAACCACAATTTAATAATTTATGCCATAAGGAAAGACAGGCTTTATTAGATCTTAAAAACAATCATCAGCTAGTCATTACAATGGCTGATAAAGGAGGTGCCATAGTGGTAATGGACTATCAAACATATAATAACGAAGCTCTTCGACAATTGTCTGACACTAGCTACTACCAACAGCTAAAGTTGGATCCTACTTTACGTTTCAAGGCTGAAATAGACAAGTTTTTGGAAGTGTCTACTATTCAGGGGGTAATTACGGAAAAGGTAGCCAAGGAATTACAAGTGGAGGAACCTATCCCCCAATACCTATATCTGTTACCTAAAATCCACAAGGATGCAAAAAATCCCCCAGGCAGACCTATTGTTTCTGGGCGTGGTTCTTTAACTGAACCTTTATCCAGTTTCCTTACTGTATATTTAAAGCCATTATTGAAACATATTCGATCACGTATACAGGACACAACGGAGTTTCTCAATATAGTTCAAGATTCACAATTGGAATCCTCGTGGTGGTTGTGTACCCTTGATGTGGCCTCATTATATACCAGCATACCACATGAATTAGGCATTTTAGCTGTTTCATATTGGCTTTATAAATCAAAATTATATTCTACAGAATTTAATAATTTTTTGACCAAATTGACCGAATTTGTATTAAGTAAAAACATTTTTCATTACAACGGCCAAGTTTATTGGCAAGTCAATGGAACAGCAATGGGGGCGTCTTTTGCCCCCATATATGCCGATTTGTTCATGGGTTACTTTGAGGCCACATATATATATATGATACACATCACAACTTCTTTTTGTCACATCTTGATATCTGGAGAAGATATCTGGATGATTGTTGGATGGTGTGGCGTGGAACCAGGGAACAACTTTCCAATTTTGTGGACTATTTAAATGACAACAGTTTTGGAATTCGATTTTCAGCTAATATAGAACATGATAGCATTGTGTTTTTGGATGTTTTGGTTACCAGACTTCAGGACCATACCTTAGCTACGTCGGTCCATAGGAAATTTCCTCAGTACAACACTCTGCTACATGCGGACAGTTGTCATCCACGCCACATCATCCACAACATCCCCAAATCTCAATTTATGAGGATGAAAAGAATATGTTCTTCTCCTGAGGATGGCTCTAATTCTTGTGATGAGCTTGTCAATAGATTTGTTGATCGTGGATATCAAAAACATATCATTCTTAAATCTTTGAAAACAGTTAACAATTCATCACGTTCTGATTTATTACAATATAAATCTAAACAACAGCTTAAGTCTAAGTCACGGAACAATTCCACTTTGAGGCTAGTCACCACATATGGGGCTAATACCAATCGATTTGTTGATATAATCAATAAACACTGGGACATTTTACGTTCTCATGAATTCCTGAACCATATATTACCCCAACAGTGTTCTTTTTCTTACCGTAGAGGTAGAAATTTAAATTCTTTTCTAACTCACTACAAGAGACATAGTTCAAACAACCCATCACAGACCACTTTGGAGGGAAGAACATTGAAGGGAAGTTTTCCATGTGGTCATTGTTCATTTTGTAAACATATGCCCAAAACTAGTGAGTTTTCTAGTAGAAATACATCCCAGGTTTTTGAGATTAGGATGTTTTCTAATTGTAGCTCGGACTGGGCTGTATACTTGGCCACTTGTAACTGCTCCGCATTTTATGTGGGACAGACCTCCAGGCCTGTCAAACTTAGGGTCTGTGAACATATTAGTGCGATCAAAAATAAACGCATGACCAACGCTCTGTATAAACACACCCTGGAACACACTTCTGCTCATTTTACATTCATTATCATAGACAGAATTACTTTACATAGAAAAATAAAAGCAGGATGGCACAAGAAACTCAATGATATGGAATATAAATGGATTATCAGGTTAGGGGGTCTTTTCAGACCAGGATTGAATACATTGGAACCAACTTAGCAGGTTGCATACATATGTTCATTTCTATTTTTCATGTTGCAAATAACCAGGCCATATGTATTTTCAATATACTCAGTATGGGTGGTCTTATGTGTTTATAACAAATTATAGATTCGAGCCTTATATGCATTGTGTTACATATTTATAATGGCAGGTTATTTGCTTGGGGTTATACTTGGTATATTGGTTATAATTATTATACCAACTATTATGTTTGAACATAGGTTCATATCTGCCTGAATTTCCTGGACGACATATATTTATATTTTAATTCACATTTTTTGGATATAAAAATATGTAATGGATTTTTGAACATGTGGGGTGGATTATGTGTATATTTGAAATTAGTTGGTACAATGTATTCATTTACAATGGGCAATATCTCTTTAAGAGAAGGACTATAAGTATGTCTCAAAATGGTGATGTTTTATTTTCATGGTTATTTGGCATTGAAAAAGGCTAACATTAGCCGAAACCGGTTTGCTTATTCAGCATGGTTTTGACCATTGCTGATACATGGATTTATTGAAGCAATAAACTATTATTAAGATTTCACATCCTACATGCTGGTCCGTTTTGGTTTTTTAAGTTATTTTGAGGGCCAGACTAAGGGCTGTTGGATGCAAGTGAATTAAAGCACTCTTAAGAAGTTGTAAGCAGGTTTCCTTAGGTTTGCGCATCGGTAAGCAGCACTGAAACACAGTAAACGGAGAAGCGCTTCACAGGTTTAACCTTTGCTTAATGTCACGCAGACCACGGGCAAACCTGCCTACAACTGCTTAAATGTGCTTTATTCACACTTTCCCTACCAGTGCTTCTGAGAGGTAAAATAATAACACCCTCTAGGATTAGAACCCGCAACCATGTACTCCATCCTCAGAGTAACCTAAAACTAAGCTACCTGGGATGTACCTATCCCAGTTGTGTATGCAGACAAGTTAAAACACAAAAGGGAGGAATGTGTTGAAATAGGACAACCCACCATGTACCCAATGAAAGGTGTATGCTCATATGTATATATATATATATATATATATATATATATATATATATATATATATATATATATTCAAAGAGGATTACTGGTCTCAAACAGATGCCCTATACTGACCACCTAAAAAAACTCCAGCTTTATTCCGTAGCATATCGCCTACTCCGAGGTGATCTCTGCCTAACATATAAAACTATGTCAAACCCAGAGCTGTTGGACATGCAACACCTAAAGAAATCCCAATCCCTCCAAGCTACATGATCTAGGGACCTAAACCTTGTCACCACAATAAACAGGACATGCTGGAAGGATACATTCCTGCCCTAGAGACTTCCTATACTCTGGAACAAGCTACCCATCTATGTCAAGCAAAGTTCTTCATTAGCACTCTTCAAGAAAAATCTTGATGAGTGGATGGGAAATAGGAAATACACCCCGGGGATCACTTCTGTGTCTCTGCTGGACAGTGGCATAGAAAAATAACTTTCTTGGGTGGTGTAAGCTATGGTTCCTTGCTGGCTAGGCTTATGTAGGCCCTTGGGCCAATAGCCTAGTACCTACCTATGAACCTATGAACCTATGAGAGAGAGAGAGAAATACATAGAGACATGTCGATATATACAGATCTGCATATATATGTACATATATAGATAGGTTAAAAACATCTACACATTTATGGAGGTACAGATAAACGTATGCAATAATATATATATCTATATATATACACACACACACACATATATATATATATATATATATATATATATATATATATATATATATATATACACACACACATACATACATGTGTGTAGACAGCATCCGAAGTGCTCATATCTGAGTATAACATGGACCATAGCAATCACACATTCTGCCCCCCCCCAAACAATATGAACATAACATATGAAGAGTATATGCCAATACACTATTACAAATATGTTCTATGGACACAGTCACCAACACAACTGCAATGACTGCAAATATCCATGACAGAAATACACAGACAGCTTTCATTTTGCAAAACTTTATTACATTCTGATGTATTGCCAAAAGGATTCAAGTACTAACAGTACCTGCATGCTATACAGGAAGCCTTTAACTGCCTTAATGAATCAGCCTGCAATTACCATAGTATTAGTCCACTAAGGGATAGGTGTTTACATAGAGTAAGAAAACCCACACACATATAGATGTTGTAGAAAAGGGGTTCCTACACACCTGCATGTGCTATGTACACCCACCAACATCTACCCCACAACCAAAATAAGTACATCAATGCATACTGTCATACCATAACCAATTATTCAACTACTGTACAACATCTGTTGAAACCTTAACATACCTGGACACAGACATACTAACATAGCCCTATGTGAAATAGTTGCTGTTATACAATTGAACAGCTGCTGATCTAACAGGGTTTGTATGAACTAATCCCGTTTCAGAGGGGTGAAAGATTCATACACCAGGAAGTGTTACCGAGTACTGATTATCAGCACATTATGATACACAGTAACACCAAACTAAATATGTCTGGTAAGCACACTGTAAACCCCCTAACATTATATGCATAGCTATGCAGCCTTGAGGTGGTCAAACAATCTGGCCAGACATAAACATATGCAGAAGTATTAGGTACAGACAAACCCTGCACAAGTAGCAATGTTCAGAAATATAACAGTAGTACTCACATTTAGACCAAATGCTCTAGGCATTACACACAATATATTACTGTTCATCTCCATACAGCTGTTGCAATAGATTCCAAACAATACTTCCAGGCTGTCTTCCTCACAAGTAAGTCAAAGGGACAATGCCCAAGTGGAGTACTCAGTTATACTCCACTGTTGCCATGGTATTGACTAAGGAAGTAGCAGCACAGCTGATGTGCATGTAATTAGCTACTTAGGAACACCAATTCGTCATCGGGATAGCACATGTTACTTATCTGTAACTACAAAAGGTTGCCTTGTCACAGATTCAAACCATCTGTATCTACCTGTAGGACAGTACAAAACACTGAAAGATGAACCGAAAACGAGTATTATACTAGTCAATAACACCTCCATTTACTAAAAAGGTATGTATACCATGTAGTATGTCTGTGTATGTAGTACCTGTTCTGTAAGAATTACAGTGTAATCAATGCATATAGTGAAAATAGCTATCTTGTAGCGATGTATTGTTGAGCAGTAGTAATGCTTGTAGTATTCTATGTGTGTACTGCTGTAGGTCACAAGGCAAACGCCGCATACACCACAAGGGATGATATGGGCTTGGAACTCACCAATTCGCTTCCAGCCACTGTCAGTGTCAGGACTGGTCCAACAAGTATGTGCTATAACAGGGGATAGTATATATTGATACACTGTAACAGTCAACATATGTATCGGTGTATAAGTAAGACGAACATGTCAAAGGTGGGCTTACTGGGCAAATATGGTGTGCATTGTGGGATATTGTGCCAATAACTGTGTAATGTACAGTATTTTAGGCAGATCTGTAGTCCATTCTACATCGCAGTTCTGTTATTTTATGCAAACAGTAGTTATGTCTATTGGCAGATACAATAACAGGATACATATCATTTGTATTCATCTGCAGTTTAGCAGCATGATAGCAAAAATAATTGGAAGAGATAGGTAACTATCCATGCACATAACACATGGAATATCCGCCTATCTAGTATCGTTTGCAAGCAATAACAGCTGTGCATGTGTACATGTTATGCAAGTGTGTAGTGACCCTTGTTACAGGGCTGGACCTCTCTAGTATCATTTGCAGGCAATAACAGCTGTGCATGTGTGCATGTTATGTAAATTTGTAGTGACCCTTGTTACAGGGCTGGACCTCTCTAATATTGTTTGCAAGCAATAACAGC